>NC_137089.1:55063674-55524837 GCF_951640355.1 Cnephaeus nilssonii | reverse complement strand
GATCCCTGAGAGCCACCTGCCCTGAGAGTTGGCTGCCCTGAGAGCTGGCTGCCCTGAGAGCCGGCTGCCCTGAGAGCTGGCTGCCCTGAGAGCCACCTGCCCTGAGAGCCACCTGCCTGAGAGCCACCTGCCCTGAGAGCCACCTGTCCTGAGAGCCATGAGAGCCAGCTGCCCTGAGAGCCAGCTGCCCTGAGAGCCACCTGCCCTGAGAGCCACCTGCCCTGAGAGCCACCTGCCCTGAGAGCCCTGAGAGCCACCTGCCCTGAGAGCCGGCTGCCCTGAGAGAGGGGTGGGCCAGAGCGGGGGGGGGGGGGGGGGAACAGGAGAGAGGGGTGGCAGGGTGTTACACTGAGATCACAGGCGGGGCAGTGAACCCGGGTCTGGACGATGTCACGTGTGCCCACTCCCACGTGGGCCATCGGGTGTCATGAGATCACACAGGACGTTAAGTACTCAAAACACTTAGATGTCGGCGGAACCAGAACCAGAGAATGTTGGACCTGGAAGGTTTTCAGTGCGCCTCCGGCCGTCACTGTTCCAGGTGCAGCGATGGGCGGGCTCCGGGCCGAGCGGGGGTGGGGGGGGCAGTGGGGTGTGGCTGTGTCTGCAGGACGGCCTGCTCCCCTGCCTCTGGCACGCGGCCTTGAACAGCCTGGAGCTCAGCCTGTGTTCGGAATCGGAGCTTCAGAGCGCCCAGGCCGGTGGGCCCCCCGGGGGAGGAGGGGGGACGGAGCTTCAGAGCGCCCAGGCCGGTGGGCCCCCCGGGGAGGAGGGGGACGGAGCTTCAGAGCGCCCAGGCCGGTGGGCCCCCCGGGGGAGGAGGGGACGGAGCTTCAGAGCGCGCCAGGCCGGTGGGCCCCCCGGGGGAGGAGGGGGACGGAGCTTCAGAGCGCCCATGCCGGTGGGGCCCCCCCGGGGAGGAGGGGGACGGAGCTTCAGAGCGCCCAGGCCGGTGGGCCCCCCGGGGAGGAGGGGGACGGAGCTTCAGAGCGCCCAGGCCGGTGGGCCCCCCGGGGGAGGAGGGGGACGGAGCTTCAGAGCGCCCAGGGCCGGTGGGCCCCCCGGGGGAGGAGGGGACGGAGCTTCAGAGCGCCCAGGCCGGTGGGCCCCCCGGGGGAGGAGGGGGACGGAGCTTCAGAGCGCCCAGGCCGGTGGGCCCCCCCGGGGAGGAGGGGACGGAGCTTCAGAGCGCCCAGGCCGGTGGGCCCCCCGGGGAGGAGGGGGACGGAGCTTCAGAGCGCCCAGGCCGGTGGGCCCCCCGGGGGAGGAGGGGGACGGAGCTTCAGAGCGCCCAGGCCGGTGGGCCCCCCGGGGGAGGAGGGGGACGGAGCTTCAGAGCGCCCAGGCCGGTGGGCCCCCCGGGGAGGAGGGGGACGGAGCTTCAGAGCGCCAGGCCAGTGGGGCCCCGGGGAGGAGGGGGACGGAGCTTCAGAGCGCCCAGGCCGGTGGGCCCCCCCGGGGAGGAGGGGGGACGGAGCCCAGGGCCTCCCTAGCGGTGCCTGCAGCCCGGGCTCTGGCTAAAGAGCAGGGATCTGGGCTAACAAAACAGGAAACAGGTGATGACAGGACTAACGTGAGCTTTACGCAACACACTCAGTGGGGAGGTGTGGGAGGCCTGGGCTTCTGGAAGTTCCTCCGTCACCCGGGAGCCGGCTGACAGCCTGGGCCCCCCCTCTCTCCTGTCCCCCAGCACCCGCTCTGGGCCCCCCCCTCTCTCCTGTCCCCCCCCCACCCGCTCTGGGCCCCCCCCTCTCTCCTGTCCCCCCCACCCGCTCTGGGCCCCCCCTCTCTCCTGTCCCCCCCACCGGCTCTGGGCCCACCCCTCTCTCCTGTCCCCCCCACCCGCTCTGGGCCCCCCCTCTCTCCTGTCCCCCACCACCCGCTCTGGGCCCCCCCTCTCTCCTGCCCCCCCCCACCCGCTCTGGGCCCAGCCCTCTCTCCTGTCCCCCCCACCGGCTCTGGGCCCACCCCTCTCTCCTGTCCCCCCCACCCGCTCTGGGCCCCCCCTCTCTCCTGTCCCCCCCCACCCGCTCTGGGCCCCCCCTCTCTCCTGTCCCCCCTACCCGCTCTGGGCCCCCCCTCTCTCCTGTCCCCCCCCCACCCGCTCTGGGCCCCCCCTCTCTCCTGTCCCCCCCCCACCCGCTCTGGGCCCCCCCTCTCTCCTGTCCCCCCCCCCACCCGCTCTGGGCCCCCCCTCTCTCCTGTCCCCCCCACCCGCTCTGGGCCCACCCCTCTCTCCTGTCCCCCCCCCACCCGCTCTGGGCCCAGCCCTCTCTCCTGACCGTCCCCACCCGCTCTGGGCCCCCCCTCTCTCCTGACCCCCCCCCCACCCGCTCTGGGCCCACCCCTCTCTCCTGACCCCCCCCACCCGCTCTGGGCCCACCCCTCTCTCCTGACCCCCCCCCACCCGCTCTGGGCCCCCCCTCTCTCCTGTCCCCCCCCACCCGCTCTGGGCCCCACCCTCTCTCCTGACCGTCCCCACCCGCTCTGGGCCCCCCCTCTCTCCTGCCCCCCCCCACCCGCTCTGTCTGGCAGGAGGACGGCAGCCTGTCCACTGCAGGGCTGCATGCCTTTCTCTCCCAAATGCACCCTCTGCGCCCGGCTGATGCCGCCTCCTACGGGATCACTTTCCGTTGACAGCTTAAGGACGTGTGAGCCGCGCACGACAGGGAGGACTGTGCTGCGCCCGGGACCCTGACTCTGCTGGTCCTGGCCTCTGTTCCGGGAGGGACGCTGTCTCTCGTGGCCGCGTCTGGGAAGGCACTGCCTGTTCTCTGAACAATTCGACCGTTTCCTTTGACCAAGGCTCTTGAGCATTTCTTTTGAAATTAAAATCTTCACTGACTTAGACCAGCTCTGATATTCTCTGAGATTCAGTTAAAGAATAAACCCTTCCAAACACAACTGGCCCCGTAGGAAGCGAAGACAGCGCGGCTGCAGCGGGACCTGCAGCACTGACCGCGGGAACCGGTCCCAGAGGGAACAAGGCCCGAAGGCGTGAGTTCCCCCAAATATTTAACCAACAGCCTCCGTCCCACACAGTGACAGGGGGATCGGAACCCGCACGGACTCTCCCCTTTCCTAAAGGCCGACGACACCCCCAGGCCTTTTCGCAAACACTGGCAGCTGGTTTAGGAGGTGACGGGCCGGGGCCGGGGGCGCAGGAGCCGGGGTGAGGAGGACCGCTGGATGGAGACGGCGGCTCCAGTCGTGGCTCAGGGACAGGACAGACAGACGCGGGGACGAGAAGGAGTGGAGATGCACAGATACAGAGTCATCCCGTTCAAGGCTCAGTCACTGCCCAGGGACCCAGCCCCCACCACACAATCAGGAAAGTGAACCCGCGGCCCGGCCGCAGCTCAGCGGATGCTCCACCCCCAGTGCGGGGCGTGCAGGAGGCAGCCGATCGATGAATCTCTCATCATCGATGTTTCCCTCTCTCTCTCTCTTTCTAAAATCAATAAGCAAATCCTCGGGTGAGGATTTTTAAAAAATGAAAATGGAGGTACAGACCAGGCAAAGGGCTTTGCACTGTACATACATGAGATAGGACTCCTGTAATAAAGACAGACAACCCTGTGAGAAGAGAGAAAAGACTGGCAGACCCATGTGCAAAGGTGGCCACTGATTACTTCCCAGCAACGTGCACGTGGCACCGCGAGCGGCGTGAGGAGCAGATGGGCTGCGGTGACAGGACCGCCTCGCGCGCCACACGGCCGACGGGTGAGTGGTGCTGGGAGAGGACCTGCTAGCGGCTCCTGTACCCCACGATTCCACTCCCGGAGGAGGGCACCCCAAAGCTCACCAGGGCCCTGGAAGGTGTGCAAGCTCACGGCACAGCACCTGGAACAGCCTGAAGACGGAACACCATGCGTGCTCGGCATGGACACGTAATCGGTGGTGTGGTCAGGCCGTGGACACTGCATAGCCACGGCTAACACTGAACCGTGGTTCCCCACAACACAACACACATGATGTAAAGGGAGAGGGGCCAGACACAAATCCACCACTCCCTCTATCCCTACAAGTTCCCACAGCGGCATCCCCTCCGAGAGGGAGCGTGGGGCTGGGCCACCCTGGGATGTCCCCTCCGAGAGGGAGCGTGGGGCTGGGCCATGCTGGGATGTCCCCTCCGAGAGGGAGCGTGGGGCTGGGCCACCCTGGGATGTCCCCTCCGAGAGGGAGCGTGGGGCTGGGCCACCCTGGGAAGTCCCCTCGGGGAGGAGGGTGGGGGCTGGGATGTCCCCTCGGGGAGGAGGGTGGGGGCTGGGATGTCCCCTCGGGGAGGAGGGTGGGGGCTGGGATGTCCCCTCGGGGAGGAGGGTGGGGGCTGGGATGTCCCCTCGGGGAGGAGGGTGGGGGCTGGGATGTCCCCTCGGGGAGGAGGGTGGGGGCTGGGATGTCCCCTCGGGGAGGAGGGTGGGGGCTGGGATGTCCCCTCGGGGAGGAGGGTGGGGGCTGGGAAGTCCCCTCGGGGAGGAGGGTGGGGGCTGGGATGTCCCCTCGGGGAGGAGGGTGGGGGCTGGGATGTCCCCTCGGGGAGGAGGGTGGGGGCTGGGATGTCCCCTCGGGGAGGAGGGTGGGGGCTGGGATGTCCCCTCGGGGAGGAGGGTGGGGCTGGGATGTCCCCTCGGGGAGGAGGGTGGGGGCTGGGATGTCCCCTCGGGGAGGAGGGTGGGGGCTGGGATGTCCCCTCGGGGAGGAGGGTGGGGGCTGGGATGTCCCCTCGGGGAGGAGGGTGGGGGCTGGGATGTCCCCTCGGGGAGGAGGGTGGGGGCTGGGATGTCCCCTCGGGGAGGAGGGTGGGGGCTGGGAAGTCCCCCTCGGGGAGGAGGGTGGGGGCTGGGATGTCCCCTCGGGGAGGAGGGTGGGGCTGGGCCGTGCTGGGCGCAGGAGAAAGCTCCATGCAGCGGGCGGGCGCTGTCTCTCGTCCCAGGGCGGTTATGAGGGGTGTGTCCTGTGTGGACATTCCCAGACCTGGTTCAGGCATTTTTCTCTGCTTATGTGACGTGTTGTTTTTGTTTTAATCCTCCTCTGAGGATACGTTTTCATTGATTTTTTAGAGAGAGGAAGAGAGAGAGAGAAACATCAGTCGATTGCCTCCCCTACGTGCCCGACACACCTGCAAGCCTTTGGTGTCGGACGGCGTGCCAGCCAGCTGAGCCTAGGTGACATTTAAATAAAGAAATATTTTTAAAAGAAACAGAAACAAAAAACAGGCGCTTTGGTCTTTCCTGGCCAGTTGTCCTCTTTGTCACCACTTACCGTTGTTTCTCAGCCTCCCTGTTCCTGTGGACTATCTTTTTTCTTAGAAACACTTAAATACCCAGGTGGCCCCATCAGGGGCATGCCAGACACACGCTCCCTTCCTGCCACCGGTAGAACTTGTCCCTCTACGTGGGACCGGAACAGGAAGTCAGGGCACAAATGGCCTGAGAGAACTGGCCCTTCTGCCCGGAGCTCGGGCACACTGACCGCCATGGGTGCCCTGGGACCGTGGCTGCATGTCTGTCTCTTCCCACGTGTCAGAAATCCCTCCTGATGTGGGCAGACCTGTGGGCCTCTTTGATCCTATTCGGATCTTCGTCTTTACCACAAGGTACACTCAGCAAGTACACTGCTGCCCATCAGAATCGCCGGGGTCGGGGGTCGCTGTGGTGACCCCGAGAACAGCCAGGGGTCTGGGCGAGGCACCGAGCCGCTCAACTAGGGCAGGGGGGTAAGTGCCCTCCTCGCGAGTCCGAGGTGCAGCAGCTTCCTGGCAACCTTCACAGCCTCCCTCCCGAACCCCAGAACCGGTGACCCACCGCTGAGACTTACTTTATTCCTGGCCTTTCTGCTCATTATCTTCCGTTTCTTTATTAAATAGTGCAATTTGTAGGTTTTGGTGCTTTCCAAATTATTGCTATATGAGTTCAAAAGATCAAACTATCCAATTTTTCATTTCACACGTATGTTTAAAATCCATAGTTCTGAATTTTATGTCCGTGATTCAGATTCATTTCCAAATATGAGATTCACATCCTGGACAATGACCGGCCACATACAGAAATCCAGGCAGCTGCGCGGTCATCTTGCTGCAGGTAACAGCCAGGGCAGTGTGTCGGGTCTCATGTGGGAACCACAGAAATCATTAATGACGAAGCCGTTGAGCCTGGCCCGCTGGGATTCAGTCAAGATGAGGGGAAGCCCATGGAGGCCAGCAAAGCCAATGGAAGCAGAGAAGACGGGGGTGGGGCGTGTGGTCTCCCTGAGCCTCTGATAAACAGTAATTGTCCTTCCTTTTATGTCTAAAGTGACGATGACAACAACCTTCCAAAGTAGTAGTTTGTTGTTAAGTAGAGAGCATTTTAATGCAACTAAGCTCTCTTCTTAGCTTTTCATGCTTGAGCTCTCCTGAAGTTCAGGGTGTGCACAAACCGTGACTTCCTCAAAAAGTGCTGAAGTCACTGTACAATTTAATCTCCCGGGGATTTTGCTTCTATATGGTAAGAAACAGATGCAATCTATGTGCTCATAGACAATTATACTTCTTTCCAAAGCCTAATTGTTATTTTATCAAAATAAGAACTAAAATGGGTACACACCATCTCTGTACTTTGATTTCCTTAGTTTATGACAATAAAACCCAATTTAAATGGAACCTTTATCGCTCCTTATTACAACCATAAATTATTTCAAAGTTCAAGCGCGTTGCTGACTTTGCGTCTCCTGCAGCTCGTTTCTCGTTGCCGCATGGACGCGGGGTTCCTTCCCTTCCTCGGCTGAGGTGCCAGCCCCGCGGCTCTCAGGAGAGAGGCCGACTCCCACTCTGGCCTCTGGCTAAGGAGGCAAGGACCGACAGGTCTCCTTTCTCAGCCCCAGCAAAAGGGGCTGTGAGATCATGTTATTCAACTCTGAGCCCAACTCGGACTCTGCAAGATCGTGACTCCAGGCGGATGGAGAGCATTTCAGTAAATGTCACCACCAGCGTGTCTCAGGGATCCTCCTGAGGCTCAGCCGGCTTTGGCAGAGCTGCGTGGCCGCCGACCGCTGCGGTTTGCTATGTCCAGGCCCCTGGAACTCCCACACTGCTCAGTGCTCCGGGCGAAGAGGCAGATGTTGTCTCGGAAGTGTAACATTCCCTCAATAACTGGTTTTCTAAACCAGGTCACAGGCAGGTAAGGGCTGGAGGAAGAAAGGTAACAGAGCAGAGGTGAGAGGCAGGGCCAGAGCAGAGGTGGGGACGTCCAGCAGCGGGACGGAGGGCTGACCCGCAGGGACAGGGCAGGGGGCGAGGCCGCGCAGAGGGTGTGGACGGGGCCTCACGGTGACGAGTGTCTCTGGGGCAAACGCGGGTTGACCGGCAACAGGAGGACATGTCTCCCGTGCTTGTTTACGATATAAAATTTCTCACTGAAGCCCCTTCTCAAATCAAAGATCGCCCCACAGCCCGGGCTCCTGGGAGGGGGGAGTGTTTAAATCAAGTTCACAATTCTGCTATTTCTTAGACCTAAGCATTTCAAAATGCCACATTGACATTGAGTTTTGAAAATAAAACTTTGTATTTATTAAAAGTGACCGGGAAATTCATGGTCATGTGCAAGTTTTCTAAGAAGGGGGGAAGGTTGGAGGAGTCTACCGCTAAGTAAACTCTAGAGCGACGGTGGGAAGCAAGGATGAAATCCCACGAGTCACCTGCTCAGCGTCCTGTCACAACACTCCTAGCAACGGCGACAGTTACTATCGACTGCCACGCCGGTGGTGTGTGCCCTTGACACACATGAGCTCAGGGCATCTCCATGGCAACGCTATTAGTTTGATAGTACAGTTTCCACTTGAGTCAGCGCAGAACCAGATGCAGGGCTGGTGGTCGGGATCCTTTGGAGACGTGCGCTCACCAGCAGCCCTGAGGGCATCGCAGGTGGAAGGAAGCGGCTTCTGAGGACCTCCTGGGCTCTGCCATAGAACCTGCCACGCTGCCAGGTGACAGCAACCGGCCCCGCCCACCCCAGGCACCTGAGTGACAGCAACTGGCCCCGCCCACCCCAGGCACCTGAGTGACAGCAACTGGCCCCGCCCACCCCCAGACCCCTGAGTGAGTTGCAGACACTGCAGGGGAGGAGGTGGGATGCGAGCTCAGGCCTGGGACTCGCTCTTCCCGCAGCACGTGCAGGACACGCCACGTAGACATTTCACACTGTAAGCGGTGCAGGCGCACACAGTCCTGGGGACATTCAGCCGCACCGGTTACAAAGCCAGGAGCCCAGCTCAAGAGCCCCACCTTGCCCTCTCCTCACTCTCCCAGGGCACAGAGCCTCATGCTGCTGAGACAGAGTCCGTGAGCAGCGCTCACCACTGGTCACTGGGAGTGAATAATTCAGGTGTTAAAGTCTCGCCTGCCCCTCAAGGAGAACCAAGATGGCGGTATAGGTCAGCACCTGTACTCACTGCCTCTCAACCACATCAAAACCACAGCCAAACGGCAGAACTACTACCACCCAGAACCGCGGGAAGGCTGGCTGAGTGGAAGTCCCACAATGAGAGAGGTGAAGAAAGCGCATTGAGACGGGTAAAAGGTGCAGAGGCGCGGAGAGTGCTGGCACCTGGATGTGCTGCTCTTTTAACCAGGAGGGAGATACAAGCTCCCACTTGCTCTGAACGAGAACCGGGGACTTCTCTGGTTCAGGGCTAATGGGCAGCCATTGCTGTTTGCTCCGCCCTGGTGATTCCCAGAGACCCTGCCCCACCCAATTTACAGCCCCACCCAAGCTGTGTGCAGCGGGTTTTGCATATGAGTGGCCTGTCCTTTCTCTGCCTAAAACCTGTCAAACTGCAGCTGGGTCAGAGAGCCCCAGAGCTTCCAAAAGAAGGCCCAAGGCCCAGCGGCAGCAGCCTGCCTTGCTTCACAGCTGGGCCTCGTCTGGGCACTTCCAAACCCCTTACAAAGAGGAGGAATCTGCAGATGTCTCTGTAGCTCCTGCTGGGTGGCCCCAGATAGTGGCTGACCTTGCACCTCCTTGGAGAACCAAGAGCCACTGTACCCAGTGGTCAGAGTGAGACCATACCAGATTAAAACTCTTCACATCCATAAGAGACACACTCAAGGGGCAGACTCAGTGAGCACCAAAGCCCCACTGAAGCAAGTTCTGCCCCATAAGGGTGTCTCCTGTGCAACAGATCTTCCAGTGTAGACACAGCTGGTCATCACAGCCAACTGGCCTGGAGGTCAATTCCTCCCAGTGATACCAACAGCAATCAAGGGTTAACTACAACAAGACTGTGCACACAGCCCACAAAGGGGTGCACCAAGAGTGTCCACCTCAGGTGACTGGGGAGGCTGAGCCACTGGGCCCTATAGGATACTTACTACACAAGGCCACTCTATCAACTCAAGGAGACTTAGAAAGAAACACAGGGAAGCAGCCAAAATGCGGAGACAAAGAAACAAGTCACAAATGGAAGAAATGGATGAAAGCAAAATACTGGATATAGAGTTCAAAACCATGGTTATAAGGTTACTCAAGAATCTTCTAGAAACCTCCGAGAAATTTATAAGGTTACTCAAGAATCTTCTAGAAACCTCTGAGACCATCAAAAATATGAAAAAGGACCAATCAGAAATTAAGCAAACACTGACTGAAATAAAGAATAATATACAGAGATTCAACAGCAGATTAGAGGATCCCAAGAATCAAGTCAAAGATTTGAAATACAAAGAAGCAAAAAATACCCAACCGAAAAAGCAAAAAGAATCCAAAAATAGGAAGATAGTGTAAGGAGCCTCTGGGACAACTTCAAGCGTACCAACATCAGAATTATGGGGGTCCCAGAAGAAGAAAGAGAGCAAGATACTGAAAACCTATTTGAAGAAATAATGACAGAAAACTTCCCCCACCTGGTGAAAGAAATAGACTTACAAGTCCAGGAAGCGCAGAGAACCCCAAACAAAAGGAATCCAAAGAGGTCCACACCAAGACACATCATAATTAAAATGCCAAGAGCAAAAGACAAAGAGAGAATCTTACAAGCAGCAAGAGAAAAACAGTTAGTTACCTACAAGGGAGCACCCATACAACTGTCAGCTGATTTCTCAACAGAAACTATGCAGGCCAGACGGGAGTGGCAAGAAATATTCAAAGTGATGAACAGCAAGAACCTACAACCAAGATTACTCTACCCAGAAAAGCTCTCATTTAGAGTTGAGGGTCAGATAAAGAGCTTCAAAGATAAGAAAAAGCTAAAGGAGTTCATCAACACCAAACAGTATTGCATGAAATGCTGAAGGGTATTCTTTAAGAGGAAGAAAAAGGTAAAGATTAAAAATTATGAACAACAAAGTGACAACAAATACATATCTATCAACAAGTGAATCTAAAAATCGAGTAAATAAAAAATCTGATGAACAGAATAAACTGGTGAATATAATAGAATCAGGGGCATAGAAAGGGAGTGGACTGACAATTCTCAGAGGGGGGTGGGGAGAGAGTGTTGGGGGTACGGGAAGAGACTGGACAAAAATCATACACCTATGGATGAGGACGTGGGGGGAGGTAAGGGCAGAGGGAGGGGTGGGAACCGGGTGGAGGAGAGCTATGGGGGGGGGGGGGGGAGGAACAACTGTAATAATCTGAACAATAAAGATTTATTTTTTAAAAGTCTCACCTGCCCACCGTGTAGGAACTGGGCACAAACCACAAGGAAGTGCTCCCATCCCCGCAGAGATGGGCATCAGCACCTCCATGGAAACGGGTGTTTCCATCCCCGGGCGCAGTAGAGGCTCCCCGCGGCCTTCCCTCTGACCTGCAGCCTCAGGAGCCCGTGTTCTCGGTGCGGCGCTCTGCGTGTCATCGCTCGCGAGGACCAGGCATCCACGGCGGCCTCCACGGCAGGTGGGCTGCCCCGACCAGAAACAGGTGGACACTGTTGTCGCTCACAAATACATTTTTACCTTTTTAACCGAAAAGTATATCCATCTTAAAGCAACGCTTCAAAAATAGGAGCAGCAGAACCAGCCACTCCCATTCCCTTTTCTAAACCCATCAGTCGCCCTTTTAAAAACCCGCCTGCCTCTGCCGATACCTGGATGACATTTCGATGCTTTAACTCATTGCATAGAAGCTAGTCTGTTGTGGAGCGGATGCGAGTGAACGACCACTGGAGCCCAGACCAAACTAAAACTTAGGGAGCCTTTATTAGCCGGGTGGCCGGGCGACCCGGCGACTGCTCTGCCATTCTCCACGCAGGGAGGCCAGAGAGCAGCAGCGACCCTTTGTGTAGGACCGCTTTTAAGCACATTAACCACATCCGGTTTTTGCAGAACAAGTAACCCAAGACAAAACAGTTTTTCCCAAGCAACGTCAGGATCATGCCAATGACGACCATGTTATTCTGAAAGGATGCACTCTCAGGGCTGGCGCTCCGGAGGCTGTTCTGGGAGGCAGAGATAGTTAAGATTAAGTGGGCATAGTTCAGTTCCCAGAAAAGAGCGTGCTGAACTCCCCTTTAGTGCTTATCAGTAAATGTCCTGGTCTTTGTTGAAACAAATTAAAGACATCCTGGCTTCTAGTTTCTGTTAAAGCAAACTCCTGTTTTTACGAGCTTTCTGTTAAAGATAAAGCATTCCGTTCCCACGAGAACGGGCCATCTCCCCCACCTTTCCACCCCCACCTGCGTGTGGTTTTTGCCCATAAAAGCTTGTAGTCAACCTGGCTCAGGGCTCCGGTCAGCAGTCTCTTGTCAGAGTTGCTGCCTGTGAGTCCCTGCGCTGCGCTTGAATAAAAGAAACCTCTTGCTTTTGCATCAAGACTCGAGTTCGGCGTTTGATTTGGGGTCGTCGCTCTGCCACAGGGTCGTCACGGCCTTACATTTGGAGGTTCCACCGAGATTGATTGACCACCCCTCAAACGTCAGAACCGACCTTGGAGGTAAAGGGGCCCCCGTTGTTTTGTTGTCTGTTGTCCGGTTCGTCTGATAATTGTTTCAGTATTTCTGGTTATTTCTGGTTCTGGTGACAGGTTGTTCTCTCCGTAAGGAGAGGGCTCCTCTGACCGGTTAGAGTCCGGTCAGAAAAACTGTCAAACTGGGGGACGCCCCAGATTCAGGAGACGAGCGAGTAAAATTGGTCGTCGTCGGGTGTCCGGCGACGGGCGGATTGAAGTCCGGCCGGACAATCTGGAGGACGGGAGTCCGTCCGTCTGGTTATATTAGGTCATTGTTTCAGTCTCGTTGGGCCCGTTGTCTGAGTGTTTTGTTCATTGTTGTCTGTCTTTGTCCTGTGTTTCAGTTGGTCTGGTTCTGTGTGCACACTTCTGGTTTTGCAGCCGTTCGGCGACTCGTAAGAGTGACCGAGCAGTAGTCGGTAGACGTGCCTGGAGGACCACAGGTTGCAGCCCTGGGGGACGCCCCAAGGGTGGAGGAGAGCCAGGGACGCCTGGTAGTCTCCGTCTGGGGGGGTGTAAAAACCCCCGTCTGGGGAGGTGTAAAAACCCCAGTCTGGAGGGGAGTGGCTTTCCCTCAAAACTCTGGGACGAAGCGGGTCGCTCCCGCTGGTTGGCACAGGGCCATCGTCCAGCTGTTCCCAGGTGTCTTTGTCTGTTTGGTTTCTGTGTCTTTCTGTGGACTTCTGTGGACTTACTGGACGGACGTTATGAGATAGACTCAGTCCACTCCAAGTGAGTGGAAAGGGGAGCTTAACCCCCCCACCCGGAGGCCATAGAGCTTCCTCAGGCAAATTAATCAGGTGACTGTTTAAACTCTGGTAAATATCTAATAGGAGTCAAAAACTCAGATTGTTTGGTATATAAATATAAATATAAAAGTATTTGTTGTCTCTTTCTGCTTTTAATTTATTTAAAGATAGGGCGGACCTGCTGTGGCGGAATACAAAGGTCTTTAGCAGCTGCTGAGACACCTTTTTCTCAGAGTCCTTTGTTCTCCGTCAGAGAGGGAATCAGCCCACTTGGATAATAAAAATTCCTCTGTTTGTATAAATGAAGGTTTCAGTTTGCTCTGATTTGTGAATTTACTGTATTAAATTGAATTTTAAAGTCCTAAGGTTGATTTAAAAATATCCATTTATAACATTTCAAAGAACAAAAGAACTTTTATTTACAGCTTCCTTATCTCTTTTGGTGCTGGGAGACTCCCAGCTAACAGCTTCGCTGGGAGGAGAGATTTTCAAGGCCCTGTCCCTGCCTGTGACATCATAGTCCAACGTGAAACTAAGGCTGAAGTTACTATTAACTCTTTATAGACCCCGTTAACCGTTTGTTTAACTTACTGTTTTCAGTTATTAGGATCCTCATAGAGGACATAACCTGATCTTTCCCTTCCTCTCTCATTCTGATTCTAATAGCATCTGTAACTGGATTAAAAATCTTTTCTTTCAGGAAGCCATCCAGGCTTTCAGCTCACAAGAAATCTCCTCCTGCGAGAGGAGAAAGGGACCCCCCAGAAGGGGCTGGAGGCTCTCCCTCTCAACAGGTGTTTGTTTTGTGTTTTGTCATATCGGTATCAGGACTGTTTGTTTTGTCTTTTTGTCTTATATTTTCTGTCATAATTGGGCCCTATATGTATATATTATTTATTGAATTTTGATTTGTCAAGGTTTTGTCAGTTTATTACCAGTTTGTTAAAATCCTCTCAGAGGAGAGGACATTGAGTGGTTCTTCCCTTCCTGTGTAACCTTTGACTGTGTAATTGGATTACTGAGCTTTTATCAAGGTTCTGCCTCTCCTGATATAACGCTCTATGTGTAACCTGTCCCTCCCCGAGCCGGACTGCAGGATGACTTTTCCTTCAACACACTGGTCCCGCCAACTGGCCTATGGCGGAAGCCAGAAAAAGCGACGGTAGGAAAAGGAGGCCCCCATCAGGGGACTTAGAGGCAGTATTCCTGTTATCTGCTTAGATCCCAAGAATGTAAGAATACTTGTTTACTGAAATGATATAAGGACAGATGTTTATTTGATATTTTGTTATCTGCCTGGTTATAATTATTTGTTCATATATAGAAATCTATAAAAAGAAATAAGAAACATTTAATTTGTTTAAGGCTGGGTGCTCTGACACATAGCAAATCGCCCTGAGTGGCCACTGGGATTTCTTTTTTCCCAGGGGTGTTTGCTCTCTGTCAGAGGGGGAATCGGCCCGCCTAGCAAAATTTCTGTCTAAGTTTATTAATTTGAAGGTATAACGTTGTAACAATTGTGGTCCAAGAGGTTAAAATCAGGGACCAAGTTTTAAAGTTAACTATTTATAAGAAGGAAGCTTGAGCTGGCAAAGTCACCAAGTCTGCCCAGCAAGCTCAAAAACTGAATGAATCTTATTTCTGACACCTGCTGCCACCCAGTCTTAATCAGTGGTGGAGAAACGGTCTCAGAAGTGTTTGTCTCAATTGGCCATTTAACTTTGATGTGATTAATGATTACAGCACATTGTAAAATCTTTAGGAAGGAAAGAAAAATATTTTGTGGGCCACTTGGTCCTTGTGTGTATGTGTCAACTCTTAAATTATAGTTTTAAAATCAGTAATTTTAATAGAAACACACTCAAGCAGAGGGGCTTTTCAGAAAGGTCAGGGAGTCTGATTGCAGTGTAAGGGTCACTGGTTCCCCCCCATGCCACCTTCATTGGCAGGAGACAAGCGCTTTTCCCAGTGGGAACAGAGAGTGGACTGCCAGATGAAAACGCCTCGGTGGGAGCCTTCCTTCGCCACCTGGGACCCGCGCCGCGCTCCCTGCCTCTGCCCACCCAGCGTCCATCCCCTCCAGGGGTTGTTTTGAGTAGCTGCTGGAGGCAGCGATGAAAAGGGAAATTCCCTTGTGACCCCCTGCGCCCCAATGAGACCCAAGAACCCCTGACGTCTCCTTGGACACTTTTCACCGTGTTCTGTTAGGGGACTTAAAGCCATGTTCTGTTAGGGGGCTTAAAGAAGGCACAGCTAGTAATTCCCCTTTTCAGGCTTATCAGAATCTGAGATCATTATCTGTAGGAAGAATGTGGCCATTTGGGACTCAAGCGGCTAGAGGCCTGGTTAGCCTGGGAACCGGCTGCAGAGCCTGCTCCCTCCCCCGCTGCCTTTTCTAGCATACAATACTGAAACATTGATTGCTAGACATGTTTAGAAATACTTAATAGAAGGTCTGAGGCATGGTTATGCATTTTTGAAGGACATAGAAGAAAGGTTTGAAGGCTAATTTGAAATTGTGAAGATTTTTGTAAAGATTTGTGCATGTGATGAGATAGAACAGAGAAAAGTAAAAAGAAAGAAAAGGCCAGCAGCAAATAGGAAGCGGGGGCCCTGCAAGAGAAAATATCCTGGCAGGTTACCTAGAGAAGCAAAAGGGGAGACTCAGACTCCAAGGGTCTTTAACTTAGAGGAAGAGAACTGACAGGACTGGGGCTCCTTTCCATTGAGCCCCCAGAAGCGCAGGGTAACCTTACAAGTGGGGGGCAAACCTGTTAGTTTCCTGGTGGACACTGGGGCAGCCTATTCAGTCTTGACAGAGCCGATGGGACCCGTAACCTCTAAGAAGACATCAGTCCAGGGAGCCACCGGACAAATTTCCTGTTTTCCTTGGACATCAAAAAGGACTGTAGACCTCGGAAGGACACGGTAACGCATTCATTTCTGATCATGCGAGAATGTCCGTACCCCCTGTGTAGACATGACCTCCTGCAGAAACTATTTGGATGTGCCACCATATCCTTTGAGGGGGACGGAGCGGGAATTCCTACGGGCAGTTGGATACTGCCACCTGTGGATATCGGGGCTCGCGGAGATTGCTAAACCTCTGTACTCAAGTACTAGGGGAATGCATCCACTGAACTGGACCGAAGTGGAACAACAGGCCTTTGAGAAGCTAAAGAGGGCTCTCGTCTCAGCACCTGCCCTAGCCTTGCCAGACGTCACGAAGCCCTTCCACCTCTACGTGAGTGAGGTAAGGGGCATTGCCAAAGGGATTCTCATTCAGACTCTAGGTCCCTGGAAGAGACCTGTTGCTAAGAGGCTAGACCCCGTGGCAGCAGGGTGGCCAGCGTGCCTCTGGGCAGTGGCCACCACAGCATTGCTGGTAAAGGAGGCAGATAAGTAGACTCTGGGCTAGGAACTAGCCCTGACAACACCCCATGGTGTGGAGGCCCTCCTTCGAGGTACTCTGAAGAGATGAATATCAAACACCAGGATCACCCAGTGCCAAGCTCTTCTCCTAGACCAGCCCTGTGTCCGGTTCCATAAGACACTGGCCACCAACCCTGCCAGCCTGCTTCCAGATGATAGTCCAGAGGAACCTATGCAGGGCTGCACAGAGGTAACAGACGCAGTATGAACAGCTCGCCCAGACCTGACAGCACGGTTGGGAGCAGTTATGTTCAGTTTTGGTAACCCTGCCGTACCTGGACCTACGCAGACCCCCTCTTACACCAAACAAGAGGAGAAATTGGCAGAACAGAAGCAAGCCATCAAAGGACCAGATGGTTGGTGGATCCTACCAGATGACAGACTGTTGGTCCCAGAGGCTCTAGGTCGGACGTGAGTTGCCCAGTTACACCAGGCTACCCACTTAGCATCACCAAGACTTCTGAACTTCTGCAAGGCAGGTACTCTTAGATAAAATAATTAAAAGCATAGTCACTAGAAATACAGTTTGTGCACAGGTAAATACTAAGCAAGGTAAGAGGGTCACCCTGAGAATTCGGGCCCCACAGAAATTACTCCAGGAGATTATATCTAGCTTCGGGCTGCCAGTAGTCATAGGATCAGATAACAGCCCCGCCTTTATAGCCAAGGTATTTCTGGGTATAGCTCAAGCCTTAGGCCCAGAATCTGGACAGGCATGAGCAGGACTCTAAAAGTACTTTAACTAAATTTGTCCTAGAAACCGGTGAAAACTGGACCAACCTCCTGCCCTTCACCCTCTTATGGGCCAGGTGTACCCCCTACCGGTAGGGGTTTCCCCCTTTTAGAGATCATATATGATAGACATCCCCCCACCGCTTCCTTTCCAGGGTCAGGAAGAAACTGAAAGCTGGAATTCATAACCATTCCCTTCCTTAAGTCCTTACAGGCTCTATACCCAGAGAGCCACCCATAAGCTTGTTGCCAGAGAGCCACCCATAAGCTTGATGCACTGCCAGTGCCCACCGCGGACCCTGTACATCCCTTCCAGCCCGGGGACTCGGTATGGGTAAAGAAATTCACTGCCCAAGGACTCACCCCAACCTGAAAGGGATACTACACTGTTATCCTGGGCATGCCCACGGTTATTAAAATGAACAGCACCCAGATCTGGCTACACCACTCCCAGCTCCTGCACCAGGAAACGGCCTAGATCCTGGCAACCAGCAGCCTCACCCGTGAGATCCCTAGCCTGGGCTCCACGCAGGCCAAGAGGAGACTCGACACCTGCAGGAGGGGAACTGGACTTCAGTGAGGACAGTACTGATGGGGACCGTGGTACTGAAGTATAATAGCAACCATACTTAGATAAAAACTGCTGTTTGAATTTTAACCCTGCTATTCTGGCTTTTGTACACACTTGCTTGCTTGGACAATAGAATAGTTTGAAAAATTGATACAGCCGATCCCCTTGGTTCACCACCCTCATATCCACCCTGATGGGTCCCCTTATTATACTACATAAGTTCCATGATTGGAACTCCCCAAAAAGAAAAGGGGGGAATGAAAGGATGCACTCTCAGGGCTGGCGCTCCGGAGGCTGTTCTGGGAGGCAGAGATAGTTAAGATTAAGTGGGCATAGTTCAGTTCCCAGAAAAGAGCGTGCTGAACTCCCCTTTAGTGCTTATCAGTAAATGTCCTGGTCTTTGTTGAAACAAATTAAAGACATCCTGGCTTCTAGTTTCTGTTAAAGCAAACTCCTGTTTTTACGAGCTTTCTGTTAAAGATAAAGCATTCCGTTCCCACGAGAACGGGCCATCTCCCCCACCTTTCCACCCCCACCTGCGTGTGGTTTTTGCCCATAAAAGCTTGTAGTCAACCTGGCTCAGGGCTCCGGTCAGCAGTCTCTTGTCAGAGTTGCTGCCTGTGAGTCCCTGCGCTGCGCTTGAATAAAAGAAACCTCTTGCTTTTGCATCAAGACTCGAGTTCGGCGTTTGATTTGGGGTCGTCGCTCTGCCACAGGGTCGTCACGGCCTTACAATTCACAGGGTCATCCTGTTCTTCAGAAAGCTGACAGTGTTCTATGAAAGAAGGCTACGTGCTGGGAAGGGGCCATGAGTCCCTATCTCAAGGCCTGGCCTGGTGTCAGCACTGACACTCTGTCTGGGGCACAGTCCACGGCCTCTCTGGAAGCATGCTCAAACATTCCCACTCGCCAACAGGTCCTCCGGAAGAAGCTCCGGGAGCCTGAACCCGGGGAGCCCGGAGACGCTGCGCCCCTCCGACTGAGTCACCGGTGGGCGTCGCAGCTCCAAGAGGCCCGGCCGAGCCGCGGCTGGGTCCCCGGGGGCAGCTGCACACGCCTTCGCGGGAGTGTGGTGTATGGAAACCTGCGCACACGCGGATGGCGGGGCGCTGCTCACCGCCCCTCACCAGGAGCAGCGCGTTCGGGCAGAGGCTCGGAGGTTCCGAGGTAGGGGCTGGGTGCCCTGTCCCGGAGGCGCACAGCGGGAGCCGGCCTGGGGTCTCTGAAGCGCCTCTCGGGGAGCAGCCACCACGTCGGGGCTCTCCACAGCACCCAGACACGGAGAGGAGAGAGCCAGGGCCGGCGGGCTGTGCTCACCACACCCGCAGGGCACAGGCGTTGTCTAGGACTGTCTGCGGGTGGCTCCGTGCTGCCAGGGGGCTCCAGGCGCTGGCCCCTGGGCGAGGCGCAAGCGGGATGTGGACGCGCCTACGGAACCGTTCACCGGCGCAGGTGAGCCATCCGGCCCGCACGTCACAAGTGAGGAAGCAGGCGTAGAAGGGCAGCCCTCTTCCCAAGGCACAGAGCTCAGATGTGTTGGGTTCCAGCTCTAAGCCCACGTTTCTGCTGCCGCCGGGCATTCCCGGGTCTGCGGGAAGGTCAGCGGGAAGGTGGCGAGAAGGTCAGAGGGAAGGTCAGCGGGAAGGTCAGTGGGAAGGTCAGCGGGAAGGTGGCGGGAAGGTCAGCAGGGAGGTCACGGGAAGGTCACCGGGAAGGTCACTGGAATTGCTGCTCCAGGACCCAGGGGAGCAGCAGCCGGCCGGACCCCTCGGCCCACGCGTCCCAGGCGCACACGGATCTGAGTTCTGAAAGCAGTGACGGGCGCACCTCCCCCCGGCACTGCACTGGCAGCCCTTCATGATCACTACAGTGGTTTGAAAAGCAGGATATGAAGAGAAAAAAACGCCCTATTTCAGGATCGGGCCGTGGGTCCCACTTCAGAGCAGCCAGGACTGCTGGTGCCCTGGCAGCTCTGGTTTTGCTGAGGAGACACTAGACACTGGGTAACTGGGAACATGGGGGGCGGGGGGGAGAAAATAGAGAGATGGAGAGAGAGAGAAGAGAGTGAAGAAAGAGAGAGAAGAGAGGAGAAAGAGAGAAGACAGAGAGAGAGAGAAGAAAGAGAGAGCGTGAGTTTTTCTAAGAAAATTAAAATAGCTGCTGTTTTGCCCCAAAGTCCCCATCACTTGGAGGGAAAGGCGGAGAGAAGGTACGTGTCTGGTTTGCCTTGCCAGGTTGTCTCTGGGGTTGGGGAGCACCCCGGGGGGTAAGGGAGGCCGAGCAGTGTCAGGGGACCCTCCTCACCCTCATCCCTCTGGGTCCAGCTTGCGCCCTGCGTGCTCTCAGGTCCCACTGGCTCCACAAGCAATGGAACCTCAGCGGTCCCCCGGCAGGAAGTGGGAGGCTGGAGAAGTGCCTGCTAAGTGGTCACCTCGAGGAGAGGGACCACGCCTGTAGAAGAGCAGGCGTACGGACACACACAGTTCAAGAGCCTCTCCCACCAAATACAGTTTCTCTCGGCAACTGGTGACTGAGTTACTGACGTGAACAGCCTTGGCTCAGGAGGGTGAAATCGCACAAGGACTGGGAGCACTTGGAACCACTGAATCTTCCCTAAGCAGTGCGGGGAGGCATTCCAGCTTTCAGTCTGTGTGTTCCTTTCTCCAGCAGAGCAAGAGCAGGAGGGAAGAGACCTAGATTCTACGGACAAGGAAGAGTTCATGTTAAGTGACGGGAGCTGAGTGCTGGAACAGGGTAGAGAAAGGTCAAAACAGACAGAGATGCGTGTTTGCCACGGAACGGAATGCATGTCTCCTGGGAGGGTTCAGTGAGGGCCCGAGGCTACCGCCCCCACCTATAAATCTGAGAAGTCCTGGTTCACATCACACATTAAAAGATGGACCTTTCTTACCCCTTCCATTTATAGGCAAGGAAATACAAAAGCTTTTAAAGTAAAATCCACAGCAATGAAACTGGGAAAATATATAGAAAACTGTAAAATATACTTATTTAATGGCAAAATTCTATAAGGAGAAGCATAAAGGTATTTTAATATGTCAGACAAATAATAACAAGAAAACAGTGCTTTCACTACAAAAATGAAAAATTAAGAAAATAAGGAAGGAAGCTTTGAATCAAAGTTCTATCCTATCTAATAAAGAGGGAATATGCTAATTGACCCTCACATCATCACAAAGTTGGCAGCGCCCACAGCCAATAAGGAGGGAATATGCTAATTTACTACCCCACCCTCAAAGATAGCAGTATTGCCTTCCCCTGATCACCAGGGTCCCTCCCGCCTATGAGGGCTCCCGGACTGTGAGAGGGGGCAGGCCGGGCTGAGGGAGCCCCCCTCCAGTGCATGAATTTTCATGCACTGGGCCTCTAGTATATACATAAAGTTCATATTGTTAAAAATAAGACAACAGGCTCAGAATGGAGTAGCTGATGCTAAGCTTCATGTCAACAAACCAAAAATAATTACAGTTCATTTTCCCCTGCCGATCAGGAAGCACTGGGCCAGCATCCTGAGGTTGCTGCTCGGGGACCCGCCTCCCCTGGCCAGAAGCCAATTTGCCACAACCAAGGCTCTTTTGCCCTGTGTGACCTCCCGTCCCGTCCCTGCGACCTC
Source organism: Cnephaeus nilssonii (assembly GCF_951640355.1). Lineage (NCBI taxonomy): Eukaryota > Metazoa > Chordata > Mammalia > Chiroptera > Vespertilionidae > Cnephaeus > Cnephaeus nilssonii. Next base: position 55,503,801 of record NC_137089.1, on the reverse strand, counting down.
TTGCCTGTGAAAATCTTCCATTGTGCACAGAGCCTCCCATCTGCCCTATGCAAATGGACTTTTGCTCAAATAAACTCGTAAAATATGCACTAGGCCTCAGTTCTCTTTTAATAGTTCTGATATCAGAAGATGAACCAGGAGATCTGAAGGCCCGTGGGTGGGGGCCTATGGCCGGGCCCTCTCAGACCATCCTGAGCTTTCAGACCATCCGATCAATTCTTCTTCCAGATGAGCCCCCAAACCGGCAAACTGAGGCCAGAAACCAGAACCAACTGGGGTTCAGGAGTGTTGACGTAAGAAACATCCAAGCCTGTAGAGAATTTTTATGAGTTTATTTGAGCCAAACTGACCGCATTGCCGGGAGCAAGATCTCAGCCACTTCTGAGAACCTTGGTTTGCATTTGAGACTGGGGGGAGGGGCGGGAGAGGGCACCAGGCCAGGCCTGTGCTCGGCTCTGGACGGGGGTCTGAGGGCCTGTCCAAGGTGTGCTAACCTGTAAGCCACGGGCAGGCATGGCTGCAGGCGGAGATGAGCCTCAGGAGAGAAGGCGTGTGCCTGGTGCCGCCCACCCTGGCCTGTCCAAGTAGGATTCTGGGATCAGATCGCCCGGGAAGGGACCCCCCACAGGACCCCTTTCTCATCCACAACTGGGTCTGACTGGCAACCAGATCCGACCGAGAAGCAGGACCCAGCTGGGGTCAGCCTGACCGACTTAGAAACCTGACTGGGTGTGGGGTGGGAATGGGTTCAGTGTGAGGCCTCAGGGGAAGAACATTTTGTTTTAAGGCTGAATAAGCAGATTCACCTCCTCAAGGATAACCCTGAAACAGCCCCCAATCCAGGAACCCTGGACATGTGGGAACCTGGAAATCTATGGAGGAGGAACAGGGACGTCTTAGGGAGTTAGGAATGAGACAGGCATCCACGCGCCTGCCTTTGAAGGCCCTGATCTGGCCTGGCCACAGTCACCTCAGGAAGGAGAATCCAGATACTCCAGGCCTCTCCCAGCACCGGAGATGGGACTCGAATCCCATGCTGAGTCCAGGACTGGGACGCAACATGCATGATGGGGGCAATTCATTATTAAATCCCAAGACCCAGGACAGACGGTGGGAAAGACCTAAGCCAGGCGGGGGGGAAGGGGGGTTGGGGAGGAATCTGCTGGGGAGAGAGCTTGACCAATGGGCTGCAAAGGGCTGGCCAACACTTAGAATGTTTTACATGCCTCCACTCCTATGTATGTATGCACACATGTGGGTCTGTGTATATGCGGATACATGTGGATATAAGTACATTTGCATTCATAATACACGTGTGGGGGACGGGGCCCTTCCAGAGTACGCTGGATGTTCAAGGCCACTCTGAGCAAGGATACCGCGATCTTACTGTGCACACTGCACAGGCTGCCTTCCTATGACCCAAAGACCGATGTCACTGCTTGGCAAGAGCCCCTTTCTGAGTTGGCATAAAGGGTGTTAGGACAGCTGGTGTGAGGCTGCTTGGTATGGCTCCGTGTTTGCTGCTGCATTAGCAATGGCTCCTATGTTGCACCACTTCTCTAGAAGGCTGCTTTGAAGAACAGTCTCGCCTAGTGGCTCCTCAGTAGCAATGGCTCCTTGGGGTGCAGTGAAGTCTCCTGTATGTGCCTGTGACTGCTCATATCTTCTTCATCCAATACCAGGAGTCCACAAAGGCCCAGTGCCCGCAGAGAAGGCCTGAGCTCCCAGTGTGTGCGCACACACTTTTAACAGCAGACAAACCCCTTCCCTCTAAACCCCTCACAGCAACCCTCCCCCTGAGTCCCGCCTTTTACGTGACTTTTAGTAACCAAGTCCCTAACCAGCCTGGACCTCCGGTCCCAGTCCCTTCATCTCGGCCTGCGTAACACATTACTAATCATTATACAACACTCGCAGTTTGATTACAAAGGGATGTTGGAAAAATCTAGTCTCTTAACCATTAGCAAATAAACAGAAGAGTTCCGGGAGAGTGCTCAGCAAATGAGGAGGAGAGGAGCGTTTTGCCTTGTTCGGCTGTGTCTCCGTTTGCAATGTTTGGTAGCTGCAAAGAGAAATACTTCCTCCTTCACTATTTACACTTCACACCCATTCGTGTCAATGGAAGTGACACTTGGGAAACACCCCGCACGGCTGGCTGGCGTGATCCCGCTCCTGGGTGACTCCACGCTCAGGGACCGGTCTGTAGCAGCGCAGATCCTAATTCTGCCTCCAGCTTCCCTCTCACCCTCCTGCCTGTGCACAGGCCAGTGAGGGACTGGTCAACCTTTCCGGTGAGTGAGATGCCAGTCATACAGTGTATTTGCTTTTGAATCACATTCAATCGACTTCCCTCCATAACAAAAGCATTTGGAATTATGCCATTCAGAGCCCCCATTTATTTCGGGGCTGCTGGGACTTGCTCCCTGGCTCCACCCAGTTCCTGACATGAGTATTTTCTCAGGGGTAATCAGGACCTCATGGATTCGACAGGTACCAATGGAAGCAGGTTAAACGCGTGTGGGCAAACATTAGCTTCACTAGCTGAGATCCCGATGCTCAGAAGCTGCACCAAGCGCTTCTGCTTTAAGTTAAAGCACACGGATTTCACATGAGGGCCAGGGCCCTCTTTTTTCCCGAGAATCACTCAGAACACACAGCACTTGTGTCGGGCTAAATGTTAGAGACATTTTTATGAACGGCTGGTCGTGGAGTTCTCAGTGTTAATGTAAAAAAACCATGGAAACCTGTAAAGAATTTTTGTGAGTTTATTTGAGCCAAACTGTCGACATATGCTGGGAAGCAGAACCTCAACGGATTGAGATGATGCTCCGGAGAATGGCGGTTACATCTGTATTTACACATTGCAATCAAAGGAAGGACGTAGGTGGGTTACATGAAATCCATTGGTGATGGACTAGAGAGGCGGGAGAAAGCAAAGCGAGGAAACCCCTGGGATTGGATAAAAAGTACAATGATGGACACATGCTTAGGTGGGTGCAGGAACAATTAACATGATAATGAAGGAATTTGTGGTCTCTGTCCTGGCACCCAGCACATTAGCTTGTGCCCCAAGGGGTCCAGAAAAAGGGACGTTACAAGTTACCCAGACACTTCAAGGGTGTGTTATCCTAGATGCAAAAAGACAGGTGGGCTCAGTTCAGGTAAAGGTTGACCTTGTCAGTGAAGATACCCGCCTAGGACTAACTACCCACCATCACTTCTTTTAGTTACAGTTTAATTTCAGGCCATCCTTTGTGGTGACTTTAGGTCTGAGGTTGCAAGACCGCCATGCAGGTCTCTACTGAACTGTCAGGTTAGCATGTGGCCCCTTTCGTCCACATCAGCATGCTGAACACATGTGAACATGCCAAGGAAACGGCCATCAGGGCTCCTGGCGCCCCTGGACAGGCCCCCACCCGCTGTCCCTGCAGGGACTGGAGTCTCGGAGGGCCTCAGGGCCCCCCTGGAGGGGGGCTGTCCTGGGCAGAGCGTCCCTGCCTCCTCCACAGCCCACCCAAAACCGCATTTCTGGTTGGTTTTGACTTTCACTCTTTTTCTTGACTTTTGGAATCAAATTTTCTATCCATTGGTCTTCTCAGGTAACTTGTTAATAAAAGGCAGGAGGACAGGAGGTGGTAGAGGGCGTGCTCAGCGCCCAGGAACCCGCACCTAGAAACATCCATGGCAGCAGACAAGTCCCAGAAGGCCACGCTCTCCAGCCAGAGGCTCAAAACAAACGCTGCTCAGCCACACGGGTCTTCCAGACAATCGCCGCCGACTCCACCAACATCACCAACTGCCCCTACCCCTGCCAGCAGATCCTGGGGGCAGTGCCCACTGGGGGTGTTGGGGGCGCTGGGGAAGCGGGCCTCCCTCCCTCCTGGGAGCACCTGCAGGCCCATGCAGGCCTCGCCGCAGCAGCACTGCGCCCCCTGCCCACAGCCCAGTGTCAGGAGAGGCCATCACACCACAGAGGGCAAGACCCAGTCACATCACCTGGTGCCCAGGACCAAAGGCACCTGCCCGGCACCGCGGGCTCTGTTCCCCCGGCGGCCCCGCCCCTCCTGGCCTCACCCCCACTGCCCACTTCACTCCGCAGTAAATCTCAGGAGGCACCTGCAGGCCACCCCACGCCAGCCCTGCCACCTCTGCATCTGTGTGTTTGTTTTTCTGCCTAGAAGACCCTCTGCCAACACCCCATCCCTAACCCTTCACCCACCACCATCACCAGCCCCAAACCCACCTTCTCCCCACTTTGCCCAAATAACTCCTCCCCTGAGACACCAACTCCCCAGGGAGCCTGCCTGCCCCGAGACGGGACCCTCTGAGGCCCCCCTGCAAGCAACACTGTCTTCCTACAGCGCAGCCCCGGGTTGGTGGGACCCCTCGCTTTCTCCTTGTGCCTCTAACGAGGGGATAAACCGCTGGCACACAGAGCGCTTGCAGTTTAGCATCAAAACCCCACTAACTGCTGAAATTGTTGTTCAATAACAATGTTATTCACAAATGCCAAGCCACTCTTTGCCTCTCAGTCTCGTCTTTCACGGAAAACCATTTCCAGCTACATGGGCGGCCCAGGTTGCAGCAGGATTTGCTTGATGGGAAATGGCTTTGAGTGCAGCAGCTTCGTCAGCACGGTGTGTTTTATAAAGTGGACACAGCTCTCGGACTCCCTGTGCTTGCATATGTGCTCAGTGCTTCTTAAAGCAACGCTCTGTTCGCTTAATTTGCAGACAGCGCTCACCTTCGCTCAGATGGGCGCTGTGGGTCATCAGGGAATCGCATCCCCACGCACCAGCTCCAGACCCGAACACAGCCTTGCCAATCACCCCACCCACCCCCCTTCCCCCTCCCCCCTCACCCACCCCGCCTCAGCATACTGTTCGCTGCTCCTCACCCCGTCTCTGGGCACATACGTGACGTTTTAAGGGAAAAACAACTAAAATAGCATTTTCCTAGATGAAACTTAGAGTCTGATTTAGCCTTGGCTACACCAAGCTCTGATATTGCAGCCTCAACCCTGATCCTAGAGCTCGGAGGCTCTGCTGCCTGAGGTGCTCACCAGCTTGCTCCATGACAAGGAGGCTCTCTGTTTGTGTTGCTTTACTTCTCACTGATGATCTCTTACCCTCGTTTCCGAGATGTAGGAAGCAGTTATAGGGTTAAGCCTCGGACTGACCTGCTGGCAAAGTCGCAAACAAGTCCCAGCTTGGAGGGCACAGTCCTCTAAGCATAATTAAGCTTGATCTTGTGACTGCTCCCTAGATCTTTCCTGGGTAGCTAGTGGGCTGTGGGAGGGGCAGCAAGTGCGGCCAAAACAAGTGAAACTTACAAGAACATTGTAAATTACCTTGTTTGCCCCTGACTATAAATAAAGCATCAGCTTTGCAGTCTGGATCTGTTCTGTGGCCTCAGCCAGGCACAGAAGATCCACCTAGACCCAGCTTATTCTCTTGTCTGTCTCTTTCTTCATCCTTCACCGCCCTCCCTCAGGCTTGCCAAACCCTTGGCTGTGCTGGCACGGCACACTGAGGGGCCTTAAAGTCATCCCTCTTGCATCTTCCATGAAAGCATTTGCCCAGGATGTCTTGATCCTGTATCATGGTGGATCGGAAGGGTCATCCAAGTCATGGAGGCCGTGCTCAGCCTTCAAGCACCCCAGACCCTCTCGTCACCCCCAGTCACCCTTCCAGGCAGCTCACGCCAGTGTTGCTGGGGTGCAGGAGTCTAGGTCCAGCTAACAAACCATGGCTGGGCATGGAAAGTAGCAATGGCCACCAGGACTGGGCGCCAGTAAAGGCGTGGGATTAGGAGTCACCGGGGCTGGGCAGTTCCACAGCCAGGGACCGCAGGTTAGAATCCGCTGCATCGCAGGAATAGGTGCCAGTTCTGACTGGCCTCGGCTCTGCTCGCCTAAAGAGGTGCTTGAGATAATGGCGCTGACCACTAGTAGCGGCCTGGCTAGCTCCCTACCAGGCACTTGTCCTGTGATTTCCGTTCAAGTTTACAATCCCATGAGGTAGGTGTCACCATTGCACACGTTTTAGAACTACTCTTGACCAAGGTCACAAAATTAACAAATAGCAACACAGGATTTGGAACAGGTCTCCTCACAGCGAAGGCTGCGCTGTCCGTGGTGCCTGTCAGAGACACCTGCTCTCGTTGAGTGACTTGCAGAAGAGCAGTAACAGGAGTTAATTGTTTAATCTATAAACTCCCCACAGGAGTTAATTGTTTAATCTATAAACTCCCCACACTCAAAAAATGACACCTACCGTATGTCACGCAGCAACAAAGAGGAAGTAAATATTGACCTATTACTACATGAGTGAACCTCAAAGCACTAGAAGCAGATGCAAAAGACTCCACATTGTCTGGTTCCATTTATATGAAACACCAGGAAAATGAGCTTTGTACAAACAGAAGCAGAGGGTTGCTGTGCGGCTGGTGAAGTGTAAGGAGAGGTTTACAACTAACAGGCTTGATGAATTCGGGTCGTGAGGGGAAAGTTCTACAACTGTATTCTATACTAATAAGAGAGGAATATGCAAATTGTCTGGGATACCGTCACGTAACAACCAATCAGGAAGTGGGTGGGGCTGCAGCAGAGAGCTCTCAGCATGCCTGCACTGGGAGTCTGAAGGGCTCAGAGAGGAAGGGAGAGCAGATAGGCAGTTAGGGGGATCAGGCCAGGAGGGGAGCACAGATAGGCAGTTAGGGTGATCAGTCCAGGAGGGGAGAGCAGATAGGCAGTTAGGGGGGTCAGGGCAGGAGGGGAGCACAGATAGGCAGTTAGGGGATCAGGGCAGGAGGGGAGAGCAGATAACCAGTTAGGGGATCAGGGCAGGAGGAGAGAGCAGATAGGCAGTTAGGGGGATCAGGCCAGGAGGGGAGAGAAGTTAGAGGGATCAGGGCAGGAGGGGAGCGCAGATAGGCAGTTAGGGGATCAGGGCAGGAGGGGAGAACAGATAGGCAGTTAGGGGGATCAGGCCAGGAGGGGAGCGCAGATAGGCAGTTAGGGCAGATAGGCAGTTAGGGTAATCAGAGCAGATAGGCAGTTAAGGGGATCAGGCCAGGAGGGGAGGGCAGTTAGGGGGATCAGGTTGGCAGCGGGGGAGTAGTTAGGCAGTTAGGGGGATCAGGCCAGGAGAGGAGAACAGTTAGGGAGATCAGGACGGCAGGGGAGAGCAGTTCGGGGCATCAGGCTGGCAGGGGAGCAGTTAGGGGCATCAGGCAGGCAGGCAGGTGAGCAGTTAGTAGCCAGTGGTTCCGGATGGCGAGAGGGATCCCAGATTGTTGAGGGTGCAGGCTGGGCTGAGGGACTCCCCTCCCGTGCAAGAATTTCATGCACCAGGCCTCTAGTACATTTATAAAAGCCACTGAATTGTGCACTAACAATGGGAAAACTTCTTGCCATGTTTTAACAAAGCTGTTAAAAAGTATGAAACAGAGAGGACTTCTAAGAAATGCTCATGTTTGCGGCACACGATCCAATATTCGGGTTTAATATTCCTGGGATCTGGACATCAGGAGTCTTTAAAGTTCCCCGGTGACTCAGATGTGTGCTCATGGCTGAGAACTACTGTCGTGGGTGTTTGTCCTTCCTTGAAGCCTTTGGCTCATGGTGTGCTAACCTCACTGTTCCCACTCTCAGCTAATGGACTCCACAAGCCCCTGGTCACGCATTGTCCCCGCACATTGTGGCCCCTGAGCACAAACAAGGAGGCCGTCATATCCCCCTCCACAGATGGGTGGACCAGGAGAGAGACAACCCAATGGCCACAGCCCTGGGAGCACTTTCGTAGCAGCAAGTTCCAGGCCGGTTGAGCACAAACACAAAGAATAGCCAGTTCTGAGCAACAAAAGAAAAGGTAAGAAAGGCTAAGAGAGTGAATCTAATCCTGGGAGATGAGGAGAGGAAATGGCAGAGAAAATACACAAAGCAAATCGTATGGGAGAAAAAGCAAGTGATTCAGAGCAGATGAAAAATTGGGACAGAAAAAAGAATGTTGAGAGATAGTCCTATGAGGAGGGCGATGAAGCTCAGGGTCTCAGCGGCCACATGGCAGGAGCCCACTGAAGGCAATGTGGTCAGTGTGTCCGTGAGCGGGACCCCTGCAGCACCGGCTGTGGATGTTCATGTCAACCAAGATGGGGCAACAAGAACTAAGTTCACACACACACCTGCCAGAATGGCTGCCGACAAATCAGCAAATGACAAGGGTGGGCCAAGGCCTGGGCAGGGGTGTCGCCTGGAGGGAGCAATGGGGGAATGGGGAGAACATCTGTAATATTTTCAACAATAAAGATAAAAACAGAAAAACTTATGAAAGATAAGAAACCATAGTTTGCAGACACCAGAGATCAGGCAACAAAACACGGGAATCCCGAGATGGAGACTAGGAGGGGAGGTGACTAGGAGGGGGGATGATTAGGAGGGGGGGTGACTGGAAGGGGGGATGATTAGGAGGTGGAGTGACTAGGAGGGGGGATGACTAGGAAAGGGGATGACTGGGAGGGGGGTGACTAGGAGGGGGGTGACTGGGAGGGGGATGATTAGGAGGTGGGGTGACTGGGAGGGGGGTGACTGGGAGGTGGGGTGACTAGGAGGGGGCATGACTGGGAGGGGGATGACTGGGAGGGGGGTGACTGGGAGGGGGGATGACTAGGAGGGGGGATGACTGGGAGGTGGGGTGACTAGGAGGGGGGATGACTGGGAGGGGGGGTGACTAGGATGGGGAATGACTAGGAGGGGGGTGACTAGGAGGGGGGATGACTGGGAGGGGGATGACTAGGAGGGGAGGTGACTAGGAGGGGGGATGACTAGGATGGGGGGTGACTAGGATGGGGAATGACTAGGAGGGGGTGACTAGGAGGGGGGATGACTAGGAGGGGGGATGACTAGTAGGGGCGATGACTAGGAGGGGGGTGACTAGGAGGGGGGATGACTGGGAGGGGGATGACTAGGAGGGGAGGTGACTAGGAGGGGGGATGACTAGGATGGGGGGGTGACTAGGATGGGGAATGACTAGGAGGGGGGTGACTAGGAGGGGGGATGACTAGGAGGGGGGATGACTAGGAGGGGGGATGACTAGTAGGGGCGATGACTGGGAGGGGGGTGACTAGGAGGGGGGATGACTGGGAGGTGGGGTGACTAGGAGGGGGGTGACTAGGAGAGGGGATGACTGGGAGGGGGGATGACTGGGAGGGGGGATGACTGGGAGGGGAGATGACTAGGAGGGGCGATGACTAGGAGGTGGGGTGCCTAGAGGGGGGGTTCCTAGGAGGGGGATAACTAGAGGTGGGGTGACTAAGGAGGTGGGGTGCCTAGGAGGGAGGTGACTAGAGGTAGGGTGACTAGGAGGGGGGTGACTAGGAGGGGGGATGACTGGGAGGGGGGATGACTAGGAGAGGGGATGACTAGGAGGTGGGGTGACTAGAATGGGGGGTGACTAGGAGGGGGGATGACTAGGAAGGGGGATGACTAGGACGGGGGATGACTAGGAGGGGCGATGACTGGGAGGGGGGATGACTGAGAGGGGGAATGACTGGGAGGGGGGATGACTGGGAGGGGGGGTGACTGGGAGGGGGTGACTAGGAGGGGGGTGACTAGGAGAGAAGTGACTAGGAGGGGGGTGACTAGGAAGGGGGATGACTAGGAGGGGGGATGACTGGGAGGGGGGATGACTGGGAGGGGGGATGACCGGGAGGAGGGGTGACTAGGAGGTGGGGTGACTAGGAGGGGGTGACTGCTGAGAGGCCCCAGCGGGGCACAGGGGGAGAGACCCGTGGGCACAGCAGGGCCTGAGCCTTAGGCAAGTGAGGGGCTGGAGCTTTGAGCCTGAGCTCTGGAGAGGAGGGCGCTGCTGGAGAGGACTGGCGCCCAGAGGCTCCTCCTCACTCGGCGCAGGCTGCCCTCCTGCTGTGAGGAGCCCCGTGAGGAGCCCCGTGAGGCCGGCAGCGCCATGCCCGCAGGCAGCCAGAGCCCTGGTCACTCCTGAGCTCGAGGGCGCAGGAGGGTCTCACCTCAGTGCTGGAACAATGGAGCCTGGCCTCACCTGAAAGTCTGCAAGCATCCATGGTCCCAGCCACACCCCACAGCTGCACCCCAAGCGGCACCCCACAGCTGTATCCCACAGCATATCCCACAGCATATCCCACAGCATATCCCACAGCTGCACTCCACATCCACACCCCACAGCCACACACCACAGCCGAACCCAACAGCCATACCCCAAAGCCGCATCCCACAGCATATCCCACAGCCGCATCCCACAGCATATCCCACAGCATATCCCACAGCTGCACTCCACATCCACACCCCACAGCCACACACCACAGCCGAACCCAACAGCCATACCCCAAAGCCGCATCCCACAGCATATCCCACAGCATATCCCACAGCAGTGCTGGAGAATTCACACCATAATATGCAGCACCCAACAAGGGACAAGGAGCCATGTCTGGAATCCAGTAAACCCCCCCGCCCCCAGCATGCAAACAGGCACACAAACAATCCGTTCTGAGGACGTAAATCAACGTGTGTGTGTGTGTGTGTGTGTGTGTTTAAAGACAGTGGTAAGAGAGTAAGAAGACACGCCACAAACTAAAGGAAATTATTTGCAAATCCATGGCTTAGAGCACTGAATAGCCATTAACCAGAATGTGAATAAAGGGCACGGGGTGGGGAGGGTGGCTTACTGAGGGTGTGAAGTCAGTGGATGTAATGTCCCAGCGCATCTGCAGCCACACGCCACAGCCATTCCCTTAGTCTTACATTTGCTGTGACTTCCCCCCATGAACTCCTTCCCCTGACCCACCTCTTGTCCATCCTCCCTTCCCATGGTAAGTTACAAACGCAGAGCATCGTTTTAAAACGCACTGAACATTCAGATTGGTAATTAAAGATCCATACGTCTTTGTGTTTAACAGCTCATTTTTAAAACGTGTGCTGGTCACACACTGTGCCCGGCGCTTATGGAGCAATGAAGGGAAGACAGGCTGGTCCGTGCCCTCGTAGAACTGAGAATCTGGTGAGAAGAGATGTTCCCAGCTGGAGTGGAGAGTATCCGGACAGGGGTTGTGCAGGGATCGCTTAGGAAAGGGCTCCTGGACACCGAGGGTGGGCAGCGGCGGTGCTGGGAGGCTGGCTGTGCAGCGGCCCGTGAGCGGCGTGTGAGGAGCTGTGCCAAGGGGAAAAAATGGCGGCAGAATAGACAGACGTGTCCTGAGCCTTATCCCAGAGCAGAAAGAAAGAACAGCTGAGGGTCGCACAGGGAGTGTTTATGGGCGAGTTAAGGGACAGCTAAACTCCAGGAGAAGGTGGGGGACTGCTGGATGGGGTTCCCCTGACGGGGCAGCCCCCACTGCTGCTGGGTTCCCTCCCGGAGCTAAGGGCTCGGACAAGGAGACCGCACCATCTTTAAGGGGAAAGTGGATCTTATCGGAAGCCTGAAAATCTACAACTGCGGCAACCACTGAACAGCTGCGAGCCCCAGAACACCGGTCCCCAATTGGCGCAAACACGCGGATTCAGAGGAGCTCTACACTCCACCACGGAAAGGTCAGATTTCGCCTGGGATAAGGTGAGGTCTCTGGTCCCGGCGGGTGAGAGAAATGCATGCACTGTGGGAGCTAGAGGACCGGGGAAGTCTGTGCCTAGAAAAATCCATGGCTGTTGGGGCTCGCGTGATCCTGAATGTGAAAGGGGTCCTCAGAGCTGCTAACAGAAGGGATCTCTAAAAAGCAACCCACTTTGATCTGACACAAAAGGACAGTCGAAAAATTCCAAAAGTGTGCCAGCTGCTTAGACCCAAGGGGGAAAGGGGACTGTGCAGACTTATGCACAGACCCGTTGTTCGCACACTTGGGCTTTTTCCTCTTCAAATCCTTGCTTCTGATTACTAAGCCCAATACATAGGATCACCCAGTTGGGGACACCCTGGGAGACTGCAGGGGAAAGTTGTTTTACTGGAACCTGAGGATCAGAGCGGGGAGTGACCGTTGGAGAGCCAGCTCTGAGTCAGCCCACTCCCACAAACCGGTATTGAGTGCCACAGGGAAAGCAGGATCTAAGCACAAGATCGAGAGGCCATATAGATCCAGAAGTCAATCCAGAAACACTGCCACCCAGGGGCTGAATCACAAATTGACTCTTGTGTAGTCAAAAATAAAGGAATACCACCCTGACCAGTTTGGCTCAGTGGATAGAGAGTCAGCCTGCGGACTCAAGGGTCCCAGGTTCGGTTCCGGTCAAAGGCATGTACCTTGGTTGCGGGCACATACCCAGTAGGGAGTGTGCAGGAGTCAGCTGATCGATGTTTCTCTCTCATCGATGTTTCTGACTCTCTATCCCTCTCCCTTCCTCTCTGTAAAAAATCAATAAAATATATATTATAAAAAAAAGAAGAAGAAGCAGGACTTGCCCTAGCTCCGTGGCCGGCAAACTGCGGCTTGCGAGCCACATGTGGCTCTGTGGCCCCTCTTCCACAAAATACCACAGCCTGGGTGAGTCTCTTTAAAAAAAATTAATTAATTAAATTAAAAAATAAAGGAATATGAGAAATTAAGACATAGCCTGCTTAAAAATCAGGACTGGCTTACAACACTGAGGAGCAGTGGAACGCAGGGAACTGCAATACTGTCTGGACTGGGAAACAAGCGTGTCAAAAAGAACAATAGAGGAAGTGAATGACCTTCACTACTGCACATTGTATATTTTTATTTTTTTATTTTTATTTTTTCATTTTTTACTTAAGAAACTAATTTTTTTCTCTTTTCCTCACTTGATTTTACCTTTTTAATTATTACATTTTTAGTTCCAATCAGTATTATTACTACTACTATTTTACCTTTTTTTTTAAGTGTCATTTTATTTTCTCTTTATTTAACTTTGGGATTAGTGTTCTATATTCTATTTTCATCTTTCCTTTAGCATCGTTTTACTCTATCTCAACTCTATCTTTATGCCATCACTCTCTTCCTAACCTTTCCCATTTTGTGTCCTGTTTCTCTTACCCTTTTCCTGCTTTAGATTTCCCCATTCTTTCTGTTTACCCCCTGTTGAAATTTCACCCTACTTATACATCTAATTTCCAATCCCCTGATCCAAGTCCATACATATCTCTCTCTTAACTATCCAAAAAATTGTTTTTCTATCTGTCCTTTTATTGTTGTTGGCTTGAATGTTGGTTATATCGATTTTTTTATGCTTTTTTGTGGGATTGTTTTGTTTATTCTTTTTGTTTGTTTGTTTGTTTGTTTTTTGCTTCTGTTTTCCCTTGCCTCGCTTAATATTAGTTGGTGTTGTAGTTTGTATTAATCTCCAGGTATTTGTTGCTGGCATTTGCTGGGATTAGTGGCTGTTCTATTGGAGTTTTCTCCCCATATATATAGTTTCTTCCCCTTTTCTTTCTTAATCTCTTTCTTTTTGCTCTTACTTTCTTTTTTTCTTTTTCCAATTTCATTTTGACACTCCTTTTTTTCTCTTTCTTTTTCCTCTTCTTCTTTCTCTCATATCCCCTAATTTGCTTTTCTCTGGTGTTCACCTTTATTGGGAGTTATTAATATCGTGAATACATTTCTGTTCAGTGCATTGTGTGTTGTACCTAGTTGTGCTGTATTTTGTACCTTTAAATCAACGCAGGAGAGATAGAACTACATAACCAGACATCCGGAGAAGAGAGACCATGGGGAGACAAAGAAACAGCCCGCATGTGAAAGAAAAGCAGGCATCACCAGAAAAGTAAGTAAACGAAATGGAAGCAAGCAACCTGTCAGAGAAATAATTCAGAGAAATGGTCATAAGGTGGCTGAAAAGAATGGAAGACAAATTCTACAATATGAGTAAGAACCAAGAGGAAATGAAGAAGAATCAAGAAGATATGAAAAATGACATTGCTGCTGTAAGAACTCAATAGAAAGCATCAAGAGTAGACTAGAAGAAGCAGAGGACCACATCAGTGAGCTAAAAGACAAGGTGGGAAAAAATACCCAAGTAGAGCAGCTTCTAAAAAAAAAATTAAAAAGCAGGAGGAGAGCCTAAGGGAACTTTGGGACAACACAAAACAAAACAACATCCACATAATAAGGGTTCCAGAAGGAGAGGAAACTGAGCAAGAAATAGAAAACCTGTTTGAAGAAATAATGACAGAAAACTTCCCTGAAATATGGAAGAAAAAAACCCACACAAATCCAAGAAGCTCACAGAGTCCCAAGCAAAATGAACCCCAAAGACCAACGCCAAGGCACATTATAATTAAATTGGCAAACACCAACGACAAAGTAAGAATCTTAAAAGCAGTCAGAGCGAGACAGAAAGTTACATAGAAATGAACCCCCATCAGACTAGCAACTGATTTCTCAACAGAAACATATCAGGCCAGAAGGGAATGGAATGAAATATACAAAGTCATGCAAAGGAAGAGTCTTAATCCAAGAATACTGTACCCAGCAAGGCTATCCATCAAAATTGAAATGAGGAGCTTCACAGACAAAAAAGGGCTAAGGGAGTATATCACTACCAAACCAGCAATGCCAGAAATGCTAAAGGGTCTGCTGTAAAAAAAAAAAAAAGAAAGAAAGAAAGAAAGAAAGAAAGAAAGAAAGAAAGAAAGATAGAAATAGGAAGCAAAGAAGGAACACAGGGGTATAGAAAAAAAATGGCGACAAATAAGTACTTATCAATAATAACTTTCAATGTAAATGGATTAAATGCCCCAATCAAAAGACACAGGGTAACAGATTGGATAAGAAACAAGACCCATATATTTGCTGTCTATAAGAAACCCACCTCAGAAAAAAAGACACACAGAGACTGAGGGTGAAGGAATGGAAAAAGGTTTTCCAGGCGAATGGAAATGAAAAAATAGCTGGGGTAGCAATACTTATACCTGACAAATTAGATCTCAAAGTGAAGGACATAACAAGAGATAAGGAAGGCCACTTCATAATACTAAAGGGAGCAATCCAACAAGAAGAAATAACTCTGGTAAACATATACACACTCAATACAGGATCACCCAAATACATAAAAAAACTCCTGGAGGATATCAAGGGAGAGATAGAAAGCAATACAATCATAGTGGGAGACTTTAATACCCCACTATCATTATTGGACAAATACTCTAAACAAAAAATCAGCAAAGAAACATCAATCCTAAATGACTCACTAGACCAGATGGAATTAATTGACATCTTCAGAACATTTCACCCCAAAGCCACAGAATATACATTCTTCTCAAGTGCACATGGATCATTTTCAAAGATAGACCATATGTTGGGACATAAGCAAAGTCTCTTCAAATTCAAGAAGATAGAAATCAAATCAAGCATCTTCTCAGATCACAGTGGCATAAAACTGGAAAATCAACTACAATAAAAACAATCCAAAGAAGTCAAACACATGGAGACTAAACAGCATGCTATTAAACAATGACTGGGTTACCAGAGAGATATAGGAAGAAATAAAAAACATCATGGCAACAAATGACAAAGAAAACACAACAATCCAAAATCCATGGGACACAGCAAAAGCAGTCTTGAGAGGGAAGTTCATAGCTCTACAAGCCTACTGCAAAAAAACAAGAAACAATGGTAATAAATTACCTAACCCTACAACTCAAAGAGTTAGAAAGAGAGCAACAAGAAAAGCCCAGTGTAAGAAGAAGGAAGGAAATAATAAAGATCAGAGTGGAGATAAATGACACAGAGACCAAAGAAACAATACAAATGATGAACAAAACCAAGAGCTGGTTCTTTGAAAAGATAAACAAGATTGATGAACCTCTAGCCAGGCGCACCAAGAAGCCAAGAGAGAAGACCCAAATAAACAAAATCAGAAATGAAAGAGGTGAAATAACAACAGACCCCATCGAAATACAAAGGATTGTTAAAAAAAAAAAAATACTATGAACAACTCTATCCCAACAAACTGGACAACCTGGAGGAAATGGACATATTCCTAGAAAAATATAACCTTCCAAAACTCAATCAGGTAGAATCTAAACAGCTCAATAGGCCAATAACTATGGAAGAAATTGAAGCAGTCATCAAAAAGCTTCAGGAAAACAAAAGCTCTGGGCCAGACGGCTTCATAGGGGAGTTTTACCAAACATTCAAGGAAGAACTAAAACCTATCCTCCTCAGACTGTTCCTAAAAATTCAAGAGGAAGGAACACTTCCAAGCTCCTTCTATGAAGCCAGCATCACCCTAATACCAAAACCAGATAAAGACAACACAATGAAAGAGAATTACAGGCCAATAGCCCTCATGAACATAGATGCCAAAATCCTCAACAAAATTCTAGCAAATCAGATCCAGCAGTACAACAGAAAGATCATACACCATGACCAAGTAGGATTTATCCCAGGAATGCAAGTATGGTACAATATCCACAAATCAATAAACGTGATACATCACATAAACAAATTGAGAGATAAAAATCACATAGTCCGAGAAACCAAGATGGCGGCATAGGTTAAACACCTAACCTACAGCCTGGCACAACAATTTCAAAAATACAACTAAAAGTCAAAACGGACATCATCCAGAACCACAGGAAAGCTGGCTGACTGAAATGCCCACAACTAGAAGGAAAGAGAAAACCACAAGGAAAATCAGAGAAGCCGTAAAAGCCTGAGGTATGGAGACACGGGCGGATACACGAGCCCGCACGCATGCGGGGAGGATGGAGCCGGAGAGGAAGGGGCGGCTGACGGCCTGGCTGGCGTTCTCTGGCGGGAAGGAGATAAAAGCTCCAGATTGTGCTGAACCCCAGCTCCGACTGCACTGAACCCCAGTTCCAGGCGAAACCCTGGGAAGCCGGGCTCATGCTGGGGGAGTCTGGGCTGTGGGGCAGAGGCACAGAGGAGTTGCGCCGGAGCCACGCACGGGAATGTGCGCAGAGGAGGCACTGTTGCCTGTGCCGCTGGATTGCCCTAGTGGGAAGGAGACAAAAGCTCCAGACCGTGCTGAACCCCAGTTCCAACTGCACTGAACCCCAGTTCTGAGAAAGACCCAGGGAAGCCAGGCTCATACTGGGGAAAACTGGGCTGTAAGGCAGAAATGCAGAGAAGCGGCGAAAGGCTGAGCACCGGAGGCGCGCACGGGATTGTGCGCAGAGGATGGTCTGTTGACTGTGCCGCTGGATTGCCCTGGTGGGAAGGAGACAAAAGCGCCAGACTGTGGTGAGCCCCAGTTCCGACTACACGGAAACCCAGTTCCGGGCGAGAATCTGGGAATCCAGATTCATTGGGGGAGAGACTAGACTGTTTGGCAGCGGGCGAAACTCCAGGGCGCTTTTCTCTCAGAGGTGTTTGCTGGGAGTACAGAGGGACACTGAGACACAGGAACCTCATAGGGCAGGGCTGACAGGAAGCCAAGGCTGTAGGCTCCGCACTGTAACTCCGCCCCATCCAAGCTGAGCACAGAGGCTTTTACAACTTTGCAAGTCTAGTTGAATGGGGCTGTCTCCCTGCATAGACACAGCTGATCCTCACAGCCAATTGGACTGGAGGTCACATCCTCCCAGTGCACCAACAGCAATCAAGGCTTAACAACACCAAGACTTTGCACTCAGCCCACAAAGGGGGGTATCAAGAGCGACCACCTAGGGAGATTGGGGAAGCTGAGCGATACGGGAGGCAGCCAAAAGGGGAAGACACCGAAACAGGTCACGAATATAAGGGATGCTGTAATTCCTGCTTAGTGGCCTCAGGCAGTAGCTGACCTACACTCCATTGGAGACCCAGAAACGAGGGCATCTAGTGGTCGGTGTGAGATGACACCAGATTTCAACCACTCGCATAAGGGACACATTCAAGAGGCAGACTCAGTGAGTGCCAAAGCCTTGCTGCACCAAGACCCGGCCCATAAACGTGTCTCCCGCACAGCAACTCTTCCTTTATAGACACAGAGGGTCCGCACAGCCAATTGGCCTGGAGGACAATTCCTCCCACTGACACCAACAACAATCAAGACTTAACTATACAAAGAAGGACCAAGATGGAGGCATAGGGCAGAAGCCTGATTGTTGCCTACCACAACAATTTTGAGACTACGACGGGAGAGCAGAGCAGACACCATCCAGAACCACCGGAGGGCTGACTGAGCAGATGCTCTACAACTAGAATAAAAGAGAGGGGTACGCAGGATGAAGCTGATGCCGGTGACCCAAAGACCACACTTTAAGAACTACGGCTCAGGCGACACAATGGCGGCCTGGAACGTGCTCGGCGCAGTTCCCCCGGCGGTCTCTGGCTGAGGGGAAGGCTCCACTCGCTGCCAAGCACGGACAGACGAGCCCCTGGGAGACATGGGGTGGGAGACTCCGCGCTTGCTGACCTCCGAGTCCTTCAAGAAGCTCAACGCCCCGGAAGCGGCCAGGTGCGCATGCTCGGCGACCGGCCACCACGGCAGACCCAAGGGTCGACGCAGCCACCCCGGACCAGCCCGCCGCCGCACACCGGGCACACCGGAGCTTCACCGAGCCCGCCGCCCAACGAGTTCTGCGGCGGCTGCCCTGGAGCTCTGAGAAAATGGCCGAAGGAATTGCTGAGAGGGAATTGACCAACAGGAATTGGGATCAAGAAGACGAAACCCCGCTGGGTCCCGGATCCGGGTGAAGCCGCGCGCCCCTGGGTCCGGGTGAGGCTGGGAACTAGGTCAGGGTGAGGCTGGGTCCCTGGTCCGGGTGAGGCCACATGCCCCTGGATCCGGGTAAGGCTGCACGCCCATGGGTCCAGGTGAGGCTGGGTCCCGGGTCCGAGTGGGACCGCCCCCCTGGGTCCGGGTGAGGCTATGCGCCCCTAGGTCCGGGTGAGGCTGGTACCTGGGTCCGGGTGGGGCCGTGCTACCCTGGACCCAGGTGAGGCCACGCGACCCTGGGTCTGAGAGAGGCCACGCGCCCCTGGGTCCGGGTGAGGCCACGTGCCCCTGGGTCCGGGTGAAGCTGTATCCCGGGTCCCGGTGAGGCCGTATGCCCCTGGATCCGGGAGAGGCTGTGTCCCGCGTCCGGGTGAGGCCTCGCGCACTTGGGTCCGGGTGAGGCCACGCGCCCCTGGGTCGGGGTGAGGCCACGCGCCCCTGGGTCCGGGTGAGGCCACGCACCCCTGGGTCCGGGGGAAGCTGGATCCCGGGTCCAGGTGAGGCCGTGTGCCCCTGGATCCGGGTGAGCCTGGGTCCCGGGTCCGGGTGAGGCCGTGGGCCCCTGGATCCGGGTGAGGCCACGCAACCCTGGGTCTGAGAGAGGCCACACGCCCCTGGGTCCGGGTGAGGCCACGTGCCCCTGGGTCCGGGTGAAGAGGTATCCCGGGTCGGGGTGAGGCCGTATGCCCCTGGATCCGGGAGAGGCTGTGTCCCGGGTCCGGGTGAGGCCTCGCGCACTTGGGTCCGGGTGAGGCCACGCGCCCCAGGTTCTGGGAGAGGCCACGTTCCCCTGGATCCGGGTGAGGCCACGCAACCCTGGGTCTGGGAGAGGGCACGGGCCCCTAGGTCAGGGTGAGGCCACGTGCCCCTGGGTCCGGGGGAAGCTAGATCCGGGTCCGGGTGAGGCCGTGGGGCCCTGGATCCGGGTGAGGCCACGTGACCCTGGGTCTGGGAGAGGCCACGCGCCCCTGGGTCCGGGTGAGGCCACGCGCCCCTGGGTTTGGGGGAAGCTAGATCCCGGGTCTGGGTGAGGCCGTGTGCCCCTGGATCTGGGTGAGGCTGGGTCCTGGGCCCGGGTGAGGCTACGTGCCCCTGGGTCCAGGTGAAGCTGGATCCCGGGTCCGGGTGAGGCCGTGTGCCCCTGGATCCGGGTGAGGCTGGGTCCCGGGCCCGGGTGAGGCTACGCGCCCCTGGGTCCAGGTGAAGCTGGATCCCGGGTCCGGGTGAGGCCGTGTGCCCCTGGATCCGGGTGAGGCTGGGTCCCGGGTCCGGGTGAGGCCATGGGCCCCTGGATCCGGGTGAGGCCACGCGACCCTGGGTCTGGGAGAGGCCACGCGCCCCTGGGTCCGGGTGAGGCCACGCGCCCCTGGGTTCGGGGGAAGCTAGATCCCGGGTTTGGGTGAGGCCGTGTGCCCCTGGATCCGGGTGAGGCTGGGTCCCGGGTCCGGGTGAGGCCGTGGGCCCCTGTATCCGGGTGAGGCTGGGTCCCGGGCCCGGGTGAGGCCACACGCCCCTGGGTCCGGGTAAGGCCACGCGCCCCTGGGTCCGGGTGAAGCTGGATCCCGGGTCCGGGTGAGGCCACGTGCCCCTGGGTCTAGGAGAGGCCACGCGCCCCTGGGTCTGGGTGAGGCCACGCGCCCCTGGGTCCGGGTGAAGCTGGATCCCGGGTCCGGGTGAGGCCATGTGCCCCTGGATCCGGGTGAGGCCGCGCATCCCCTGGGTCTGGGTGAGGCCACATGCCCCTGGGTCCAGGTGAAGCCGTGCCCCTGGGTCCGGACGAGACCAAACCAGAGGGAGTCGGACCTGCATTACCACCATTTGTCCACCATCCAGAGCTGAGGGGTCAGTGCCGACATGTACTCATAAGGAACTGGTGGACATTGATATTGGGTCTCAAAAGAACTGTTGGTCCAGAAAGAAACTCACTACAGACTGATTCATTTGCCTGTCAGCATAACTATTATTGCTCGTCTCACATTCAGTTTTTATAAGTATATCTCTAGTGACACATGATTTCGCTCATCTAGGGGAAATGATGAACAACATAGACTGATGAACAAGAACAGAACCAGAAACAAGGAGGCATCGATCGGACTATCGGGCCTCAGAGGGAGGATAGGGGAGGGTGGGGGGAGGGGGGAAGATCAACCAAAGGACTTGTGTGCATGCATATGAGCCTAACCAATGGTTAAGTTCAACAGGGGGTTGGGGCATCCGTGTGGAGGGGTGTGGGATGGGAATGGGGGGATGAGGACAAATATGTGACACCTTAATCAATAAAGAAATTTTTTAAAAATTGGCAAAAAAAAATCACATAGTCATATCAATTGATGTAGAAAAAGCATTTGACAAAATCCAACACCCTTTCTTGATTAAAAACTCTCAACAAGGTGGGAATAGAAGGATCATACCTCAACATAATAAAACCTATATATGATAAACCCGCAGCTAACATCATACTCAATGGGCAAAAGCTAAAACCATTTCCCCTAAGAACAGGAACAAGACAGGGATGCCCACTCTCACCACTCCTGTTCGACATAGTACTGGAAGTATTAACCATTGCAATTAGACAAGAAGAAGAAATAAAAGGCATCCAAATTGGAAAAGAAGAAGTAAAAGTGTCCTTATTTGCAGATGACATGATATTGTACATAAAAAAACCCGAAAAACTCCATCAAAAAACTAATAGACTTAATAAATGAATTCGGCAATGTAGTAGGATACAAAATTAACGCCAAGAAATCTATGGCCTTTCTATACACCAATAGTGAACTTACAGAAAGAGAGACTAAAAAAGCAATCCCATTTACCATCGCACCAAAAAAAATAAGATACGTGGAATAAACTTAACTAAGGAGGTAAAAGACCTATACGCGGAAAACTACAGGACACTGAAAAAAGAGATAGAGGAAGATGTAAACAGATGGAAGAATATACCATGTTCATGGATTGGTAGAATCAAAATCATTAAAATGTCTATACTACCCAAAGCAATCTATAGATTCAATGCACTCCTCATTAAAATACCAACAGCATATTTCACAGACCTAGAAAGAAATCTCCAAAAATTCATCTGGAATAAAAAAAAAGACCCTGAATAGCCACAGCAATCTTGAGAAAGAAGAATAAAGTTGGAGGGATCTCAATAACAGATTTCAAGCTGTATTACAAAGCCACTGTTCTCAAAACAGCCTGGTACTAGCTCAAGGACAGACATATAGACCAATAGAATAGAATAGAGAATCCAGATATCGACCCAAATCAATATGCTCAATTAATATTTGACAAAGGAGGCATGAACATACAATGGAGTCTTCAATAAATGGTGTTGGGAAAATTGGACAGATACATGCAAAAAATGAAACTAGATCACCAACTTACACCATACATAAAAATAAACTCAAAATGGATACAGGACTTAAACATAAGATGGGAAACCATAAAAATACTAGAGGAATCCACAGGCAGCAAAATCTCAGACATATGCCGAAAGAACTTCTTCACTTATACTGCCCCTAGGGCAATGGAAGCTAAAGAGAAAATTAACAAATGGGACTACATAAAAATAAAAAACTTTTTCACAGCAAAAGAAACCATCAACAAAACAACAAGAAACCCCACTGTATGGGAGAACATATTTGCAAATGTTATCACTGATAAAAGTTTTATCTCCAACATCTACAGGGGATTTATACAACTTAATAAAAGGAAGATAAATGATCCAATAAAAAATGGGCAATGGACCTAAATAGAATATTTTTGAAAGAAGACAGAAGGAAGGCCAAGAGACACATGAAAACATGCTCAAAGTCACTAATTACCTGAGAGATGCAAATCAAAACGACAATGCGGTACCATCTCACATCTGTCAGAATGGCTATCATGAACAAATCAACAAACGACAAGTGCTGGCGAGGATGCGGAGAAAAAGGAACCCTCATGCACTTCTGGTGGGAATGCAGACTGGTGCAGCCACTGTAGAGAACAGTATGGAGTTTCCTCAAAAAACTGAAAATGGAACTCCCACTTGACCCAGTAATCCCACTCCTGGGAATATATCCGAAGAAACTAGAAACACCAATCAGAAAGGATATATGCACCCCTATGTTCATAGCAGCACAATTTACAATAGCTAAGATTTGGAAACAGCCTAGGTGCCCGTCAGCAGATGACTGGATCAGTAAACTGTGGTACATCTACACAATGGAATACTATGCTGCCATAAAAAAGAAGGAATTCTTACCATTTGCAGCAACCTGGATGGAATTGGAGAACATTATGCTAAGTGAAATAAACCAGTCAATGAAAGAAAAATACCACATGATCTCTCATTTATGGATAATAAAGAACATTATAAACTGATGAACAAAAAGATAGATACAGAGGCAGTAAAGCATCAAACAGACTGTCAAATTACAGCGGGAAGGTTAGAGAGAGGTGGGGGAGATAAGAGATCAACCGAAGAACTTGTATGCATGCGTATAAGCATAACCAATGGACGCAAAACACTGGGGGGTGAGGGCATGTATGGGAGTGGGGTGGGGGGGCAATGGTAAGATATGTACACATATAATACCTCAATAAAAAAATTAAAAAAGAAAGGGCTCCTGAAAAAGTGATGTTTAATTGTATTCCCACGGGATGGTCTGGAGTTCGTCTGGCTAAGAGAGGGTATGGAGAAGCTTCCAGAAGATGGAGCAGGTGTGCAAATGCTGGAGAAAAAGGGCTCAGTAGAGATGGGGCACAGAATAAACACAAGAGGCCACAGGCAGTAAAGGGGGCTCAGAGCAGTCAGACACCAGACCTGTGACTTTGACCCTTGAACTGTACATACTCATTTCACTAATTAATTAGCTTTCCATTTTCAATTTCCCATTACATTTTTAAAGGCTAATTTGTAAATTCATTGCATGTATTGATGAGAAAGTTCCACCTTGCATACTTTTAAATTTTACAAAAGTCTATTGGGGGGAAAAGGTACAATTAGAAATTCATAGATATTAACATATAATGGCTTTCGTCTAGTCAGGTATTAATTCCAATTAAAATCAAGCTGTGACAAATTTCCTGCCAGTTATTAGGCAAATTTAGTTCTTGAATATAGTCCCTGTTTTCTGCGCCATTAAAACCACTTTATAGTCCCAGACAGTGTTCCCCAGTGGTTAGAACATCATCCTGTGCACCGAAGGGGCTTGGGTTTGATTCCCAGCTAGGCCACATGCCCAGGTTTCAGGTTCAATCCCCAGTCAGGGCTCATACAGGAGGCAACCAATCAATGTTTCTTTCTCTCTCTCCCTTTCTCTCTCTCTAGAATCAATTAAAAAAAAATCCTAGGGTGAGGATTAAAAAATAGTAAAAATAGCCCTATAGCTGGTTTGACTCAGTGGTTAGAGCGTTGGCCCAGGACTGAAGGGTTGAGGGTTCAATTCCTGGTCAAGGGCACGTACCTCGGTTGCAAGCTTGATCCCTGGCCACTGTCAGGGTACAAATGAGAGGCAACCAATCTCTGTTTCTCTCTGTCTCTCCCCTCTCTTTCACTCTCTCTAAAAATCAATGGGAAAAAAAAGATCCTCAGGTGAGGGGAAATTTTAAAAAGTAAAAATAAATAAAACTACTTTATAAATAACTGCCTAATCCAGTTGAGAGGCCGGACAGAGAAGCTCAAGCTGCGCGAAGTTATTGCACAGACAGAGCTGTGTCTCCTGAGAGAGGCCAGGGCCGCCCGTGGGCAGCCCTCCAGCAGGGCGGGCAGGCTCAGGGGAACTCCGGGAAGAGAGCGGGAAAGACGCGCAGCTCTGCGCCCAGGGCTGGTGCGGGGGTGGTGTTGGAGATGGGGACGGATACATCGTGCACATCTTTAGGTTCCCCGCCGAGAGTTTAAATTCTAATCTTCATGGAAATGCTACTTGCTGACATTTTTCGAAGGGAATCAGCCGTTTCCATCGGGTTAAAATGCCGTTGATTTGAGATCCGTGGTGTAAGGTGCGGCATCCCGGATCAGAGACGGGCAGGAGGAAGCCACGGGCGGTCAGACTGAGGGAGCTGTGGGGGCAGGAGCCTGAAGCCTCTCACCATCTGCTCTAAACAAAAGGCGAATCTTTACGTCCCTTCTCCCCACGAACCAGAGGCTCGTCTCTGGACCAGTGCAGGCACGGGGCGTGCAAAGGAAGCACCTGCAGCTGTCGCAGGGTCTGCAGCCGGGAGGTGAGCGCACGGCTCCGAGCCCGGCGGCAGCACCCGTTTCCTCCAGCCCGGGCTCTGCCCCCGGACGGCCGCTTTGAGATGCACACAAACACTTGGCACGAAACACCAGGCCCAGCGGAATCGCGAAGCTGAAGACTCGGGGCGGCTCCCAGAAGCCCCGTGAGGGGCCTCGTCCCAGCGGGCGTCCACGCGGGTCCTGGCTGCGGAGCCCGCAGGAGCCCTGCGCTCAGCAAGCGCTGTGAGCCGTGAGTGTGTGTGAGTGGGCGTGTGAGTGGGTGTGTGTGAGTGGGTGTGTGTGAGTGGGTGTGTGAGTGGATGTGTGTGAGTGGGTGTGTGAGTGGGTGTGTGAGTGGGTGTGTGAGTGGGTGTGTGTGAGTGGGTGTGTGAGTGGGTGTGTGAGTGGGTGTGTGAGTGGGTGTGTGTGAGTGGGTGTGTGAGTGGGTGTGTGAGTGGGTGTGTGTGAGTGGGTGTGTGTGAGTGGGTGTGTGAGTGGATGTGTGTGAGTGGGTGTGTGAGTGGGTGTGTGAGTGGGTGTGTGAGTGGGTGTGTGTGAGTGGGTGTGTGAGTGGGTGTGTGAGTGGGTGTGTGAGTGGGTGTGTGAGTGGGTGTGTGTGAGTGGGTGTGTGAGTGGGTGTGTGTGAGTGGGTGTGTGTGAGTGGGTGTGTGAGTGGGTGTGTGTGAGTGGGTGTGTGAGTGGGTGTGTGTGAGTGGGTGTGTGTGAGTGGGTGTGTGAGTGGGTGTGTGTGAGTGGGTGTGTGAGTGGGTGTGTGAGTGGGCGTGTGAGTGGGTGTGTGTGAGTGGGCGTGTGAGTGGGTGTGTGTGAGTGGGTGTGTGAGAGTGGGCGTGTGAGTGGGTGGGTGTGAGTGGGTGTGTGAGTGGGTGTGTGAGTGGGTGTGTGTGAGTGGGTGTGTGTGAGTGGGCGTGTGAGTGGGTGTGTGTGAGTGGGCGTGTGAGTGGGTGTGTGTGAGTGGGTGTGTGTGAGTGGGCGTGTGAGTGGGTGTGTGAGAGTGGGTGTGTGAGTGGGTGTGTGAGTGGGTGTGTGAGTGGGTGTGTGTGTGTGGGAGTGTGAGTGGGGGTGTGTGAGTGGGTGTGTGTGAGTGGGTGTGAGTGGGTGTGTGAGTGGGGGTGTGTGAGTGGGAGTGTGAGTGGGTGTGAGTGGGTGTGTGAGTGGGTGTGTGTGTGTGGGAGTGTGAGTGGGGGTGTGTGAGTGGGTGTGTGTGAGTGGGTGTGTGAGTGGGTGTGTGTGTGGGAGTGTGAGTGGGGGTGTGTGAGTGGGTGTGTGTGAGTGGGTGTGAGTGGGTGTGTGAGTGGGGGTGTGTGAGTGGGAGTGTGAGTGGGTGTGAGTGGGTGTGTGAGTGGGTGTGTGTGTGTGGGTGTGTGAGTGGGGGTGTGTGAGTGGGTGTGTGTGAGTGGGGGTGAGTGGGTGTGTGAGTGGGGGTGTGTGAGTGGGTGTGTGTGTGGGGGGGTGAGTGGGTGTGTGAGTGGGGGGGTGTGAGTGGGTGTGTGTGTGGGAGTGTGAGTGGGTGTGTGAGTGGGTGTGTGAGTGGGTGTGTGTGAGTGGGTGTGTGTGAGTGGGTGTGTGAGTGGGTGTGTGTGTGTGGGAGTGTGAGTGGGGGTGTGTGAGTGGGTGTGTGTGAGTGGGTGTGAGTGGGTGTGTGAGTGGGGGTGTGTGAGTGGGAGTGGGAGTGGGTGTGAGTGGGTGTGTGAGTGTGTGTGTGTGTGTGGGAGTGTGAGTGGGGTGTGTGAGTGGGTGTGTGTGAGTGGGGGTGAGTGGGTGTGTGAGTGGGGGTGTGTGAGTGGGTGTGTGTGTGTGGGTGTGAGTGGGTGTGTGAGTGGGGGGGTGTGAGTGGGTGGGTGTGAGTGGGTGTGAGTGTGTGTATGAGTGGGTGTGTGTGTGTGGGAGTGTGAGTGGGTGTGTGTGAGTGGGTGTGTGTGAGTGGGTGTGAGTGGGTGTGTGTGAGTGGGTGTGTGAGTGGGTGTGTGAGTGGGTGTGTGAGTGGGTGTGTGTGAGTGTGGTGTGTGTGAGTGGGTGTGTGAGTGGGTGTGTGAGTGGGTGTGTGAGTGGGTGTGTGAGTGGGTGTGTGTGAGTGGGTGTGTGTGAGTGGGTGTGTGTGAGTGCGTGTGAGTGGGTGTGTGTGAGTGGGTGTGTGAGTGGGTGTGTGAGTGGGTGTGTGTGAGTGGGTGTGTGTGAGTGGGTGTGAGTGGGTGTGTGTGTGGGTATGTGAGTGGGTGTGAGTGGGTGTGTGAGTGGGTGTGTGAGTGGGTGTGTGAGTGGGTGTGTGAGTGGGTGTGTGTGAGTGGGTGTGTGTGAGTGCGTGTGAGTGGGTGCGTGTGAGTGGGTGTGTGAGTGGGTGTGTGAGTGGGTGTGTGTGAGTGGGTGTGTGTGAGTGGGTGTGAGTGGGTGTGTGAGTGGGTGTGTGTGGGTGTGTGAGTGGGTGTGTGAGTGGGTGTGTGAGTGGGTGTGTGTGAGTGGGTGTGTGTGAGTGGGTGTGAGTGGGTGTGTGTGTGGGTATGTGAGTGGGTGTGAGTGGGTGTGTGAGTGGGTGTGTGAGTGGGTGTGTGAGTGGGTGTGTGTGAGTGGGTGTGTGAGTGGGTGTGTGTGAGTGGGTGTGTGAGTGGGTGTGAGTGGGTGTGAGTGGGTGTGTGAGTGGGTGTGTGAGTGGGTGTGTGAGTGGGTGTGTGTGAGTGGGTGTGTGAGTGGGGGTGTGAGTGGGGGTGTGAGTGGGTGTGTGAGTGGGTGTGTGAGTGGGTGTGTGAGTGGGTGTGTGTGAGTGGGTGTGTGTGTGGGAGTGGGAGTGTGTGTGTGAGTGGGTGTGTGTGAGTGGGTGTGTGTGAGTGGGTGTGTGAGTGGGTGTGTGAGTGGGTGTGTGAGTGGGTGTGTGTGAGTGGGTGTGTGTGAGTGGGTGTGTGAGTGGGTGTGTGTGAGTGGGTGTGAGTGGGTGTGTGTGAGTGGGTGTGTGAGTGGGTGTGTGAGTGGGTGTGTGAGAGTGGGTGTGTGTGAGTGGGTGTGTGAGTGGGTGTGTGAGTGGATGTGTGAGTGCGTGTGTGAGTGGGGGTGTGTGTGTGAGTGGGTGTGTGAGTGGGTGTGTGAGTGGGTGTGTGTGAGTGGGTGTGTGAGTGGGTGTGTGAGTGGGTGTGTGTGAGTGGGTGTGTCGGGGAACAGTCGTGCCACCCGGCAGCCAGCTGCGCAGAAGAGCGGGGCCCTGGGAGTACCACGTGGCTCTGACGCCCTCGCTGGGGCCTCCGTGAGGGCCTCGCAGACGCTGAGGCCGCCTCTTCTCCGGTCCAACGTCTGTTTGGTTCCATGCTTTGCCCCATCTCCGTCTCCCAGACTGTCCACTGCCCGGCTGGGCCGCACTGGGCGGGTCTAAGGCCTGTGGCCCAGGAGGAAACAGGCTTACTCCCCGCGGGTGCCTACCGGCCAGCGTGGACTCGCTGACTACATCTTCCCACGCCCTTCCCAGCTCTTGGAAATTACATCAATGGCAGAGCGTGCTGACAGGCCGCACAGGGAGGCGCCAGGACCCCGCCCAGAGGAGCCTCTGAGGGCGGGATGTGGAGAGCTGCAGCACGTTTCCCTTTCTGAACCGGCTCAGGGAGCACTCGGGAGCCTGGGAAGTTCGTCCCCCCTGTGCATGGTGCCTTGAGCCGCAGCGGCCCGGGTGTGAATGGAAAATGCAGTTTCATTGCCCCAGAGATTTCTTTTTTGTAAATCCTCACCTGAGGATATTTTTCCATTGATTTTTAGGGAGAGGGAAAGAGAGAGAAACGTGATGTGAGAGAAACACATCGATTGGTTGCCTCTTGCATGAGCCCTGACCAAGGCCCGGGCTAGAGAGGATCCTGCAACCGAGGTACGTGCCCTTGAGTGGAATCGAACCTGGAACCCCTTGGTCTGCAGGCCAAACTGCTCTACCCACTGAGCCAAACTGGCTAGAGCAGTTTGGTGTTTTTTTTTTTCAAATAAGTTGCTTCTACTTTTATGACAATATTGGATCATTAACTCATTCACCTTAACATTGGGTAATGAGGTCCTCAAAGCAAGTCAAACACATGCTTTGCTTGCAATGCTATATTTAGAAACTCCAATCTTATGGAAAAATCTTTCTCACTATTAAAAGTATTTGCAGTTCTTTGACAACCCTAAAAATGAAAGGGTTCCCATGCAATTAAGACCCTACTGTGATTCAGAACCAAAGGACTGGAGGACAGTGGTGAAGTGTTTCTCGTTATTTAAAATGTGTCACCATAAAGTAGAATTTAATCTAGAAATGGCTGAAAATAGTCTGAAAAGAGATAGTTTTGAGATAACAGTCTGGGACACAGAACAATAAGAAAAAATTTTTGCCTGGCCAGCGTGGCTCAGTGGTTGAGCCCTCAATCTATGAACCAGGAGGTCATGGTTTGATTCCCATTTGGGGCACAGGCCCAGGTTGCAGGCTCAATTCCCCAGTAGGGGGCATGCGGGAGGCAGCCGATCAATGATTCTCATCATTGATGTTTCTATCTCTCTCTCTCCCTCTTCCTTCCTCTCTGAAATCAATAAAAATATATTTTTTAAAAAGAAAGAAAAAAAATTCTATAAAATGATATTTCTTCTATTAAAATATATGATAAAAATTCTATCTTAAACTAAAAAGTAAACTTGAAGAATTAATAGTGAATGTAAATAAAGGGGAAAATAATGATCTATTGTTTTACCCATTAGCTTATAGAAAGTTTGAAAGGCAATAACATCCATAGGTGATGAGAATAAGTCATCATCAGACTTGGTCATTTGAGAACAAGTTGCTACAAATTAGAGATAATCGCCTGGAAATGTGTATTAAATGTAAAGTATGCATAGAGCTGAACAACAATACTGTTTTTGTATCTAAGATACATGCATGAAGCTGTCTGTTGAAGCATTATTTGCCACAGTAAAAACTAGAGAGAACTTAAATGTCTATAATATGGTTAAACAACGAAAAATATTATTTGACTATAAAAAAGTATAAAATAGATGTTGATGTTAGTACAGGAGCGGTGACCTTGGATTAAAAATAAGTTACAAAGTAATATAAAGACTACTAGAGGCCCGGTGCATGAAATTCATGCACAGGGGTGGTGGTGTGTGTGTGTCCCTCAGTCCAGCTTGCACCCTCTCCAATCTGGGACATCCCTCTCACAATCCAGGACTGTTGGCTCCCAACCGCTAGCCAGCCTGCCTGCCTGATTGCCCCTAACCACTCCCCTGCCAGCCTGATCGATGCCTAACTGCTCCCCTGCTGGCCTGATTGCCCCTAACTGCCCTCCCTGCCAACCTGGTTGCCCCTAACTGCTCTCCCCTGCTGGCCTGGCTGCCCCCAACTGCCCTCCCCTGCAGGTCTGGTCCCCCTCAACTGCCCTCCTCTGCAGGCCTGGTTGCCCTTAACTGTCCTCCCTTGCAGGCCTGGGTCCCCCCCTCAACTGTCCTCCCCTGCAGGCCCAGTCCCCCCCAACTGCCCTCCCCTGCAGGCCCAATCAACCACAACTGCCTTCCCCTGCAGGCCTGATAGCCCACAACTGCTCTCCGCTGCTGGCCATCTTGTGGTGGCCATCTTGTGTCCACCTGGGGGCGGCCATCTTGTGTGTTGGAGTGATGGTCAGTTTGCATATTACCTCTTTATTATATAGGATAGTATTTTTTCTGCAAAATCAATAACAGCAACAAACCCCCACACATGTGTCATGGTGTGTTTGCAGGAGCATGAAGCCTTTGACACTGAATCCCCAGCGCGAAGGCACCACGTGATTAAAAGGAGCTGTCCCCTCCCTCACCAGGAGCCGCTCCACGGGGACATGAAGAGAAGTGAAAAGAGTGCTTGCTGCTTGCACACAGCTCCCCACGCCCCGGCGACAGGGCCTGGACACGCAACATGGAAGTTCTGAATCTTTGCAGCCTCAGAGATTTGGAATGGAAGAGTGAGTGAGTTTTCATATGCTTGTCTTTTTCTGCTTTTAAAAAGTTACCATGTAATATATTTGGATCTTAATATGAAACTCTAAAAATAGTCCCGGTGGGTCTATTTAGGAACCCTGAGTGGAGTGGGTGGGGCAGGAAGGATTGGTTGTAGTTACCAAGAAGAATAGAGTGTGCTCCCTTCCCAGCGGTTTGCCACGGCCCCTCTCTGGCCCTTCTGTCAGACACAGCTCGCTGAGGACAGGGCGGGCCAGCTGCTCCGCCAGAGGTTCCCTGTCAGCGCAAGCTCAGCGGTTGGAAGGGTTACCTTCTAGCATTTGCTTCCAGCCCACCGCCGCCGCTTCCCACCCACGGCTGGCCGGGAGCGGTGCAGCACAGGGCCTCTCGGAGAACTCCTCTCCAGGAGCTGCTGACCCGTCTCCGCAAAGCCGACAGCCGCCAGGGCGGGGCACGCGTTCTCGGGCAAGTCAGCGACCCCAGCCTCAGCTCCGCGTGCAGACAGCAGGAGGCGTGTGCCAGCTCCCATCCTATCCAGACGCCCTGCCGTGGGGTCTGGTCCTTATCCCCACGAGTCTAAGCATTTAGCAAGCTCGGGCCAGGCCTCTTCATTGTTTTCAGTGCCTAGCAGACTGCTTGGCCTAATATGTACTAATAAATGTTCATCGCATGACTGAAAATGTAAGTAATTGAGCATTTAGTGACTACCCATTTAGTACAAGAATACAGTTTATCTACTTCTTGAGTAAAACAAGAATACAAGTATTGCTCTGCATCACAGCTTGGAGACTGAACGTGAGCCTCCGAGAAGGCAGCTGAAGTGCGAGTCACCTGTTAGTGCCAGTCTTGTGGAGAGAACGCTGTTGCGAAGTTGATGAGAGAGCAGCTTTGAAATGATGGGTCTGAAAGAAGTGCCCCAAACCCAGGGCTGGGAGAGGCGCGGTCTCAGGAGCGCAGGGTTGTGGGTCCTCAGACTCGATCACCCAGGACAAAAACCAGAGCGTGGGCTGTGTTCACCATGTTTGGGTTTTCTCTTGTGCCTCCACTTTGATTTTGTTCCACTGTAATCATAAGGTACATCCTCAGTGGACCTCGAAAGATTAAAAACCAAATACCACTTAAGAAGTATTTATGTAAATAAGAAATCATCTGAATATATCATTTGTTACACTAAAATACACAAATGTATTTCCCAACTCTGATGGCAACTTCCCGTTAATCAAAAACTCCTTAACAGGGATGCTCAGCTCTGAGAGGGGGCGCGTCCTGGGCTCAGCCTCTGCCTGGGCCTCGGCGGCCACTGACCCCGTGGGCACGGTGCTCGGACCAGGGGCTTGGTGTCTCTTTGCTTTGCTTTCTTTTTCCAAACTCAAGGAGGTAGGCCGTAGTATCTCCAAGATCACTTCCTCCTCTAACATTTTAAGATTTTGTCATTTAATTCTATTACTTTCCAATTATAATTCTACTTCAAGCACAAACTAAAACCGCATAATGCTGCTATCTCAGGTTAGCACAGCTTGTTCATATCACCCCGCTTAAGAGAGATTTGTAGGGCGGCCTCCCGGGCATAGCACAGCGTGGGTGCTGATACTGCGGTCACTGCTCAGATCGATCTGGCAGCTGCCAGCTTCCCCGGAGCGTTCACAGGAGCGCTCAGAGGTCTCGGCGCACGTCCCAGGGCATCAGCTTTCCTCCTCCGCCTGCACGGGGAACCTGCGCACGTACGTTATTTTACTCTAATTCTCAGGAAGGAGACGCTTTCCGCGCCAGGCGAATGTGGGGGATGAGTGTGTGTGGGGGGGGGGGGGCGGCTGATGGACCGCCACAGGGGAGCCTGCGGGATGATGGGCGGGGCTGTGGGCGGGGTGTGGGCGGGGCTGTGGGCGGGGCTGCGGGCGGGGCAGGCGGTGGGCGGTGGGCGGGGGATAAAGGCTGAAGCCCGCGCGGGACCCAGCGCCGAGCTGAGCTGAGCTGCGCTGCGCTGGGCTGAGCAGCACCGCGGACAGCGCCCGGCCGGCGGCTCCGTGCGCACCCATCCACTCGGGCAGACACTCACACTCCGCTGCGCGATGGCAGAGTCCCACTTGCAGTCGCCCCTCATCTCGGCCTCACAGTTTTTTGAGATCTGGCTTCACTTCGATGCTGACGGTGACTATCTCCTCTCCACCTCTCCATCACCCCTGTCCATCCCTCCCTCTCCCCAGTCTCCTCTCCGTCACCCCCTGTCCATCCCTCCCTCTCCCCAATCTCCTCTCCATCACCCTGTCCATCCCTCCCTCTCCCCAGTCTCCTCTCCGTCACCCCCTGTCCATCCCTCCCTCTCCCCAATCTCCTCTCCATCACCCCTGTCCATCCCTCCCTCTCCCCAGTCTCCTCTCCATCACCCCTGTCCATCCCTCCCTCTCCCCAGTCTCCTCTCCATCACCCTGTCCATCCCTCCCTCTCCCCAGTCTCCTCTCCACCTCTCCATCACCCCTGTCCATCCCTCCCTCTCCCCAGTCTCTGTAAATAAGTAAACTTATTTCTCTCCAAGAAAGTGGGGCACAGGGTTTGGTGAACACTGCTCCTCAAAGGTCCCGTGGCCATGCTCAGCACCCCCACACCTGGGCAATCCAGGTCCCG
The DNA here is from genome assembly GCF_951640355.1 of Cnephaeus nilssonii. NCBI lineage: Eukaryota > Metazoa > Chordata > Mammalia > Chiroptera > Vespertilionidae > Cnephaeus > Cnephaeus nilssonii. Next base: position 55,470,388 of record NC_137089.1, on the reverse strand, counting down.
GGGGGAGGGAACCTCTGGGGTGGCCAGAAAGACACCCGCCCGGGACACTGCCGGGGAGGGACGGGGTGTGACACCTGGCGCCTCTGTCTTGCAGGGAGTGGGTACCTGGAAGGCAAGGAGCTGCAGAGCCTGGTCCAGGAGCTCCAGCGGGCGCGGAAGAAGGCGGGGCTGGTAGGTTGAGTTCAAAGGAGGAAAATACAGATATTCTACATTCTACATCCACAAGAGCCAGCAGGGCCCCGTGGTTTCTAGGGGTGAGGGGAAGAAGCGGCCTTTCCAAAGTGTGTCGGGTGAAGAGAGACAGACAGAGACAGAGGAGGAGATGGAGAGACAGAGAGGGGGAGACAGAGACAGAGGGGGGAGACAGAGACAGAGAGAGGGGGAGACAGAGAAGAGAGGGGGAGACAGACAGAGAGAGGGGGAGACAGAGACAGAGAGAGGGGGAGAGACACACAGAGAGGGGGAGACGGAGACAGAGAGGGGGAGATAGAGACAGAGAGGGGGAGATGGAGAGACAGAGAGAGGGGGAGAGACACAGAGAGAGAGACAGAGTCAGAGAGAGAAAAGCGAGTCCCTGAAGGGGAAATCCGTGCAATCTGAAACCGGAGCTTCTGTGCTTGCACTGCCTTCTGGTGCAAAAGAGGCAGTGTGCGTGCGGTGCGGGAAGCCTGAGGGTCTGCGCCCGCCCGGGACTGGGCTGGTTAGGTAACTCCTAACTGCCCTCTAACTGCGTGAGCGGCCGGTACGTCCACTCTGCCCCTCCGTGGTCAGGAAGCAGACCTGCAGATGAGGACCGTTCCTATCGCCAGCTATTGTTTGATGGTGAAGTGGTTGGAGATCAGAAAATGACCTTCCTCCCCGGGGAAAGCGGAACACGTTGCAACATGATAATGAGCAAAAAGTTAGCAAGAAAGGTGTTCATTTCTGCCCAAAGGGAGAAACCCAAAAGTTAGAAATGTAAGCAGTAGAGAAATTTTAACAATTCCGTGTTTTTAAAGTGATGTCCTGCTGGTAAGCAGTTAACGGTGTTTTGAAAATAGCTCTATTTGTAATTTAAGCCGTTAGCTAATTAAACAACCCTTACTAACTCCAAATGACCTCCTTTGGTCCTGCTGTTAAGAAAATATGTGGTCGGCATAAAAGTAAAGTACCGCCTTTAAACCATAGACGAGATGACTGTATAAAGGAAAACAGGTTAAGAATTTTACTAATGTGTTGGGATTTATATGAGACTGCATTTCAGAAGCAGTGCTGGAGTGGGGCTATTAGATAGTACTCTGGTTTTTTGACTACCACTAGAAAGAGATTATGTATGCAAGGTGGGGCAAAAGTAGGTTTACAGTTGTTTGTATGGAAAATAACACAACAATTAATAATATAAGAATAAACTGTGTTCTGTGTACTCATGGCTGTAGCCCTACTTTTGCCTCACCGTGTATATATATTTGGAGGAAAATATAGGTGTGTGACTCTTAGCAGATCCCCTCCTCTAGCATAGAGTTACATATAATTTAAAATTACATATATATCACTTACACATCTCTGTTCAACATATTCAAAAAGAACCCCAGAGGACTCTGAAATGCAATGCATCGCTGAACTATCAGTTGCTAAAACCATTGACAAAATCGACTTAAAGCCAGACAACACCCTGGGGATTGTCTCACCAGATTTAGACTTTATAACCTGGAGGTACAACTGAACGGGATCAAGTAAAATAGGAAATGTTTCACACATTCTTTCTCTCCCCCTCCTTACACACTACCATGTAAATAAACTTACGCAATACTATCATTACAGCTCTACGCATCTTTTACTAATAAAGCAAAATGTTTTATTAGTAAAATATGTTTCATTAGTAAAAATATATATATTTTTTGAATGACAAGTCTCTTCATCATTTAAAATATTTGGTTGGAAAAAATCTTACTTGTTAAAAAATTTCAAATTGAAACCTTTTAAGATGCTTCCAGCAAATAAATGAATATATTTTAATTTTTCTAGAAGTAATTTTAAAATTGAGATTTATTTTCATCTTAGAAATTAAAATATTTAGAAACTATACATTTTTTCAGATTTTTCTTTTCCTCTCCCCATTTTAATGTTTATACTTTTTGTAAATACTGACTTTATGTTAGAGGTTTGAAGATTTTAGAGCATAATTGTCTTTTCCTATTGCCTAGACTCCAATTTTAGAATACTTGAAACTTTAATTATTAGATTATAATCCAACAATACCAAATCTGAACACAGACACAGGGTTATATCAAGTTGCTTGGTCCCTTGGTTACTGACTATTTTTTCTAAGATGATTTTAAGATTTAAGAACAAATGCTTTGTTCTTTGTGTACTTTAAGAATTGTACATTAGAATGGATAGTCCCACTATGGTCACTCTCACTTTTTAAAAAATATTTTTTTATTGATTTCAGAAAGGACGAGGGAGAGAGAGAGAGAGAGAGAGAGAGAGAGAGAGAGAAACATCGATGATGAGAGAGAATCATTGATCGGCTGCCTCCTGCACGCCCCTCACTGGGGATCGAGCCCGCAACCCGGGCCTGTGCCCTGACCGGAATCAAACCCTGACCTCCTGGGTTCATAGGTCGACGCTCAACTGAGCCATGCCGGCCGGGCCACTCTCACTTTCTTACAGTTGTTCCTATAGTAAAATTTAATAAATACAAGTTAAAATTAATCCATACTGGAGGAGGTTTTGTTTTAAATATGCTTTTATTTATTTTTAGAGAGAGAGGAAGGGAGAGGGATAGAGAGAGAGAAACATCGATAAGAAACATCGTTGATCCTCCTGCACGCCCCCCACTGGGGATCAAGCACAACCGGGGCATGTGCCCTGGCCAGGAATTCAACCAATCACTTGGTTCATGGGTCAATGCTCAACCCCTGAGCCACACTGACTGGGCTAGAAGAGTTTTTTGTTTGCTTGTTTGTTTGTTTTTTAAGACTACATTATAATTAAATTGCTTAATTACTCTCTGCTTCTTCAGTTCTACCAACAATATTTACTTTGGTTCAGAAAGGATTTTGTTAAACTTGTAGTAATGATATTCAGCCTCAATATAGCCCTTTGATTATACTAACTGGTCTATCCCTAGAGCAAACGGCTGCCTCTTTCTAGTTATGACAAAAACTGAGACCTTAATTTGTTTTGCAAGAACACAGAATGGCACGCAGTAAAGGCTGACCTACTTTAAACAGGCTGTTTAAACGGGCTACATTCAGCCTCCTGACTGCTGGCGGAGGCCATGGACCCTAGACTCCCGCCGTCAGCAGGGCAAGGGAGCAGGTTGCGGGAAGCCGCGTGGCGGGCGCACTCAGTAAGGCGCTCACACGTGTCTATTGAACTCAAGCTCACGTAGTCCAGCACAAACAGAGACAAGGCAGCACGGGGGGTGCGGGACCAGGACCAGCGGCCGAGACTCAGACCCTCAGCATCTGTCTCTGTGAAAACACACGTCGTTTTTATCTGGCACACATTTTTCTGATGTTTCATTTTTTACTTATTTAATCGATGGATGCCACCTGCCTACCAAGTGAGTTCCTCCTCAGTGTTCACCTTCTTTGCTTGTCCAAACGGAAAGCATGGATTGGGGCCTCCCAGGGAGGAGGCGGTTCGGAGAGGGGCCAGGCCGCGGCCAGCGGGGCGGCGCGGGGGCAGACTCCTCTGAAGCAGGTGCCCAGTGACCATTGTTTCTAGTTCATGACAGTCATCAGACCAAAGTGAATCGGAGAAAAACCATAGCAATCGGTTCAGAAATGGTCATGACAGTTGTGACTCCTGCATTGGAAACCAGCATGTACTGTTTATCCGTTGTCTTTAATTTTCTGAGAATGGTTCATCAGTCTGAGAGGTTCTAAATGGCCCCATCCCAGTTTTCCTTTGCAGTGAGTCACTAGCACCATCACAGCACGACCGGGTTGGGTCTGATTCTCACGGACTTTTCTTGCTTTTATATGATGTCAGGAGCTGTCGCCCGAGATGAAAGCTTTTGTGGACCAGTACGGCCAGAAGGATGATGGGAAGATAGGAATTGTGGAGGTAAGAGACGCGTTTCCAGTACAGTTTGGACGAATGGTCTGTGGCCATATTCAACTCCGATAGGACGTGTTGCCTAACTATCAGAAACATAAAATAAAAAACCGAGTCCTCAGCTACGTTTAGACGAGACCCTGGGACCAGGGCCAGGCAAGGACCTGCCCACACAGACGCCGGCTCCCTCCCAGCCCGCGAGTGTGCCTGCCTCGCTCGCCGGGACCTGGCCCGGCCATGGCCGCGGGCACTGCTCACCGCTCAGCGCCGTTAGATATAACGGAAACGCCGCCGGCCCGCGCAGCGTCAGAGCCGCAGCCTGGGTTCCGAGAGTCTATTTTGAACTGCAGTGGGCGTGTGGGCTCTGTTAGAGGTCCCTGGAAGTTCAAAACACGGTGCCAGATCTTAGCTTTTGGTGATGACTTCTGTCTGTGAACCAAGGAGGCAAAACTGGTCCCACATCAGGGCTCCGTGCCCCCCACTTAGTCCCCCGGGGGCTGGCGCCTCGCGGCTCCTCAGCCCTCTCCACCTGTCTGTCTCTGTTTCCATGAGAGAACTCGAGTGCGCAGCTTCAGGAAGTTAATCAGCTCCTATTTTAAAACACGCCACAGCACAAGGATCATTATGCTCTTTATGTAATGCCCTTAGTCCACCAGACTGTGACATTCTGACTGTTAACAGTATTCAGTCGTAATTTACCTTTGATTCCGAGAACTAACCTGGTTTTCAAGTAATTGATCTCACAGGACAGCTGCGTGCCAGGGTGGAACACACTCCTTTAAACCGCTAACACGGATAGAGTTACAGAAGGACGTACTATTATTATCTCTGTAATTAAAGTATCTCCCTGGAGTCTGCACTCCCCTCTGCAGACATGGAACGCATTGCTGTCTGAGAGATGGATGTATAGCAGCAGGACTGGAGACTGAGAACGAGGCCAGCCGGTGCAGGGGGGCCAGCCAGTGCAGGGGGGTCAGCCGGTACAAGGGGGCCAGCCAGTACAGGGGGGCCAGCCGGTACAGGGGGGCCAGCCGGTGCAGGGGGGCCAGCCGGTACAGGGGGGCCAGCCGGTACAGGGGGGTCAGCCGGTGCAGGGGGGTCAGCCGGTGCAGGGGGGTCAGCCGGTACAGGGGGGCCAGCCGGTACAGGGGGGCCAGCCGGTACAGGGGGGCCAGCCGGTGCAGGGGGGTCAGCCGGTGCAGGGGGGTCAGCCGGTACAGGGGGGCCAGCCGGTACAGGGGGGCCAGCCGGTGCAGGGGGGTCAGCCGGTGCAGGGGGGCCAGCCGGTGCAGGGGGGCCAGCCGGTACAGGGGGGCCAGCCGGTACAGGGGGGTCAGCCGGTGCAGGGGGGCCAGCCGGTGCAGGGGGGTCGCAGGTCAGTGAGCAGAGGCAGAGGGAGGGAGGGAGGGAGGGAGGCTGCCCCGATGCTTTAGGAGGCTCAGGGGATCCCGCACGTGGAACTTTTGCTAGAGCGGACCCTTGGGAAAACCAGCCGAGGGCCTCATTTTCACGATGAGGAGACTGAAGCCAGAAAGGGTGAATGATGCCTGCAGGTGCCCACAGGCAGGAGTGATAACCCGACCTGGCTCTGAGCCCCGCCCGGCCCAGGAGTGGGGGTGCTGACAGGTGGGCAGGGAGGAGGGCCCCAGGAGTGGGGGTGCTGACAGGTGGGGAGGGAGGAGTGGGGGTGCTGACAGGTGGGCAGGGAGGAGCGGCCCCAGGAGTGGGGGTGCTGACAGGTGGGGAGGGAGGAGGGCCCCAGGAGTGGGGGTGCTGACAGGTGGGGAGGGAGGAGGGCCCCAGGAGTGGGGGTGCTGACAGGTGGGGAGGGAGGAGTGGGGGTGCTGACAGGTGGGCAGGGAGGAGGGCCCAGGAGTGGGGGTGCTGACAGGCTGGCTGGGAGGTTCCTGTGACTGGCGCTGCCCAGGGTGTCAGTCAGGTGCAGAGGGAAGGAGAGGTTCTGAGCCTCATGGGAAAGAGACGGGAAGCGCCGAAGGAGGGAGGCGCGCCTGCAGGCCAGGTGCCCTCCTGTCACCGGAAAGGGCAGTAAATCAAGTCCATCCCGCTGGCTCCCGGCCGGCGCAGGCGGCCCCTGCTGCAAACCCCGCCGGTGACATGGGGCACAGCACACCCTCCCGGCGGTGGGAAGTGACCCGCGTGGCCGGATCAGCACGCCCGCCCACGCACCGCCGCCACCTCGCGGTGGCAGGGACGGCTGGGTTTGCCTCAAGGTTATGCCCGCTCCAGGGTGGCTCGTGGTTCATCACAACCTAACCCGGGGCACCCAACGCGAGGCCCCGTCCTCTCAACTGAGGGCTGGACGGGCGCGTGGGTGGGAAAGATCCGGGGACACGGGTCCATTTCCAAAGTCCGTCCCCACGAAGGCGACCACCCCCTCCCACCGCGCGGCTTTGACAGCTGGCCACACAGATGCAGTTCTGTGATAGGGAGATGGTTCACGTGAAGTCACAGCAGGGGGGTTGGAGCTCCGAGGTAATTTAACAACTGCCACGGCAGTCAAAATGCTCCGAGGTGGACTGAGACCAAGGAGTCGGTTGCAGCGAAGGCGGTTAGAATAGTCACAGGGAGGAAGCACTCGGAGATGATGGAAATTCCCCTCCGAGCTCCCCTGGCGGGAGGCGGGCCCACGAGCTTGCATCTGACCCTGGTCGCGAGCGGAACCGCCCGCTCTCCCGTCGCTGCGTCTGTCTGTCCAGGTCACTCGCCCGCTGCAGACAGAGATCTGAAAGCTACTTTAACCTCACACCCGCGGGAGCGAAGCGGCGACTCGGCCGCGCCCTCCCTCCACGGAGGGGGCTGGGCTCAGACCCACCGGGGTGCGATGTTGGGGCGGGCTGCTGTTCCACCGGAGACCTTGGGGAGTGACGGACAGTGAACCATGATTTAAAACTGCCTCTGCATAGAATTTTTAAATGGTATATTAGGAAAACTTTTTGACTGAGGTTTTAATTAAGGGTGATGATGGTAAGGGAGCAGGGTCTTAAAATCGAGAAAGTCAGGCTGTCCAACTTCTGATCTGGCTCCAGCTAAGAGCCACATGGACGCAGCCCGTCTGTCCGCAGCCTCTGCTCCTTGGCTGGGAACGGGGGTGGCGTCTGAGTAGCGACATCAAATGTGACAACACGTGCCAAGCCAATAGGTGAAGCCTGGCACACTGCACAACTCACAAAGGTACCAGCTGCTGCCACTCCAATGGAAAGGGCTCGCTGGGCACCTAGCATGCTCCTCCAAATGCCACGCCTTTCCCCACTTCCTATACGACTTGTCAGATTCAAACCAAAGTTCAACCAGACCTGAAGGAGAGGCGATGGTGTGCCTCCCAGACGTCCTGGACGCCTCCCTCTGGCTCCCAGACTCAAACAAAGGCTCTGGGACCGGCCGAGGGCTCAGCACGCGGCTGCGTGGCGCTGGGCTGCCGTCGCGGCAGAGTCCCTGGGTGCTGCCCTGGGCGTGCCTCCTCCTGGCACTTCGCCCTCTCGCTCTGCTCACCTCCAGCCGTGACTCGCCTGCCCCTGTGAGTCTCCCTAGGGGACTGAGTCCCGGCCCCAGTCATGCTCACAGCATAGCCCGGGGTCCCAGCAGGAACCTGGGCAGCTGCAAACATACAGCCAAGGCTGGGCCGCCCCGGCACCGCCAGGCCGTGGGCCCGGCTCCCTGGGCAGCCAGCCCGCTGCGAGCTCTCGGATCCGTTCCCGTGGAAGGGGAAGGACAGAGCGGGACTGGGCGGGGGGCCTGGGCTGTGACAGCCCCCAGGACAGCGGGCCCCACAGTCCCTTGGGCTGGGGAGACCCTTCCCAGGTGTCCCGGTTTTGAAAGAGAGGACAGAGCCTTTGCAGGTCCATGTGCTTGGGGACACAGCTCCTTTCAGCCCAGGTCACCTCCCAGACCTGCCAGCTGAGGCCACAGCAGCACCCTGGCTGCTGGAAGCAGGTCTGAGGGTGCCTCATGCTCCCCTCCCCACCCCCTGCCCTCCTCGGAGTGTCTGCCCAGGAGCAGCCTTCACTCCCCGAGTCAGGTTGGCTGCAGGCACCGGGCCCGGAGCCTGCGGTGAGGCCCAGCCCGCGTGCCCAGGCTGTGCACACCGTGGGCAGTGGGCGGGTGCGAGGCTCCGCAGCTCAGTGGCAGGCCCTCCTCACAGGGGGGTCTGTGTGGCCACAGCTCCCCGCCTTCCACTCATTCCCTCCACGTGTCCACGAAAGCGTTTTGAGCTCAAGGACTAGGAAATCACCGGGCATCTTGGGACAGGAGACAGGACACTGCCCTGGCCAAGCAGTGACCTGGGGGACCTGCCCTGCAGCGAGGCCCGCACTCGGGAGCGGTGAGACTCACGCGGCGGCACCTGGGGGAGGCGCTGCGTCCCGGTCACGGCGCCCATGCTACCCACACAGTCACACACCCCTCATTTTTTTTTTTAATCCTCACCTGAAGGTATTTTCCATTGCTTTTTAGAGCGAGTGGGAGGGAGGGAGGGAGAGAGAAACATCAGTGTGGGAGAGACACATCCACTATCCATTGGTTGTCTCCTGGGTCGATCCTGCAATCGAAGGACATGCCCTTGACCAGAATCGAACCCAGGACCTGTTACCGGGAAACCCCGGTGGGCTCGGGCTGCCTGTCGCTGTGTCCAATCACGAAGGCCGGGTTGAATCACATAAGCTGTTTATTGAGGAGGCCAGCCAACCAAGAAGCATCAAATCCTGCCTCCCAGCAGGTGCAGGGGACAGGGTCATACAGGGGAAGAGGCCGGGGTGAGGCTGGGAACGGAGTGCAGCCAAGTGCAGCCCTGGGGGTCCGCAGACGTCCGCGATTGTCCTTGTCATCAGGCGATGAGATTATGTTGACGAGATGATGTTTGGCTCCTGGTGGGTCGGCCTGACCATGCTTGTCAGGTCTGCTTGCTGGATTCACAGCTGAGTCACCTCCTCCATCGCTTCGCACGGGCCTTGGAAAGGAAACTTAAGAAAAACTTAACCCCCTCTTCACATATAAGAAACTTAATGCCCTGTTCACATAAGTGTATGTGTTAAGATTTAAAATGATATGATTACTTTTCAGATTAATGCAGGTGCCCTATCCATCAGATTATAGGTCCCCTATCAGACCCTCGGTCCACAGGCCAGCACTAGCCACTGAGCCAGGCTGGCCGGAGCCTGCCTCTCTCTTAGTGGCTGGTGCGTCTTATTGCCTCCTACATGTCTACAATGTCCAGCGGCTGTAAAATAGGACGGGGCTGCATTCAGTTTAACATGACAGTTCAGGGAAATTAAAAGACGGAATATGTTGAACGTAGACGTTTTTAAAAATTAATTAAAACGAGTCGGACGAAATGGAATGGGCAAAGAAATTTACACTAAAATGAAGAGTGATTTTGCCATCTCTGTGTTTGACTTTCCAGAGATCTCTGGACTTCATGTGAGATATGTGAATTTTAACTTTTGAAGGAAAGATGGTTAAAATTTTCCTAACTTTACCCTTGGTCATCGCTTACTCGCTTTTTCTCTTATTTTTTTTGTTTAATGTTTTTATGTACTTAGTGGATTTTGATAAGTAGAATTTAAGAAAAAATATGCTTTTCTGTTCAAAACAACACACAATAATTATGAAAATCTAAGCAATATAGAAAACTACGATGAAAATAGTAAAAACCAATTATTCACTATAAATCACAGTTAGTGGGTATTTTTATGAAGTAAATTATCAGCCGGTCCACAGCCTATGTCAGACACCTGGGGGCTGAGTGTTTGGGGGACAGAGGCCAAGAATATCTGCGACAGGCTCTGGGGCATCCACCCAGACTTCACAGCGTCTCTGACAGCCCGAGCCAGCGGCACAGGCGGACCCGGCTGACCCGCTTCCTGGATGAACGCTATGCTAATGCTCAGCCACCGGGACCTGCGTTCAGAATGAACAAGCAGGTGTTTCTGGCTGAGCCGCACTCACATCCTCAGGGACTTCGGGTCTGTCCCTGGGTTTCAACCCCCTGTGCGCTGCCTCTGAACAGCACGTTCCAATCTGAGATGTTATTTCAAAGACCTAACACCCGGTGAGTTAGAGGGCATTTGGTGAGGCACAAAGAAGCTGAGATCATCTGCATGTGAGGCAGAATGACACAGACCAAGTTAAACCAGGAGCCCAGCTCTCGATTCGAAATTGTGCGGCGCCGCCCACCCTCGAGTCACCAGTCCGGCCCTGCCTCGCTCCCCGGGCCCCGCAGCAGCCTCGGCCACTGCTGATCAGGCCCTCCCCCAGCACAGGCGCTCAGAGGCCCCTGCCACCCCGCCCCCGACGCTGCACGCACAATCTCCTCCTGTCCGGTTAATTAGCATAATAATTTTATAGATAGATAGATGATAGATAGATGATAGATTTTAAAATTTCAGCGGACCTAAAGGGTGAAAGCTGGTAAAGTGTGAGAGTCTTTTCGGTAGTTTGGGAGAACCTTGGACCACATGCTGACCTGAAGGTTCCTCCGGAGCCACATCGGGCGGGGCCCACGCCCAGGGGGGCTCCCAGCGCGGCAGGAAGGGGTGAGGTGCATTCCCAGGGGTGATGCAGCCTCTTCACACACACCCCTCCACGACCCGGCACCCACTGCGCACCGGCCCGGCTCTATTTCGGCGCCTCTTGGTGGTGAGGATGGAAGTGGCCGGAGGCTCCGGGACCACAGCTAATTCACAGCCCCGCAGGAACAGAACCGGCTGTGCTCGGCCATCAGTCCACGCCCTCCCGGCCCCAGAGATGGGTCATGTCCACCCTAGAATGGGAGCTGGAGCCCCTTTTATTTTTTCCAAAAAACACAAAAGGCATTTAAGTTATGAGCCGAGATCTAAGGAGAAATGTCATAGCGTCATGAAAGGGAAATTATAAAATAAGCCCAGGAGCCATCTTCAAGCAGAGGACGGCCCAGCAGTCCTCCGTGACCACCGCTGAGAGGAGCTTCTTCTCACCTCATTCCAGAACCTTCCAATTGTTTGGGCTCATCTTCCTTCTCAGACATGGGAACCCACTTCTTCCCGGCCTTCTTTCCCCACATCACTCTCCTGCTTCTCCCCTGCAGTGCACGCCCTCGCCCTGCCTCTCCCCTGCAGTGCACACCCTCACCCTGCCTCTCCCCTGCAGTGCATGCCCACGCCCGTGCCCTGTGCCAGAGAGGAGCTGTGAGGCAGACGGAGGGCGGGCACAGCCTCCAGCTGAGGGGTGAGGCCCGGCCCGAGGACAGTCCAGAGGAGCACAGTGGCTCTTCGGGAACCGAGCAGCGGGAGGGAAAGGCGGCCCGGTGCTGCTCTCCTGGGTCTCGGCAGCGAAACTGCCGGTGAGCGTGCAGGGCGGAGCTGGCCTGCGCGGCTCCTCACCCTCGGCCTCTCTTGCAGCTGGCGCACGTGCTGCCCACGGAGGAGAACTTCCTGCTGCTGTTCCGGTGCCAGCAGCTCAAGTCCTGCGAGGAGTTCATGAAGGTGAGGCACTGCGGGCGGCCCCCGCCTCGGAGCGGGAGGGCCGTCTAACGCGGCCCCCTCTCCCCTCACAGACGTGGAGGAAGTACGACACTGACCACAGCGGCTTCATCGAGACGGAGGAGCTGAAGGTAAGCCAGGCCGCCCGCGTGTCTTCCTCTCAGACGCAGGGATGACTCTTTAGCCTCCTAACCCTCCCGCAAAGGAAGCTGACCCTGAGCCCGGCACGTGACCACCCGCATCTCCACTCGCCGCGGAGAGCCAGCTCACCGAGGCCTCGGCCCTTCGCTCAGCAAAGCCAGGGTTAGCGCTCCGTGTGGGCGCCGTTATCCTCACGCGGACAGATGCCGAGCGCTCGGCTGAGCACGCCACTCCTCTCCGAGAGGTGATGGTTCATCCATTAAACGTCTGTGTGAACAGGCTCCGCTCGGGAGAAAGGCGTTAACAATCACTGCACCAGACTATCTGCCAGGTGCAGTGCCCACCACCGTGTCCAGTGTCGGGGTGAGCTTGGGGGTCCTTTCACCCCGTGAGGAGGAGGGAGGAGGTGGAGAGAGGGCCTCGGGGCCTCACAGAAGTCAGACGCAGGGCCTGGGGGCAGACCCAGCTCCTCGGCCTCTGGCTGGGACCGTCCACGCCGGTTCCTCTCAAGAGCAAGGCCCTCGGGTGGCCCCACGCCTGGCGGGCCAGGCTGCTCAGAAAAGCAGCCACGAAGTGAGTGCCTGCCCCTCGCACAGGCTGCGGGCGCTGGGGAGGTGCAGGGGCAGGAGGACAGGAGCCCGACCGGGCCTCCTCCGGACGGCCTCTCGGTCCCTGTGCCGGCGGGTCCTCCTCCGGACGGCCTCTCCGTCCCTGTGCCGGCGGGTCCTCCTCCGGACGGCCTCTCGGTCCCTGTGCCGGCGGGTCCTCCTCCTCCGGACGGCCTCTCGGTCCCTGTGCCGGCGGGTCCTCCTCCGGACGGCCTCTCCGTCCCTGTGCCGGCGGGTCCTCCTCCTCCGGACGGCCTCTCCGTCCCTGTGCCGGCGGGTCCTCCTCCTCCGGACGGCCTCTCCGTCCCTGTGCCGGCGGGTCCTCCTCCTCCGGACGGCCTCTCCGTCCCTGTGCCGGCGGGTCCTCCTCCGGACGGCCTCTCCGTCCCTGTGCCGGCGGGTCCTCCTCCTCCGGACGGCCTCTCGGTCCCTGTGCCGGCGGGTCCTCCTCCGGACGGCCTCTCCGTCCCTGTGCCAGCGGGTCCTCCTCCTCCGGACGGCCTCTCGGTCCCTGTGCCGGCGGGTCCTCCTCCAGACGGCCTCTCCGTCCCTGTGCCGGCGGGTCCTCCTCCGGACGGCCTCTCCGTCCCTGTGCCGGCGGGTCCTCCTCCGGACGGCCTCTCGGTCCCTGTGCCGGCGGGTCCTCCTCCTCCGGACGGCCTCTCGGTCCCTGTGCCGGCGGGTCCTCCTCCTCCGGACGGCCTCTCCGTCCCTGTGCCGGCGCACGCCGCCTGCTGGTGGCCACGGGCCTTCCCTCCGGCCTGAGCGCACGCAGGTGCGGTGCTGCAGGGAGGCCGGTGAGACGCAAGGCGCAGTAGGTCTGTCCTGCATAAGCCCCTGACGACTGGCCTTTCAGAACGTGGAAGCATCTTCCCTCCACCCCACGCCTTCGCAGCAGGAGCCCGCGCCCGGCCGTCGGCGTGTGGCTCAGGGAGCAGCGCAGTCAGGCGCCGGCGATGTGGGGGCACGGGGCGTGGCGTCGCACCCTAACCCTCGCCAAGACGTTCCGAGCGGACGTCACTGCGCCACGCCACAGAGAACCGAAGCCGGGGTGCTGGAAAGGTCACGTGTCCACAGCTGCCGGGGGAGAGCCGGGGGTGCGGGTCTCACCACGCAGGCTGTCCCGCAGCTGCGAGCAGGGACGCGCTCCCGCTCACAGTGGACGTGGCGGGAGTCGCACCATTTTATTTAATTTCATCTTTAAAGTTAAACTGATTGGGGTGACATTGGTCAACCTGATCAGGTGGGCCAGGTGTGGGTTGCTATGGTGCCCGGTCTGTATGCGGCGCTGCGTGCCCGTCACTCAAAGTCAGGTGGCCTCCTGTGGCCGCCCGCGGACCGGAGGTGGCCTGGGCCGCGGCACCGGCTAAGACATGTGCAGCCATCGCTCTGGGAGGGGACATCCTTAAGCGAAATCACAGGAAACAACGTCTGTGGCAAACATGCCGTTCGGCGACGCGGAGGCCGCAGGTGGCCGCTGAGCGCTGTTTTCATCCCATTGAACCAAAACGTCCTTTTGAAAGTTAGCTCGGGCTCCTAACAGCAGCTTCCGCTCACTTCCAGCCTCAGACCGCACGGTCTCCTCTTTGCTCTCAATGTTCTTCTCGGGAAGAGGCTCTCGGCCTGGCAGAGCCGCGGGGCGTGAGTGGCTCTCAGGAAGCTCTTTAAGCTGCGCAGAGAAGCCGCCTGCTCCTGCTCCGGGCTATTTTTGTGACCACCATTTTTGTCTCTGGTGAGGACTTTAACCCAATTAATCTCTGACAGAGCCTTCTAAGACTCAAAATAAAACTCACCTCAGAGATAACTGGGAAGTTTCCATCTGCTCTTCGGGTTTGAAGAGGAATGCTGGGAGCGGAAACCATGTGTCAGCCCCCGGCTCCTCCTGAGAGAGGAGAGCAGGTGCCGCCTCCCAGCGGGACACGGGGGACCAGCTCCTCGCGGAGCCAGACCGTCCTCCCGCCCCCCCAGACCGTCCTCCCGCCCCCAGACCGTCCTCCCGCCCCCCCAGACGGTCCTCCTGCCCCCCCAGACCGTCCTCCTGCCCCACCAGACCGTCCTCCCGCGCCCCCAGACCGTCCTCCCGCGCCCCCAGACCGTCCTCCCGCCCCCAGACCGTCCTCCCGCCCCCCCCAGACCGTCCTCCCGCCCCCCCAGACCGTCCTCCCGCCCCCACAGACCGTCCTCCTGCCCCCAGACCGTCCTCCCGCGCCCCAAGACCGTCCTCCCGCCCCCAGACCGTCCTCCTGCCCCCAGACCGTCCTCCCGCCCCCACAGACCGTCCTCCCGCCCCCAGACCGTCCTCCCGCGCCCCCAGACCGTCCTCCCGCCCCCCCAGACCGTCCTCCCGCCCCCCCAGACCATCCTCCTGCCCCACCAGACCGTCCTCCCGCGCCCCCAGACCGTCCTCCCGCGCCCCCAGACCGTCCTCCCGCCCCCCCAGACCGTCCTCCCGCCCCCACAGACCGTCCTCCCGCCCCCCCAGACCGTCCTCCCGCCCCCAGACCGTCCTCCCGCCCCCAGACCGTCCTCCCGCCCCCCAGACCGTCCTCCCACCCCCACAGACCGTCCTCCCGCCCCCCCAGACCGTCCTCCCGCCCCCCCAGACCGTCCTCCCGACCCTCCGACCGTCCTCCCGCCCCCAGACCGTCCTCCCGACCCTCCGACCGTCCTCCCGCCCCCCCAGACCGTCCTCCTGCCCCCCAAGACCATCCTCCTGCCCCCAGACCATCCTCCTGCCCCCAGACCAGCAGCTTCCCCAGGAGCAGAGAGAGCCAGGCACAGAGCGGAGGCTGGCCCTGCTCGCCGCCCTGTCACTCCTGGGAGCCCCGGTGTACAAGCACTGACGTCCCTCCTCACCTCCATCACCCTCCCGGCACCCCCTGTCCACACGGTCACGTGTCCTCGGGGAGAGATGGCATCGCGGTGCCACCTGCATTAGGAAGCCGGCCTGAAGCTCCCGGCCAGCCCGGAAGGAGCTGCTCTGGCGGCCAGGGCGCACCCCAGGCTCCCCGAGGCCGCGGCCAGGGCGCACCCCAGGCTCCCCGAGGCCGCGGCCAGGGCGCACCCCAGGCTCCCCGAGGCCGTGGCCAGGGCGCACCCCAGGTTCCCCTGAGGCCGTGGCCAGGGCCTGCTCCCGTGGAGTGGCGAGCGCGGGTGAGGTGTCTAGAAACTGGCCGGCTGAGCTGGCTGCTTCTCCAGGTCCGCTCGGACCCCTGCCGTGCACAGCCAGACTCCTTTCCCTGGACCCAAGAGCGGGCCACAGCCGGAGCGGGCGGGAGCAGCCGCCGCAGGGCTGGGTCTGCGGGAACCAGGGCGGCGGCTCTCCCCGCTGCGGCCCCCGCCCGCCCCCCCCCCCCCCAGTGCGGCCTCAGAAAGATGCCGCCTCCCCGGGCGGTCACCGAGGAAGCGCCCCGTGTTCTCTGTCCCCCAGAACTTCCTCAAGGACCTGCTGGAGAGAGC
Organism: Cnephaeus nilssonii; assembly: GCF_951640355.1. Classification (NCBI taxonomy): domain Eukaryota; kingdom Metazoa; phylum Chordata; class Mammalia; order Chiroptera; family Vespertilionidae; genus Cnephaeus; species Cnephaeus nilssonii. The sequence continues at coordinate 55,454,661 of NC_137089.1, read as the reverse complement.
CAACAAGACGGTGGATGATGCGAAGCTGGCCGAGTACACAGACCTCATGGTAAGGCGCCGGGAACACCGAGCCACGGCCGCCCCGCGCCGGTGAGAGCGGGGCCCGGGCGGCCGGTGAGAGCGGGGCCCGGGGGCCGGTGAGAGCGGGGCCTGCCCCGTGGCCGGTGAGAGCGGGGCCTGCCCCGTGGCCGGTGAGAGCGGGGCCCGGGGGCCGGTGAGAGCGGGGCCTGCCCCGTGGCCGGTGAGAGCGGGGCCTGCCCCGTGGCCGGTGAGAACAGGGCCCGGGCGGCCTCGCACACGGGTACCACTCACAGGAAAGCTGACGCCCGGCCGCGGGCGGCCCTCGCGGCTGTGCCGCAGGCTCCAAACGGGCACATCTCTGTTCGTGCTGTCCGGTCGGCAATTTGGTCTCAAAAGATCACTTGTTTTTTTTAAAAGCCAGTGTATGACATCACTGATTCTATAACTCAGATAATGTAAGTCACGTTATAGATATGTGCGTTATGTCACTAACGGTCGTTTCTTATGGAAGTTCTCAATCAGTTTTATCAGGGAAAGCATTGGGAAAGCACAGGTTTTGTTAGAGTTCAGAGGGCACTCACAGCTGCCTTGCTCGTTGACAGCCTGTGGTCAGACGGTACGTCTGCCTCTGCCTTTTGAGTTTGTTATTTTGGAGCACCACCTGCGTGTGTGGGTGAGGAGATCCAAACACGCCTTTGTGCTGACGTCGGGGGGGCAGTGTGAGCCAGATCTGCGGTCCGTGCTGACCGTGGAGCTGAGAAAGCTGCTTCACACACAGGCATCCGTGTCTTAGGAATGAATGTCAAATGCGTTCATGAAGCCCAGATAAAGCCATCCCGTGCCCACGAGGTTAACGCGTTTCAAGTGGGTAAGTGGGCTCATGCTGATTTCTTAGGACCACGAGGGCTTTCCTAACCTGCTTCAGCCGCGGGCAACACTGTTTTAATTGTTTACTTCTTGGAATTTAAAGTTTCATTGTGCAGTCAGCGCCCGTGTGTGTGTCCATGCTTTAACTGCCGTGGCAGTGAATTCTCACCTCGTGGATTTAAGTAGATGACCCATACAACGTAAGTGCATGTTATAAAACTGTGTTACACCAGACGGGTTAGGGAGTTGGACTCTCCAGTGCCCTTATAAAAGGCGTGGTTACGTCTGACGAAGCTGAGGCGGCTCTCGGCCTGCCAGCCTACCTCCCGTGGGGAACGCCTCCAGAGCGGAGCTGCGCCGTGGCCACTGCGGCGACGTGTGTTATAAAGCGGGCGAACATCTAGTTTCAAACAACCCATTTTCTGAGTCCGCCTTGCATCGCGCCGGAAGCATCAGCACAGAACTGTGTCCCGGAGGGCCGCCCGGCGCCGGCTTCCGGGAGAAGACACTAACCTACATGCACCGGCGGGCGGGGTGCCGACCGTAAGGGATATCTATTTAGAGTAAGGACTCCTCTCCAGGTAGAGCTCTGAGCCGCCTTTCAAAACCACTCAGATGGGAGTTTGCATATCTGATTAAATGTCATAAACCAGTTCAAATCGGAGAAGCAAATTAATCAAGAACTAATTAACATTTAAGTATATTTGTGGGGAAATATTTCCCTGTGGGCACTGATCCGGGTGACCTGGCGTCCGGGGCTCGGTGCTGATATTAGTGGGACAATGAATTATAAAACGTGTCAGCATCTGCCTCCCCCAGACATGCATTCCTTCTGTCCCCAAAGAGGCCCCATTCTGACCCGCATCGCATTCCTTTATGAACAAAAATAATGCACTTTTCCACTTATGTGGTGTACATATTTGACCTATTTCATACACAATTCTTCTGTCCGCGATAGCACAGCAGTATTCCTACCTGCCCCCAGGCCGTGTCTGCGGTGCGGGGCGTGTACGTGCTGGGCTTTACAGCGTACCCAGCGTGCAAAGGGAATGAAACAACTCCAAATTACTCGAAACTTCTGTTCTCCAAGGATTATTCATAGTGTCTGCCTATTGCTGTGGGTGTCCCCCATTATGTTCCTGAGAGAAAAGCAAGTATTTATTTCACACCACTGCGCGGGCAGTCAGGGGGTGCTCCCGCAGACAGCCTCAGCCACCCCCCCCACCCCGCCCACCTCACGTCTGGAGACATGCGCACGTCTGTGCGAGGAAAACCATGGCAGGCTTCTAGCCGTGGACCACCACTGCTTGACTGCTCTAAGTTCTCTGAGACACTTGGGCAACTATACAGGTTACAGAACTGAAGACCCTGCACCAATAGTTCAACAAATGCTACTTTCTACAACTTTGCTGTATATATAAGTAATTCGTAACTCAAACAGCTTTAAGTTGAATTTTCTTGTCCTTCATGCAATAAACCATTATTCAATGGCTACAATAATGACTTTTTGTCTTTCAGCTGAAATTGTTTGATTCAAATAATGACGGGAAGCTGGAGTTAACCGAGATGGCCCGGTGAGTTAGGGGCTGCACAAATATTAACACAAGCCGATCCCTGTCAAAAAAATCTAATTTACTAACGTAATGTTTTTCTCTCAAAAGGCTACTACCAGTGCAGGAGAATTTTCTTCTTAAATTTCAGGTATTTCTCTTTTTCTCTACCACTGATGGTATTTTCCTTGAACAGTCACAATGTGGGAGAGCCGCTGAGGGAAACGCAATAAAGCTTACCAGCAGCATTTTAACCTTGCTCCTTCTCTACCCTCCAGGGCGTCAAAATGTGTGGGAAAGAGTTCAATAAAGCTTTCGAGTTATATGACCAGGTAAAAGTCTGTTCATAGCTGTAGTTCGTCAGAAAATTCCAGCAGTTTCCTCCACTCAGTGAAAGGCTCTGCCCTGTGTGTGTGCATGCATGTGTGCGCGCACGCGCGCGTGCGTGTGTAAAAGGCTGTTTGCAAGGTCACTGCTAACCTCCTTTATTTGCTCTGGAAGTCTCTACCCCTGGACCAAACCAGTGTGACCCCAGCGGGTCACATGGCCCCCGGCCTCCATGTCCTCACTCATATGAGCACATGGGTGACAGGCACCTCCACGGGAGGTGAAGTGAGCACGAAGAGACGTGTTAAATGTGAAGCTCTTTGAAACGCTCAAAGCGTGTGACCAATGTAAGGTGTTGAATGAGAGGTGACTCTGGAACCTCGGAGCAGCCAGCCATGCGGATCTGAGAGGGGGTCCGGTGCTGCCTGGGACGGGGCCAGAGCATGTCCCTCATGTGTGTGGCTGCACTGCCGTGGTGTCCGAGACCTGCTCTGCTTCTCCTCCCTCAGGACGGCAATGGCTACATCGATGAACACGAGCTCGACGCTTTGCTGAAGGATCTGTGCGAGAAGAACAAGCAGGTAACTCATTACCGGTTCTTGCTTCTTAGGCAGGTTTTACGGATCCATCTGGAAGCAACCGCCCACAATGTGTGGAACTCTGAACATCTGGAGAGGGGCAGGAGTAGCTTCAGTTCCTAACCTGATTTGGCAACTGGGATCAATAGATGTTTATTTATTTTATTGTTTATCACCCGAGGATATTTTTTCCATTGATTTTTAGAGAGAGTGGAAGGGAGAGGGACAGGGAGGAGAGAGAGAGAAACACTGATGTGACAGAGACACATCAACTGGTTGCCTCCCACTTGTACCCTGATGGGGGCTGGGGATTGAACCCACAACCTTGACTGGAAATCAAACCCATGACCCTTCAGTCTGCAGGCCAACACTCTAACCACTGAGCATACCAGCCAGGGCTGGGATCAATAGACTTTACAACCACCTTGTACCCAGCTCCTTTACAACCACCCAGCTCCTCTCCAGGGGCCTCTGTACAGAGCAGTTTCCTGCCACAGCCCCTCACCCGGCCACACTGACTCACGTCCACGTTAACCGGGCCACGTGCCCTCTGTGCTCTGTGCAGGACCTGGACATCAACAACATCCCCAACTACAAGAAGAGCATCATGGCCTTGTCCGACGGGGGGAAGCTGTACCGGACGGACCTCGCCCTCATCCTCTCTGCTGGGGACAACTAGAGTGGTAACTCGGCCACTCGCTAGCGGTACACCTTACCCAAAAACAAGTGTGCACCCTAAGGGCGTAGCCTGTTTCCGTTTGTAGCTGTACATGTAACTGCCCGTAGATAACTGTCCAGGTGTGTGGCACAATCTTTCCACTTGTTTCTATACTGCTTGTAATGTACAGTTTTTGTACCGCAGGACTGAAAAGGAGATTGTCTATGCTTAAGCCAGTCAATACACCCATTAAAAAAATAACCTGACATATTCCTGCTTTCATACATGGAGTTGGTCAGCATTTCCCTAAACAATTCATCAGGATTAATCTCTACAACTCTAGTCTCTGATGTGTTAATGCAAGTTTTTCACAAAGCATTCTCATTTCAGACAATCACAGGCCAATCCCACGAAATCGTTCTAAGCTGTCCTTCCAGTTACCGGGCGGCGTGTGCTTTTGCATCTAGAGTACCGACACGTCCCCGTAGTTAGGCAGCAGGCCCTGGGGCAGGACGTCGTCTCCTGCTTGACCTCACCACATGCTGGTCAGGCGATTTGGGGGCAAGACAGTGCCCGGCGGACGCCACACTGTGTCCGGTCCTTGTGTGTCCCCCACATGCTCACTGTCGAAGGACAGCCTCAGCCCACTTTCTAAACAGTTTTCACGTGTTGGGGACGACAATTATTCTAGAAAATGCTGTTTTGATGTCGTGTTCTGTCACCTCCGATTAAATCCCACGTGCGGAGCAGCCTGGTGTCTAGTTCGCATCCTTCCGGGACTTTCTTCCCACGCAGAACTTCTCATTCCGTTCGAGCGTCTCTGCTGCCTCCAAAAACATCCTCTATTCTCACTTTCCTTTTCCCGACATCACTGATCCCAACACCAGGCCAGGCCCTGCTGGCTGAGTCACATCAGCAGCCGTGTCTCCCGTGAATTTGTCTTTCATGTTGAGATGAGCATTCAAAATAATTGTATTTCTGTCCTCAAATAATTTCAAATGAGTTAAAAATAACCGTGAAGAGAAATGCTGTGTAACCGCCTGGTCCACAGGGAGATGCTAGCACGGCCTGACGGCACAGCCCGCTCCTGCCGCGGCGCTGCCTGCTGGGCCTCGGGCGGGCTGCCACTCCTGGACCCAGCTTCGGGCCGTCCGTGAACTCGCACCAACTTTCTCAGTTAACAGAAATAATAGTAGAAAGTGACGTGTCCCTTCCCCCCAAGAATGAAGAGAGGACGTGCGCCCAGGAATGGCATTTCCGGGCCAGGTGGGTGGGCTGTGGTGCAGCGAGTGGTGCTGAGGATGGAAGGAGGAAAGGGAGTGAGGCCCCTGCATTTGTGTTGAAACCCTCGTCCTGGGTCAGCAGGTGGGGACGCAGGCGCTCAGATGGTAAATGTCACCTGCGACCCGGAGCTGCCCCGACTCACGGAAGGAATACACTCTTAGGAATAACAATTTGAAAATGTACATCAAGGGTCCTTAAAAGCTTTATAACCTTTGATTAATAGTACTAGAAGCCCGGTGCACGAAATTCGTGTATGGGAGTGGGTGTCCCTATGCAATGGGACACCCACCCCCATGGGACAGCCTGCACGCTCTCCAATCTGGAACCCCTTGAGAGATGTCCGATTGGGCCTAAACGGGCAGTCGGACATCCCTCTCACAATCCAGGACTGCTGGCTCCCAACAGCTCACCTGCTTGCCTGCCTGCCCCTAAACGCTTCTGCCTGCCAGTCTGATCACCCCCTAACCACTACCCTGCCAGCCTGATCAATGCCTAACTGCTCCCCTACTGGTCTGATTGCCCCTAACTGCCCTCCCCTGCTGGCCTGATCACCCCTAACTGCCCGCCCCTGCCGGCCTGGTTGCCCCTGAATGATATCCCTTTCAGGCCTGATCACCCCCAACTGCCCTTCCCTGCTAGCCTGGTCACCCCTAACTGCCCTCCCTTGCTGGCCTAGTCACCCCCTACTGCCCTCCCCTGCAGGCCTGGTCCATCCCAACTGTCCTCCCCTGCAGGTCATCTTGTGGTGGCCATCTTGTGTCCATATGGGGGTGGCCATCTTTGACCACATGGGGGCGGCCATCTTGTGTGTTGAAGTGATGGTCAATTTGCATATTACTCTTTTGTTAGATAGGATTACTTCAGGAATCCATCGTGAGGAAACAATTCCAAATTTTAAAGATGTTTTATACCCAAGGAGTTCTTCACAGGTGTATATATTACACCAAAAAATAAAATAACCTACTTCCAAAAATAAAGTATGATAAATATAAACAATGATAGCCCTGACTGAGTGGCTTAGTTCATTGGAGCGTCATCCCATACACCAAAAGGTTGTGGGTTCGACTATGGGTCAGGGCACATACGTAGGTTGCATGCAAGTTTGATTCCTGGTTGGGCAAGTACAGGAAGCAACCAATGTTTCTCTCACATTGATGTTTCTCTCTCTAAAATTCAATAAAAAAATACAACCTCGAGTGAGGCTTAATATATATACATATATATATATACACACACACACAAACACACACAAAGAAATATGAAAAAATCATTTTTATGAAAAAAACAGGATCTGTTTTATTATGCAATCTCAACTTTTTTTAAAAAGGGAGAGATTATGAAAACATTGGGGGAAAACAATATTTATAAAGTTATAAAAATGTGAACACAGTATTAATTTAACAAAATATATGGATGCAATTGCACTGGTAGAATTAGTGGGAGGGAGGCATGTAAAGTCCAGAAGAAGAGGCACAGCTCAGAGCGAAGATGTTCCCACTGGAGGCCTTCAGAGCGGCACCACAGGAGGGCTTCCTGCCAGTTACACAAACAACAACTTCCATATCAATAAAAAAGAGATGAAAAGGCCAAGGCTGGAAAGAACTGTGTGAAAGTATAAACAGAAGTCTTCTTTAGGAAGTGAGTTTTTACCCTTCCTATCATATTGTATTTTCACATTGTCTATGATAACCAGTCTTAGGAAGTCAGGGTGGTCCGCCTTGGAGGCGGCACTTCGATGGCAAGAAGAGGGAAAGGGGCGCCCTGGGCCAGAGCTGGTACGGCGGGGATGGCAGAGCCACTTCTCCCAAATAGAGCACACCCGGCTGTGTACACGCCTGACGTGCAGAAGTGTTCCACGCGGGCTCAGCGACACCCTCACCTGGAGGAACTGCTCCCAGCAGGGCCCCTCCCAGGAGCTGGGCTGAGGGGACAGTCAGTTGCTGAGTGTGCACTGAGCCATTCCTGGGAAAGCAAAATAGTCCTTTTAAAACATAAGCTCAAAATTATAGCTGCATAGACTTGAGACTGGCTTTCTTATTTGACTAGAGGCCGGGTGCACAAAATTCGTGCACGGGGGTGTGTGTGTCCCTCAGCCCAGCCTGCACCCTCTCCAATCTGGGATCCCTCTCACAATCCAGGACTGCTGGGTCCCAACTGTTCGCCTGCTTGCCTGCCTGATTGCCCCTAACCGTTTCTGCCTGCCAGCCTGATCACCCCCCAACCACTCCCCTGCCAGCCTGATAGATGCCTAACTGCTCCCCTACTGGCCTGATTGCCCCTAACTGCCCTCCCCTGTGGCCTGGTCACCCCTAACTGCCCCCACCTGCCAGCCTGGTCACCACTAATTGTCCTCCCCTGCAGGCCTGGTCAACCCTAACTGTCCTCCCCTACAGGACTGGTTCCCCCTAACTGCCCTCCCCTGCAGGCCTGGTCGCCCCTAACTGTCCTCCCCTGCAGGCCTGGTCACCCCTAACTGTCCTCCCCTACAGGACTGGTTCCCCCTAACTGCCCTCCCCTGCAGGCCTGGTCGCCCCTAACTGTCCTCCCCTGCAGGCCTGGTCACCCCTAACTGTCCTCCCCTACAGGACTGGTTCCCCCCAACTGCCTTCCCCTGCAGGCCTGGTTCCCCACAACTGCCCTCCCCTGCAGGCCTAGTTGCCCCCAACTGCCCTCCCCTGCAGGCCTAGTTGCCCCCAACTGCCCTCCCCTGCAGGCCTAGTTGCCCCCAACTGCCCTCCCCTGCAGGCCTGGTCACCCCTAACTGTCCTCCCCTACAGGACTGGTTCCCCCTAACTGCCCTCCCCTGCAGGCCTGGTTCCCCACAACTGCCCTCCCCTGCAGGCCTAGTTGCCCCCAACTGCCCTCCCCTGCAGGCCTAGTTGCCCCCAACTGCCCTCCCCTGCAGGCCTGGTCCCCACCAACTGCCCTCCCTTGTAGGCCTGGGTCTGCCCAACTGTCCTCCCCTACTGGCCTGATCGCCCCCAACTGCCCTCCCCTGCTAGCCATCTTGTGGTGGCCATCTGTGTCCACATGGGGGCAGCCATCTTGTGTATTGAAGTGACAGTCAATTTGCATATTACTCTTTTATTGGATAGGATTCTCAGGATGACAAATCAGTCAAGGCAAATACAAACTTAAATAAAATGATACACAAGGACACTTACAAGCTTTGAGCCTCTTCCTACAAAGAGGATCTGGTTTTCTTTCCAGGCAGGGGCAGATACGACCTCCTCAGTGTCCCCTCCTCTGACCTCGGAGGCAGATGAGTCATTTCCCCGCCGGGTGCCAGGGGGAGTGCGTTTGTCACCGACTGGAACTCCTTCTTCAGGGTGTCCAGCCTGGCGGCCAGTGAATGTCTAAGGGCAAAGGCTGTAGGTTAGTCACACACCAAACAGAAAGCCGGCTACAAAGGGGCCCGGCAAGATTTGTTTGAATTAATACTGAGCGACCCAAAGAAGATCACAGCCCCATGGAGAGGGAACGAGCGGGAGGCAGAGTCCACTGGTCCCCCCCAGACCTTGACTGTCTTCCTCTCAGGCCCCATCCCCACAGGCGCCATTTCCCTCGCGGCTCCTGCCAGTCCCCGGCCTTTCCCGGGGCCTCTCCCACTGCCATGCACTTCTCACCTCTGTCAAAGCCTTCACTCACTGCCCCCTTTTTCATGTTTAAAATAATTTTGAAGGAACCAGATCCCATTTCATGAATCTTGAATACACAATGCCTACCTACCACTGGCCTGGTACACAGCACACACTCAGCGAATGTTTGTTAATTAACAATTTATTAGACTTGAAAATATTCAAAAGATTATAGGCAGTTTGTGTCGTTTCCACGGTAACCCAGATGAAGGCCAGGGTGTCTTAGGAGCCTTTTGCCTTCCTGATCAGCTCTTCCATGGTGTCCCACTGCTCCTTGGTGACCTGACCCAGGAAGAGAAAGGGCAGTTTGACGTGGTCCTTACACATGTTAAAGCTCAGTACCCCGCTGCTAACTGCTCCCCGGCCGGCCCGATTGCCCGATTGTGAATATAATCACATATTATATTCACAAAATGGCATTACCTTCTTCAGGCTGTTGAATTCTCCTGAAATAAATACTTCCTCTCCACCATCAAATCTAATGACCTGAAAATAGAAAATAAAAACTCTGAACCTAACTCCTTTCTCAAGTTTCTGAATCATTAGCCACTTTCTCATCCTTAGGTCTCTCAATCAAATCCCAAATTTTAAAGTCAGGCTTGATTAAACCTAAGTTGGTTTTATTTTCTTTAGAATCTTCTTTCCACCATCTTTACAATTTCAAATTGTACCCAATCTTAAAGGCACGTCTACCAGAGTAATTTTTATTTAATAAAATAAATTTATCAATAAATTGATTCCATAGGCTAAGCAATGTATATTAATATTTGGTATTATTTAAAGCTAAGTAACTATTTTAAACCACATTTATATTCAAGATCATCAGGATTGGTTCCACAGGTGCCTCCCTCCGCCCCCCTCCTCCCAAAGTGAAGAGGCCTCGTGCTCACGGCCCCATTGATCCAGGAAGCGTAGTCGCTGCACAGGAACGCGGCGAGGTTGGCCAGCTCCTCCACGGTCCCCAGCCGGCCGCAGGGGATCCTGTCCACCATCTCTTTCTCAAACACTCCGGTCGGGTCCAGGCGGCTGAAGGCACCCTTAGCAACGAAGGCAATCATCAGACTGCATCTTTCAATGCCACGCCTTTCCCATTTAAGAAACAAATCGGCATGAAGTGGACTGTTACCATGGCTACCTGTTCACACCTTAGGCTTTGTAAGCAACAGATAATTTTGCCAAATTCTTCCACAATAACTTTAGTTCAAAAGAGATCATTTTGTCTCATATTGACCTAAAAGAAACACCAGAGAGTGTGACCTTTAACCTACGTTTCCTCGTCTGTAAAATGAGGCGCCGGTCTGGGCTGCCTCCCCATCTCCGTGAGCACCGCGAGAGGGCTGGGGCTGTCCTCTGATGCGCCGGAGCCCCGCGTGGGGCCGGGGTCCCTGCCGCCTGGCTTAGCAAACACAGAAAATGCCTCAAATAGGACACATTTAAGAGGGAATTCCTTTTCTTCTCCTTTCTTCTCAATAAGAGGAAAAGGGAACAAGTGTGTGTGTGTGTGTGGGGGGGGGGGGGGGGGTATTAACAAGTGGTCCAGAGAGGAACACCGCGGTGCGCCCTGTGCATTGCCACGTCCGCCTCCTGCGATGCCCAGGCAGACGGGGGGGGGGGGGGGGGGGGGGGGCGGGGGGGTGACGGCGCCGGAGCAAAAGGCCTGGCTCTGCTGCCCTGGAGCCCGGAGGTGACGTGTCCGCAGACAGGCGCTCCCGGGAGCGCCCACGGCCGGTGTGCAGCACCAGGGACAGCGGGCGCAGGCCCAGCCCCGCTCCCGCACTCGGCCCTCGGCCCTCGGGGTTTCTAGTCTTGGGTTTTCTTTCATCTTTAAAACCATTTGCTTGTGGTTCGCACCTCACTACAAACACTGCGGCCGAAGTTTCTGTGTCTGTCTCGCTTCCTCAGCACCTCCGCACACAGCAGGCACTCAATAAATGTTGAGCAGATGGTGAAATGCAGGCGGTCCTTCCTGGCCGAGGCCCTGAGGACGCTCCGTGACTAGAGGCCTGCGCACGGGCCGCCTGGCATGTGTTTGGACATCAGCTGTGGAGCTGCCCGAGCCGTTCAGCCACACTGCACTCACGTCCCCCTCCACCTGCCGCACACCCAGCACAGCCGCTCTGCTGTGTCAGCCCAGAACCACCTACAGCCCAGACTCCTTCGCACCATCTCCCACGCCCTCCCACACACAAGCTCCCGAGCGGCGCCTCAGTCCCCACACCACATGCAGACTGGGCTGTGACCCCGCTTCAGTGGAGCCCGGTGAGGGAGGAGGCCGTGGGGGGGTGTTCGCCAGAGGGGCTCCGGGCGGCGGGGTGTAGCCAACAGGCACAGAGGAGGGCCGGGCAGGCCGCCAGGTAGGTTCCCACAGCACCTCGCCCACTCACAGCACACATTCCCATCACTCCTTTAAAAAGCAGTCCAAGTCAGAATCTTTAAAACAAAGTAAAAAGTAAGAACTACAAGATAGACGCAGATCATTGAAGCAAACCAGGCAAAGTGCCCAAACTGAGGGCATGAAACTGCCAGCAGATGAAGACATGGAGAGCTGGCGCCTGCCCCCCGCCCTCCTCAGCCCGGAGGCTGCAACCCGCTCCCGGCCAGCTCCAGGCGCAGGCCCCTGCGCGTCCTCCACAGGCAGACCCCGCGCGGCGCCCCTAACCACGCCCCGCGACCAGCGACTCACCTTGGTCTTGATGGGCCCTGGCTGAATCACGTTGAATCGCATTCCATATCTACCCCACTCGGCTGCAAGAGACCTGAAGGTTCAAACCAACAACGCAGAAATTAGACTCCATGTTGAAAATAATAATAACCAAGCGTAAGACACGCCAGAGGCCACACCCAGCCGCAGGTGCTATGGCTGCCCCTGCTACAGACAAGAAGTGGAGTCACGAGGTGAAAGCCAGCTGCCCGCTGCCCGGCACTGACACTGGCATGTCCGCCCGGGCCGCTCGCACGCCGCAGCGCCAGGTGCAGCGCCAGCCCTGGGCAGAAAGCCTTGGGAGGCTGGGCCCGGGGCCCGGGGCTCAGTTCTGCATGGACAGGGTCAGTTCGGTCGCCGCGGTGCATCCACTCCAGTGTCAGGTCTCACCAGTGCTCGGTGGAAGAAGGGTGGGTTCGAGGGCGTGGTGTAGTGGCGGAGGGGCGTGGTGTAGTGTGTAGGGTCGTGGCAGAGTGGCGGAGAGCGTGGCAGAGTGGCGGAGAGTGTGGCAGAGTGGCGAGGGGCGTGGCAGAGTGGCGGAGGGTGTGGCAGAGTGGCGGAGGGTGTGGCAGAGTGGTGAGGGGGCGTGGCAGAGTGGCAAGGGGCGTGGCAGAGTGGTGAGGGGGCGTGGCAGAGTGGCAAGGGGCGTGGCGTAGTGGTGAAGGGGCGTGGCAGAGTGGCGGAGGGCGTGGCAGAGTGGCGGAGGGCATGGCAGAGTGGCGGAGGGCGTGGCAGAGTGGCGGAGGGTGTGGCAGAGTGGTGAGGGGGCGTGGCAGAGTGGTGAGGGGGCGTGGCAGAATGGCAAGGGGCGTGGCAGAGTGGTGAGGGGGCGTGGCAGAGTGGCAAGGGGCGTGGCGTAGTGGTGAAGGGGCGTGGCAGAGTGGCAGAGGGCGTGGCAGAGTGGCAGAGGGGCGTGGCAGAGTGGCAAGGGGCGTGGCAGAGTGGTGAAGGGGCGTGGCAGAGTGGCGGAGGGGCGTGGCAGAGTGGCAAGGGGCGTGGCAGAGTGGCGGGGGGCGTGGCAGAGTGGCGGAGGGCGTGGTGCACTCACTTGTTCAGGGCTTCCACCCCGGCCTTGGCGGAAGCGCTGGGCACCACGAAGCCGGACCCGCTCTCCGCGTAGATGGTGGTGATGGCGAGAAACGCTGCTCCTGGGACGTAAGAGGGCGGAGTCAGCAGCCACATCTGCGGCTCTCACGGCCTCTCTGGGCGTGTCTCCTCGGCCAGGGCAGCAAAAGCAAAACTAAACACATGGGGCTGCATCGAGCTAAACCGGCTGCACAGCAAAGGAAACCATGAGCAAAACGAAAGACAGCCCTCCGAATGGGAGAAGACAGTCACAAAGGACATGTCGGATGAGGGGTCAATATCCAAAATATATAAAGAACTCACATAACTTAACCCCAAACCAGCCACCCAAATAAAAAATGGGCAGAGACATTTGTCCAAAGAGGACAGACAGAAAGCCAACAGATATATGAGACGATGTGCAGTGTCGCTGACCGTCCAGGAAACGCGAATTAAAGCCGCAGGACGCACGGCCTCACACCCGTCAGAAGGCAATTACCAGCACCCAGCAGGACAGGTGCCCCGAGGGCGCGCTCCGCCGGGGGTGCAGACTGCGCAGCCTCTTGGGAAAACAGTATGGAGGCGCCTCAGGAAATTACAAATAGAGCTCCCATGTGACCCAGGGATCCCAATGCTAGGAATGTATCTGAAGAAAATGAAAACACTAATCCGAAAAGACAAACCCCTGTGCTCACTGCAGTGCTATTTATAATAGCCAATATGGGAGCCGTCTACGTGGACAGACAGCTGGATAAGGAAGCTGTGGTACATATAGACAATGGAATATTAATTAGCAATAAAAAGAATAAAATCTTACCATCTGCAACAATATGGATGGCCTTAGAGCAGCAATTTTCAACCTTTTTCATCTCATGGCACACATAAACTAATTACTAAAATTCTACAGCACAGCAAAAAATATATTACATTTTTGCTGGTCTGAAAAAAAAGGTATAGTTTTGATTCATTCACACAGGATGGCTATTGCTGTGCTGGCTGTTGTCATTGTTTTATCTGACGATCTCAGGGAAAGAGGTCAGCGCCCCTGACTCAATAGTCAGGTAGTCACTCTCTCCGTGGGGAGCTGGCCACGCCCCTGGCACGCGGGTTGGGAACCACTGGCCTAATCACCGGCCTTACGCTGAGCGAAGTAAGTCAGACGGAGAAAGTCAAATGCCATATGATTCCACGTGCATGTGGAGTCTAAAAAACAAACCAACTAACAAAACTGAGACGGACTCATAGATACAGAGGCAGACTGCGGGGAGGAGGCTGGGTGCTGGGGGGAGGTGAGGGCTGGAGAACAGCTCGCAGGCACAGGGCAGTCACAGGCACGTGTGTGCAGCGCAGGCCTGTGTGTGCAGCGCAGGCACGTGTGTGCAGCACAGGCACGTGTGTGCAGTCACAGGCACGTGTGTGCAGCGCAGGCACGTGTGTGCAGTCACAGGCACGTGTGTGCAGCGCAGGCACGTGTGTGCAGTCACAGGCACGTGTGTGCAGCGCAGGCACGTGTGTGCAGCGCAGGCACGTGTGTGCAGCACAGGCATGTGTGTGCAGTCACAGGCACGTGTGTGCAGCGCAGGGCATACGTCAGTAACACTGCGATAAACATGGACAATGCCGGCGGGTAGCAGACTATGGAGGTGAGACTTTGTAAGGTTTAGCTCGTTTCTTTTGATCTAGGGATCAAACATTCAATATTTTCCTGCCCATGTCCTTTGAGACTACATTCTTAAATAAAACCCCATGATAGTCTCTCTTTTAGTCTTTCCTCATTGCAGGCTCTCTCAGCTCTTTAATAAAAAGAGGTATTTTCTCACACTGTTGACTGATATTCACATTTGAACACGATGGCCTGGTGAGGAGTGGATCGCAGCGCAGTGCTTACATATCCCTCCCCAAAGACAGCGTGGACTCACTGACCTCGCTGGGATGTCTCCGGGAGTGTCCTGTCTCTTGCTTGTTGAGTGGGGTTAACTTTGCTGAGAAACCTACTTGTACAACATCCCCTCTCAGGGCGGCCCTGAGGCCGGGCCTCGCCCAGTCCCGCCCGCCAGCCTCGCCTCCCACCTTCCTTGCCCGACCACCTCGATGCTTCTGCTCACGGGTCACCAGCCTGCTGCCCTCAAGGGACCCCAGGGTCCCACACTTGGACATAGTTCAGGCGCCACCACACCTGAGTTCCTGGGCTGGGGCTCCGCCCGGAGCAGACCCCGTGCGCTGAGCTCCACAGGCCGTGGAAGGGGCCTTAAACCCCACGGTCACAGAAGCTATGACCAACGGGAATCCTGGAAGAATAAAAACTGGCTTCCATCCTTTGAAAAGTTTTAGCGAATATATTTTTAATGAAGCCCATAGAATTTTAATCCAATGTGAGGAATAAAAATAGATCCAAGTCTGTTTTTAAATGAGCCATTAATGAGAGAAGACAGGAGTCAGAGAGACGGAGGCTCACCGGGTGCTGAAGTGTAAGAGAGACAGTGAGACAAGACACACGGTGATGAGAGATGGAGGGGGAGAGACCGAGGGCCAGGAAGAGGGCCGCGGGGTGAGCGAGTGTGGAGAAGGGCCGAGGAGGGAGCAGAGACCCCAGACCAAGGTTCTGGGGCAGACAGGACCCAGAGGCTCCGCCCGGCGCTGTCCCGTCCCCATCACCCACCCTTTCTGCAAAAAAAGTGAAACGTAAACATCACTCCAACTCCAACCTAGATCACATCCCCTTTGTGGTGGGATGGGTGGCCTGGGTTTGATTTCAGTGACAGCTGGAGACGTGCGGGAGTTCTCAGCGTGTACACACGCACACACACACACACACACACACACACACGTGCACGCACACGCACAGACTTGCACGCACACGCAGCTGGGCCTCTCCAGCACCTGCTGTCTGTCCCCACACCCTTCCCCAAACCAAACACAAACGTCTTCCTAGTGACCCTGTAAACCACACACCTCAGCCCTCCGAGGCCGCCCCCGCCGACTCCCACGCAGAACCCGCATCTGCCCAGGAAGGCCTTTCCCTCTAACGCCCTGAACTGTCCCCCACCCGTCCGTCCACGCGCAAGAAGACACCCGCCCCCGGCGGCCCCTCCTCTGCCACCCCCACTCCCCTGCCTGGTGCAATAACCTTCCCAACCAGTCCCACCCTCAGGAGACACCGAGAGAGCCTAAGGAAAAAGCCGTTTCCTTCGAAGCAACACCCAATTCCCCGGGAACGCTCCAGTTACACCCAGAGCGCCTGCGCCCGCTGCCCCTCCCCCTCCCCACTCCCACCACCTCCGAACACCAGCTCCGCGGACTGTCATCGGGAGAGCTGGCCACGCCCAAGGCCCAATGCTCCTGACACTGACCCAGCGCATCCCAGCGCTGGGAGGACCTTCCTCTCCGGAGACGACCGCGTCCCGGTGCGGACCCGGCCCTGGCCTCGGTCCAGCCCGCTGCCCCAGGCCGGCGCACGCGGCTGGCAGGGAGGGCGGCCCACCTCGCTGCGCCTGAATGAGCTGCTTCCCCACTTCCAGGGTCACAAAGGCCGTGCCGTTCAGGACGATGTCGGTGATGGTCCTCCAGGCGTTGGGGGACAGTCTCTCCGTGGGAGAAATGAAGTTGCCGGCGGCGTTGTTTATCACAACCTAGCGAAGGAGCGAGCAGTCAGGGGCCGTGGACGAGGCGGCCTTCACCCCCAGGCCTTCAGCTCTCGTTAACCCAACGAGCACAGTGAGCCGCCCGTCTGCTAGGAACACCGAAACTCGAGCCTATGAAAATGTTACTTTCAAATTTCAGAGTCCTACTTCTTCTCTCAAGACCAGGGAGCAGTCTGCTATCTATACATATAAAAGCCTAAGCGACCATCCGACCGTCCGACCGGTAGCTATGATGCACAATGACCACCAGGGGGCAGACGCTCCAACCGGTAGCTATGACGCACCCGGAACCAGAGAGGAGGAAGCCCAATTTGGGGTGCGCTACCTGAGAACCACCCTCTTGCAATCTGGAACACCTCGGGGAACGTCAGAGAGCTGGTTTCAGCCTGATTCCTGCAGGCAGGCCAAGGGACCCCCCCAGTGCACAAATCTGTGCACCAGGCCTCTAGCTGAGGACATAATGGAGGTGAACACCTACCAGGGGTCTCAGTTACAACACCTTGGACTTCAGCTTCACTCCCCAGGGCCCTCCTGCTGCCGACTGCGTCTCCACCTATGCCGGCCCTGCCTGGCTCCAGGGCAGGGTCTCTACCTTGGCAGTCTCTAACCTGAGAACCTTCTCAGGACCAGGGGCGGGGCGGCCTCCCCCCTTACCCTCCCCCCTACCCCACTCCCCACACCCACACACACCCCAGCCTGAGAGCCCTCCCACGTGAACCGAGAAACCTGCGCCCGCCGGGCTCCTTGTTGGTATTATTCTCCACGACAGACACGATCAAGGCCATTCGGCAGCCGAGAGCCCTCTGGGCCCTGGGCTGGGCCAGGGCTCTGGTTAGCCCCCTCCCATCGCAGCGGGAGGTGCGGTTTGCTCTGGGGCCGCCGCCCGGGCAGGTGCCCCCGAGGACTGTGCGCCGCGGTTCTAACCTGGCCACGCGGAGGCACCGCGGGCACTGCCCACGGCATCACAGGAGTTGGCGGGGCACCCGCGCCCACAGGAACCCCGCACCCACGGGGACCCCTGCACCCACGGGGACCCCCCACCCACGGGACCCCCCACCCACGGGGACCCTCCACCCACGGGACCCCTGCACCCACGGGGACCCCCCCACCCACGGGGACCCCTGCACCCACGGGGACCCCCCACCCACGGGACCCCCCCCACCCACGGGACCCCCGCACCCATGGGCGCATCGCCACCGCTCACATCAGGGAGGCCCGCCACGCTGATCAGCTCGGACACGGCGCTGCGGACCATGTCGGGGTCCCGCACATCACACTGCACCGCCCGCACCTGCAAAGGAACCAGACAAAGGAGCCGCGTGGCTCTGGTGCCGGAAGCAAGAGCACGCGCAGGTCGGTTCCGGAAACTCCTGAGTGTGAGCTGAACGCCGCTCCACGTACCTCGTTTCCAGTGCGGGAAGAAATGTCCTCTGCGGTGGCTCTCAAAACGTCAATCTTCCTGAAAACAAACACACCGTGTCCTGTGCGTGAGTTCTGAAATGATGGCATCTGCTTTTTCTTTTTAATTCCATAAATTAGAATACAAAGAGAGTCTATAGCTTAAAGGGATGCATTTTTGAGACTATACAAAAGCTACAAATAAATCAGTTTGAATGAATGCATTTTTCTAAAAGTTTGATTCAAGCACATTTACATACTAATGTATTGAATTACATTTAAACCAGTTATTTTATATCTACTCATAGGTTTAAAATTTTTTCCTTAATTACAATCATTTATATTTGTTCCCAAGGCTGCTCTAGAAAGAAAACACATTCACGGTGATGTAAGCTTACACTACCCTCCATACTAGAGTCTGTGGTCCATCTGTGATAGCAGGTTTTAGACCAAATTGATGCTCGTAAGTGCATTGTGTCCATTCAGGACCTCATACTCTTGAAAGAAAGATAAAAAGTAATCATGAGTGTGGATTTTTGTGGGGAAGCACGGGACTTGGTTGGAAAGTCTGTCAGGAGGATTCTCTGAAAGGTCGGGGCCTCTAGGGGGACCTTGCGGAAGGCGGCTGACCCTGCCTTGGCTTTTCAAACAAGTCTGAGCCCCCAGGTGTCTACTGGAATCTGTCCGCTTAGTCTTCAGACGTCCCTGCTTAAAGGACACTGCAGACGTGTGTCTTCTCAAGGATTCGTACCTGCTGATGGTACCCAATAGTTAATTTTAGTTCACGCTGTTGCTACAATAAAAGCCTCAGGAGGCAGGTGAATGGGGCTGTGGTTCCTTTAGCCAGCAGTGCCTTAGCCCTCCCTCTCTTCCACAGAAACGTGTGTCAGAGTGGTCATTCACCCGTCGCTCAGGGCCCGGGGGTCAGCCCGGCGGATTATGTAGTGTTACAGAAGAGGGTTTTCCGCACAAAAACGTTACAGCACAGACCAAGCAGAAGCCGTCTGGCCGATCTGCGTTCATCGAAGGCAGTTCCTTTGGCACAGCGGCTGTGATCACATGGGACTGCCTCCTCCCAATGCCCGCACCGTTCACAGCAGCAGAGGGAGGTGCCGCCCATCTCTCGCGCTCTGGACTTACAGCTGTAGCAACCAGGGAAGACCTCTGAGAAACTCCTTCCACGTGGCCCCCCTCCCCACCGTTACCACAACCACACGCGTGTGAGATACTGCCCCTCTGCTAGGACACGAAGGCTTACCCCCTCACCCTCGCACACAGCTGCCTCTGAAGCAGTAACTACATCCCTCCCACGAGAGCAAAGCAGCCTCGACGTGGCACTTCCCAGCTGCACCTCCACCTACAAAGTAGCTCCGTCACGGCGGGGAACGCACCAACAGCTGCTCCGGGTCCCTCAGGGCTTCCAGCTCTCACAGGCCCCCGGAAGCTGACTGACCTGGGGACGTGCCACCGAAGGTAAGAGGCAAAACCAACCGCTCGGGCAGACTGTTTCCGTCCGGAGGCACCTCACGGGCGACTCACCTGCTGGCGATCACACAGCGGGCCCCGAGGCTGGACAGGAGCGTGGTCATCCCGCGGCCAAGGCCAGTGCCTCCCCCGGTGATGAAGGCCACTTTCCCCTGAAAACTGTTAGGTGGCAGCATCGCTTTTTGAAGGGGTGGGAAGAATTTAGACTGAAAAGCGTCACTGCTTTGATATAATATGTTCGTTCCATGACTGAAAAACTAAAAGAGAAAAAATGAATTGAAATTTGCACAAGAGGTGAATTTCAAAACACTAACTCTTTAATATTATGCAAATTCTTGGATTAACACAACTCCCTGTTAACATGTTGGCATTGTATTTAATCCATGTTTACTCTTTCCTATTGGAATGTTTAGTGACATAGAGGCCTGGTTAAAAGCACGGGCTCTGGGGCGAGACAACGTAGTGCAGGCCTCTCTCCCCGGTAGAATAGCCGTCAGAAGTTACGTAACTTCTTTGCGCCTCAGCTTCTGCTACAAATGGAGACAGTGACAGAACCTGCCCCCACGGGGTGCTTGTGAGGATTTCATGAGTTGGTATAAGTAAAATGCCTACAACACTGTTTAACACACACTAAGCACTCTATAAATGCTGGCTTTATTATTGGCAGATGTTTTACTTAAATTTAACTTTAAAAAGCTAACATAAAGCATATATGCCTTTTAACAAAAATATTTTGGATAAAAATCACATACTGCCTTTGAATCACTGAACACAATCATAAAAAGTTCTTTATAAGGTTTATTAAGTCAAATGCCTCTTCCCATGTAGCCTTCTGGTGGGTGGCGGCAGACACGGCCCCTTTCCCAGGGGGCCGAGGACTGGCTCCCTCCTTGGGGCTGGCAGCGGCCAACCTCCTGTGCCCTGTCCCTCCCCCTGGAGACCCCGATCGGCCCGGCCCTGACCAGCCCTGATCTCCGGCCAGGCCTAGGGACCCCACCCGTGCACGAATTCGTGCACTGGGCCTCTAGTTTAATTATAAAAACAAACTTTAAGTGTTGAGCAAATAACAAACAATAAAGAGGCAACATTCATTAGGTGCTTCCCCTGTGTCAGAATTAGACATCAGACTGACAGCCTTCCCCACCCCGCGCAGCAGGCAGCACTTCATCCCACTGCACAGGACGGGCCCAGATGCAGAAGGAAGATTCCAACGTGGGCGTGTGCAATGCCTCCGAACCACCTCTCTCCACTCACTGAGCTCCTGCTGAGCTCAGTAATCACGCCAAAGGCGTGTGATAGTCCCCATAAGTATAATTTGATTTTATTACCAGGGAAAAATTATTAAAAGACAAAATTTGAAAAGGAGTATAAAATAATTGGTGAAGATACATTTGCAAATCTGGTTTATTTCCTTTGGCTTCATGTAGACAAAGCATTTTCCTTTTGTATTGTTTTGTCAAAGCATGAAATCCATGCAGCCCACAGTAACCCTTCTCCACCTAAGTGGCAGGGGACAGAGGCTGCCACGGCCCCAGAGCTATTCCATTAGGATGATGAATCGGGAAATTGCCACGAGTAGGCTGGTGAGTTTGTCATGACCAAGTGATAATGAAAAAATGGGTCCTCATTTCCCACAGGCTCTACGTATGGAGCGTTGATTTGTATGGGGAATTTGATGTGGTACTGTATGAAAGATAAATTAAACAAAGTATTTGCATACAAACTTTCTTTTTTTATTTATTTTAAAAGATTTCTCAATTTCCTAATGTGAAGGTTAAAGGCTATAAAGATAAAAATAATCACATTTGATAAAAATAATTCCTGCCTGGCCGGCATAGTTCAGTGGCTGAGCATTGACCTATGAACCAGGTCACAGTTCAATTCCCACTCAGGGCACATGCCTGGGTTGCAGGCTCAATCTCCAGTGTGGGACGTGCAGGAGGCAGTCGATCAATGATTCTCTCCCATCATTAATGTTTCTATCTCGCTTTCCCTCTCCCTTCCTCTCTGAAATCAATAAAAATATAAAAAAATAATAAATCCTAACAATTGTCTATAATGTAACAGATTAAAAGCCAGCACCGTCTCACCCAGTGTCTGATTTGATCTGATCAATACTGATCCTGAGTCCCCTTCCCCACCGTCAAAAGGGAGGACACTGATAAGCTACCTTAGTCCACATTACCTCTGACCATTCTCAGCATACAGGCTCTGAGCAGTAAATTCAAGCCATCTGTTTGCCGAAACAGTGATGGCGAACCTATGACATGCGTGTCAGCACTGACACGCGTAGCCATTTCTGATGACACGCAGCCGCATGCCGAGGATGAAACATTTGCTGCTCCTGAGGATGAAACATTTGCGACTAGAGTCTTGGAGTTAGTTTTTTCCTCAAAGTGACACACTACCCGAGTTATGCTCAGTTTTTTGGCGAAGTTTGACACACCAAGCTCAAAAGGTTGCCCATCACTGGAAAGCAAGTTGATTTCAACATTAAGATCCAAAGCAATGAACAGACCTCACTGGACTTGTATCCAATCTCCTCTTCCTAGGGAGAGGGATCCTGAACAAACTGAAACAGCATGCTGGCTATTTCACCGAGTCATAAGAAGTGAATACAAAATAGTCTTTTATGGATTCTCAAATCTCACTGTGGTTTTTCTGGATATAAGTTGTTTTTGAGAATGGAAAGAACACCTTTCCTATCAAGATTGATCTTTAAATCTCTAAAATTCTTAACTCAAGTCTTCCAATTTTGGCAATACAAATTTATATTTTAAAAGTTCTGAAATCTCAACAACAACAAAAAATGTTAGCCATCACCTGCCTCCCCAACCACACTCATCTCTCACCTACATCCTGTAAACCGCACCCTCCTTCCCCGCCCTCCGTCACACACCTGGGAGAGCGACCCTGCTCCTCACCCTGAGTGCGATTCTGAGCATCCAGTCTGTCTCGGCCCTACGGGATGAAGGCTGAGACCAATGGAATTTATCCCTAAATTCTTTACGCATTTGGCTTGTCTGAAATGTCTAGAATAAACACCTATAATAGTGGTACATTGGCGATTCTAGACCATTTGTCTTTTCTTAGGCCTGCTGTGTTTTTAAAAATTTAAGCCAATATTTATTTCAATACTGGGAAAATTCAGATAAAACTCAGCTGTCCCGACAGTGAAGTCTACCTAAACCTGGCTGAGCCCATGCCCCCGAGAGCCCCCTCCCTGCAGAGAGCCCTGGCCCGGGGACTTCTGTAGGACGGGCCTCTGAGGCCTGAGACAGGTGAGGTGACTCCTGGTCTAAATAAAACCCAAGAAACCAATACAGGAAAGAAGGGGAAGCATGGTGTAATTTTACACCATAGAAAGGTTTCTGAAGTTTCATGTAAAACATTTCTGTAAACATCACTGTTTAATGTTTTAGGTACATTAATAAGAAAATCCAGTTTCAAATCTGTACAAACCACATAATCATAGACCCCTGTAGTAAAGTTGTGGATCTAAGTGAATATTTAAATAATGCTCGGCTTAGCTATTTCCTCATCATTGTTATATTACTACTAGAGGCCCAGTGCACGAAATTCGTGCACTCAGGGGGGGGTCCCTCAGCCCAGCCTGCGCCCTCTCACAGTCCAGGAGCCCTAAGGGTATATCTGACTGACAGCTTAGACCCACTCCATACAGAGATAGGGCCTAAACCGGCAGTCGGACATCCCTCTCACAATCCAGGACTGCTGGCTCCTAACAGCTTGCCTGCCTGCCAGCCTGATCACCCCCTAACCACTCTCCTGCCGGCCTGATTGACGCCTAACTGCTCCCCTGCCAACCGGATCACCCACAATTACCCTTCCCTGCTGACCTGATCACCCCCAAATGCCCTCCCCTGCTGGCCTGATGGCCCACAACTGCCCTCCCCTGATGTGACCCGCCTCCTCCGTGCCACAGAGCCAGGACCCCCAGGCCTCACCACGTGGAGCAGCCGCCAGACCCCACCTCTGCTGTGCACTTGGCCATCTTGTGGCGGCCATCTTGTGATAATGTTGCACACGAGGGCCACCTAGGCTTTTATTAGTATAGATTGCCTGGGCCTCCACATTAACATCCCGTTCCTCAAAAACATCAAGTCCTCCAGAATAAAAAGTACACGCATTAGCCCTGGCCTGTGTGGCTCAGTGGGTTGGGCATTGTCCATGCACGAAAAGGTTGCAGTTGGATTCCTGGTCAGGGTACATGCCCGGGTTGTGGGGTAAACCCAATAGGGGATGTGCAGGAGGCAGTCAATAGATGTTTCACTCTCACATCCATGTTTCTCTCTCTCTCTCCCTTCCTCTCTCTAAAAATCAATAAAAATATATTTTAAGAAATTTAACTCATTAGCATGACATTCAGGCTGTAAGCCGCACACGTGTGTTTAATCTAGGTGGCCCCGCGGCTCCTGTGGGGGCCATGGCCCAGGTGCACCTCTCCGGTGCTGGCTCCAGAGCTTTGTCCCCTTCTCTCAAGCCGGGTCCTGCAGACTTCGCTCCTCACCCACCCGCCTCCAATGGCCGCGCTCAATGGGCTTGTGGGTGAGCCAAGAGCCACTAGGGGGCAGCAAAGCATTGCCACACTTGACACAGGTTCGCAGATCTCCCCCCTCCTCCCAAGGTGACCTGGGGGAGGGCAGAGCCGGGAAACTGGCCTCAGTCCCTCTCCACCAGGTCCAGGCAGGGGAGTAATCTGTGCTCCCCAGCCCTCTGCACCCTGACCCTGGCCAAGCACGTCCCCTTCACCGTGGCTCCTCCTTTCTTCTCAGCCTCACCCACTCACGTCCTTTCTCACCCGGGAGGCAGCCTCACAACCAAGCAGTGCCAGAAACTCTGCTGGCACCTTAAACTGGTGCCTCTTAAAATGGGTCCAATGCCCTCCTCCCCACACCGGGGAAGGCCGCAGGAGGGCAGGCCGCTCGGTCCCCGGGGTGGGCCCGCTCAGCACGCCTGTTTGTGGCTTGTGACACGGATGGCCGGGCTCCAACGCCAAAGCCGGGGAGCAGACAGGCCAGTCTCCGCAGCCAGGCGTGCAAAGCCCCTGTTTCACCAGTTCAAGTAGCTGTTTCCATCGACTCTAAACAACGGCATCTTGAAACTAGTTACATCTAAGGAAAAAGTCCAATCCATTGATGTGAGCATTAACAAGCATTTGCATATAGAAACACGAGGCAAAGAGCTTTAAAAGCTAGTCTGCATACAAACACACTGACAGCTACACACTCGCATTTAAACACAGGAAGACACTTTTTCTCTTACCAGATTATTGAGGTTCGAGATTTTATAATACATGATACAAGAAACAGCTCATTAAAGTCACTCTTAGAACCTGTTGATATAAATTGAGACAATTTCTTCAGAGGCCAATTTGCAACATTTATCAAAATGTAACTATAAATACCCTTCGAATCAGCACCTCCGAAATTGGGGGTTTTTTCTTATCGATGCCCTCACACGTTGGGGGCAGAAAGGAGCCATGTTCGAAGCGACAGGCCGGGAGAGGACGTTGGCTCAGGCGGACTAGAAAGCCCCACGGGACAGTGGCCCGGCCTCATTTTGGGGAACAGCCTCGGCCGGTCACCCTGTTTGACTCCACAGGAGGCAGCGCACCAGGGCGAGACAGCGGCCACCCTAACAACAGCCCCAGCCTCCAGGGCCAGCACTAAGGGGCTGAAGGACAAAGACCCCATCCAATCAGAATGGAACACTAGTCCCCAGCCTCCGCCCCTTGTGGTTTGGGCGCCTATAATTCAACCCCAAGAGCAGCGGAGGCTGAGGCCCAACCTTCCCGGGTGTGGCTGCATCCCCCCATTCCCTCTAATAACCCCCCTCTTGCTCACTGCATCCGCCTAATTCCCTGAGCGACTCCAATCTTACACAGATATCCATTAAGATGAAAATAAAATTAAAATGGCTATTATAATCACATCAAAAAGAACAAAATGCTAATACATTTAATAAAAGTGGTGTAAGACTTGTAAAGATACCTGTGTTCATGGATTGGAAATGATCAACAGATTCCATTTCTATTAAAATCTCAGTGGGCTTTTTGCAAAAGTTGACACCCTTATTCTAAAATTCGTTACTATTTTTATTTTTTAGGGACTCAGATATGCAAAGGGCTCAAAGTAGTCCGTCCCCCCCCCCCCCCCCCCCCCCCCGGCCCCGTCTCCCCTCCGCCCTGTGAGGCTCCGGGCGCACAGATGTGCTCAGAACACAGCCCTCCTTCCACAGCAACACCAAGGCCCAGCTGACAAACCGAAAGGCAGTTAGCTGGGCTCGGGCTCCAGTGGCTGAATCATGCAGCTGCTGCCAGCAGCAAGGCTGGAATTAGGTTTTGAGCAATAACACGTCTCATAGCCACAGACAGGAGGCCTGGACAGTGGCTGCCAGGTGCGCAGGGATACTCCTGTGTGTGCTAGTTATCTGTCTGCAGTTAGATGTGCACCCCGCCCATGCTTCGCCGATCCTACACAGTCCAGGGAGGTGAAATCAGAGAGAGGAATTGGCAGGCAGTTTGAAATTTTCAGCTGGAGTCTCACTCCTTCTGACCTTTCATTCAGATCATCTCTTATTTATCCCTGTCACGTTAGCCCAAACTAACATGACTCTTTTTTGTTAGTCATGTTAGTTAGAAACAACTCCTGGGTTTATGTTGACTTGGGAATGTGCTTATAAAAATGCAGCAGCGAACAAAACCAGATGAGATCCTTGCCTCCAGGAGGCTTATATTCTGGAATTCTTAACTGTAAGGAAAGATTTCTTAGGCTTTCCAGATAGAAGAGAAACACAAATCAGGGGACAAATCCAGCTGGCCTTATACTTCTCCCGACAATACTCAGTGCCAGAAGACAATGAACCGATGTTTAGTTCTACGAGGAACATGAGTGTGATGCCCCCAAGCTGAAGTATGCCCACACACCAGTCCTTTCCCTGCAGTCGGGTAGCTGGAAAGACAGTCACCAAATGACACCCATAACTATTTCTGGGTGGCCAGGGTGGGCCATGTGTTATTGTTATTTTTAAATTTCTTTAACTGTAGCACCTGAATTCATATCGACCAGGTATCATTTTCATAAAAATAGTAAAAAATTATTACTTTTATGAAAACCAAAGAAAAGAAGCCTGACCGTGACAGGTACCAAAGAGTGAGCCTACCAAGGAAGAATGGCAGGTCAAGAAGAAAAGCTCAGGAAGTGAGCTGGACCTCACTGCATGAGGGAGGCTGGCGTTGCCAGCTGATTGTTCTTACTGATTTTGCTCTTGCACTAAAGTGATTTTAAGGTCCAATCATGGGTTATCATCCCTCATTTAAAACAACACGGGGCTCAATGACAGTAGGTACCTTTTTCAACCAAAGAATGTCCAACACTTAGTAGGCACTTAATTAGCATTTCCTGATACACAACTGGATAAATGAATGTTTTCCTCAATACAACTAAAAGCAGGATTTTAATTTAATTTTTTAAGTCTTTGTTCCCAGGTTCAGGCACAGAGCCAGTTCTGAATGTTGGTTTTGTAGCTAACCACACAATTTAACACAGCACCTCTTTTTTTTTTTTAAATCCTCACCCAAGGATATTTTTCCATTGATTATTAGAGAGAATGAAAAGACAGAGAGAAATATTGATGTGAGAGAAACACATCAATTGCTTGCATCCTGCTGGCACCCAGACCAGGATCTGGGCCTGGGCCGGGGAGGAGCCTGCGACCCCAGTACATGCCCTTGTCCAGAATCTGACCAGGACCCTTTAGTCCACAGGCTATCCGCCCTCTATCCACTGAGCCGAACCGGCTAGGGCAACACCGCACTTCTTAAATAGAACGTGTAACCAAAGAAACATTTCTCTTGGTTCTCGGTAACAAAAGTATTCAAGTAAGGGGCTTCAAGCTGTATTTGCACACACGGCAATTCCAGCCCCACTGATGTGCAGACTTGTCTTCCCCAGGAATTCAAACGAGGGACCCGCCACCCCTCACAACAGGGTTTCTTGCCTCCAAACCCCCATTCTCAGGAATTTCAGAATTGTCAGATTACAATTAATTTTTAAAGGAGTTAATCTTCTCCCTCTCAGCCTGTACTGGCGAATGCTGTCAGAGGAGTGCGTGAGCTTATTACCACAATCCCAGTTGTTAGTGTTGGAGACTTTCCCACCAGAGGGCTGGTGTAGGATTGACTTGAGAAAGGTCTGTGAGAAGGAATCAGAAACCATTAATTAGCCTCTCAGATAACGACCTATAACCTAATCTTCCCAGGAAGAGGAACCGGTACCGCAAAGCCACCGCCCTGAACAGATCTTTTAAAAAGAAAGTTGTGTCACTTGGGAGACTCAGCAGACCGTTTCGTGGTGTTCTCCTTACCTGGATTGGCCCTTTTTCAAGAAACACAGCGGGGTGCCCGCCTGTCAAGTGGTCAGAAGC
The DNA here is from genome assembly GCF_951640355.1 of Cnephaeus nilssonii. Classification (NCBI taxonomy): domain Eukaryota; kingdom Metazoa; phylum Chordata; class Mammalia; order Chiroptera; family Vespertilionidae; genus Cnephaeus; species Cnephaeus nilssonii. The sequence goes on along the minus strand of NC_137089.1, from coordinate 55,427,003 downwards.
GCTGGGGCAGCGGGCAGGTTATCTTTGCGCCCGGCTGCGGGAACCTGCCTCTTAGGGTTTTGTTCAGTTGGGGGAGGGGCTATGGGACCTTCTCCTTTCGCGGTCCCATCCCTCCGCCCCTGCAGCCCCTCCTGCGCGCAGTCTGCAGGCCGAGGTCTGGGGTGCACGGGTGCGCGCCGCCCAGCACCGCGCCGGACAGCGGGGTGCTGATCTTTTTTTCTCTTTTTATGTGAATTTGTTAGTATTGATGTTTTTTAATTGTTTTTGTTCTTTAAATATATATATTTATTGATTTCAGAGAGGAAGGGAGAGGGAAAAAGAGACAGAAACATCAGTGATGAGAGAGAATCATTGATTGGCTGCCTCCTGCACGTCGCCCCCCCCCACTCCCACCCCCCACCCCCAACCCTCACCCCCACCCCCATCAAGCCCGCAACCCATGTGTCCTTGACCGGAATCGAACCTGGGTCCCTTCAGTGCACAGGCCGAAGCTCTAGCACTGAGCCAGACCAGCCGGGGCTGCAGCAGTGTTTGACCGCGCAGACAGCACCAGACCGCGCTGCCATCAGAAAGGGCCTGCTGGGGCTGTCACTGGCCGCTGCGCACGCACGGTCCCCTGTCCCAGTTGGCACGCGCCTGGGAACCGGACGACCCTGAGAACCGCGGCGGGCCCGTACTCCTCGCGCCAGGACCCCCGTCCCCGCCCCGGGCCCCGGACGCCGCCCCGAGGCAGGCAGAAGCAGGGTGCTCGCAGGGACCCCCGAGCCGGCCCCTCCAGCGCCGCCTTACCCGCCGAGGACCGCGACCTCGAGCAAAGGAAACCCGACCCAGCAGCGCCATGGCGGGAGCAGGACGCGTCGGAAACGCGGCCAGGAGCCCGGCAGTGAACGCGGGCGTGGCCGGAGTCGGGGGCGTGGCTGGGACCGGGGTCCGGGTCGGGACGACACTGAGACTGGGACAGGGGTCAGGGGCGTGTCTGAGACCGGGGGCGGGGCCAGGAGACGTGCCTGAGACCGGGGGCGGGGCCCGGAGGCGTGCCTGAGACCGGGGCGGGGCCAGGAGGCGTGTCTGAGACCGGGGGCGGGGCCAGGAGACGTGCCTGAGACCGGGGCGGGGCCAGGAGGCGTGTCTGAGACCGGGGGCGGGGCCCGGAGGCGTGCCTGAGACCGGGGGCGGGGCCAGGGGCGTGTCTGAGACCGGGGGCGGGGCCCGGAGGCGTGCCTGAGACCGGGGGCGGGGCCCGGAGGCGTGCCTGAGACCGGGGGCGGGGCCAGGAGACGTGCCTGAGACCGGGGGCGGGGCCCGGAGGCGTGCCTGAGACCGGGGCGGGGCCAGGAGGCGTGTCTGGGGCGGGGCGGGGCTTGCGCGGTGGAGGCGGGGCGTGGCTGAGACCGGGGTGGAGTCCGGCGTGGACGGAAGGTGCAGGCGGGAGCCGGGACTGGTGGGCCAGGCTGCGCTGCGCGGCGCCTCCCGCCGCCGGAGCTGGTGCGGAGGGGCTCCTTCGCTCTCTGTAGTTGTCCCGGGTGCGGTGCGGGCGGCCTGGCGGTGTCCTCGTAGGGTGCTGTGACGACGTCACCCTTAGGCTCGGGGACCTGGCCGGAACCCCAATCCGGTTGGATTCACAAGAACCCACAGTGTATTGGAGGCTGTGGTGAGCATGTATAGCCTCCAGAAAGTAACAAGAAAACCCCTTCCAATTGTTCTGGCCCACAAAATCCGTGGAATTTAGGGATTCTGCAGCCTGGGGCACACTTTTTTGTGTTCTATTTTTAGAAGATTTGCCAATTCTTGCTCATATGTTCTTTAAAACTATTTACTGTCATATTTAGATCTATTGTCCATAGGGAGTTGATTTTTTGTATGTTTGTCTTCCTATCTTCTGTAGAGTTAACCAGTACCCCCCAGATCATTATTGGAAAACAAAACAGCACAAGACCTTTCCACCATTGCTCTGCATTGTCACTTTTGAAAAATTAAATTTATACGTGTGAATGTTTTTGGGGTCTTTCTATATTAACCCATTTGCCTATTGTCTATCCTTGTGCCAACAGAACACAGATTTAACGGTAACTTTACATTTTGTTACATTACAGAATACTTTTGAAAACCAGAACTTCTGTGATCACAAGTGTGCTCTAGGTCGTCTGTGAGGTCCGAAGGGCTGGCGACCGCTGCTCTCGGGTGTTCACTTTGTCGGGAGCAGGATGTGGGATGGATGGACGCAGGAGGGTGGTGAAGGATTAGGGACTCCTGGATTGGGAGCAGAGCCTACAACAGTTAGGTCCAAGTGGAAGTGGAAAGCATTCAGCTCCTGATTAGATGCAAGTGTACCATTATGAAACAGAGAGGTTGGGAGAGGTTGATTTGAACTTGGAGAAGAGTAAAAATAGTAAGTTAACGGGTGAAATCCTTATCTTTACCATAATCGTTACCATCATTAGGATCCATACAAAGGAATGACTGAAATTTAAGAAATTGCAAACCCATGGAATTATATAAGTGGTGTTAGGGTTTTGGGGCCGGTAATGTGGACTATGAAAGAATTCACAACTGCAAAAAGAGATAGATGCAGAGAGGAAGTTTATTTTTACTTCCCCCGAGGAAAGGGGCCCGTGCATTGCTAAAGGGCAAAGAACAAAAGCTGCTCCCCCTTTTAAAGCCTTGGCTGCTGTTGCTAGGTGACAAGGAAGGGGGTGGGGCTGAAATTGGACATCAGGGGGTAGTAGTTTTAGTTCTTCAGGAGACAACCAGGGCAGATGTCCTAGGCAGATGTCTTTATCCGTATCTCCACCCGAGCCTGTAAACGACGCTCAGAGTAAGTTAGGAAGAGTTCCAAAGAGGCTTGTTTGAAGAGGAGAGGAGGAGGAAGGAAACTTTCTACTAATTAGAGACTTGGTGTGAAGTACCCCTGAGTTGTTTAAAACACAAACAAAAACAGAGAGGATGTAGTCTTGAGAGTAACTTACCTTGTCTTCCAATTTGAACAGAGGGCTGTTTGAATCAGAGGAGCTAACAATGTTGGGGTTTAATTACCAGGAGCTTCCCATAAATTGTGGAAGGCCTTTTTTCGATTCTAATGAGTGATTAGTATGTTAGTGTCTATGAAGTTTCCTTATGTTGCTTTGTAGCTAATTATAATTATTTACAACCAGGAAAATGCAGATAATCTAATATCGGCGAACACCTTAAAACGGGATCCCCACTTCCCAGGCTTTTAACACTTCCATAGAGGCTGCGCCATTCCCTCCCAGCCACCAGGTGGCGACCGGGTGCCGCCGCCCTCCTGCGCAGGCGCAGTCCGCGAGCAGGCACGTCTCGGAGCCCGCCAGTTCGCAGGCGCCGGGCCCCTGTCTGGCAGCGGAGGCTGCGCAGCCGCACGTCGCCCGACGCTGAGGCCGGATTCATGTGGAAGCTGCTCCCCCACGCGGGCTCGGCCCGAGGTGAGGCGGCAGGGAGGTGATCGAGGGCCGACTTCCCAGGGCCGGGCCGGGGGGAGAGGGTCTGAGGGGCGCTTCCGGCTTGACCCGTCCCTGTCGTCACCTTCCAGCGGCGGGAGGCCGTGCGTCCGGCGCGGGGCGGGGCGGGGCGTCTGGGGGCGGGGCGCGGGGCGGGGGTCCGGCTGGTCGCTGGTACCGGATCCGCGGTCCTCGCAGCCCTCGGTGCCGCGCAGCCCGCAGGTTCCCGAGTTGGCCCGGCCGCTCCGGTGACAGCGGACCCTGCGGGGTGGCGGCCGCCGAGTGAGTGCCGGGCGTCGGCTGTGGCGGGTCCAGCGTGACGGGACGCCTGTCTGCTCTGGACTCCTGGGACGCGGTTGTGCTGTGCGCGCCCGGTGGTGGGGACGGGCACCTGCGGGGCGGGCACCTGGGGGGACGGGCACCTGCGGGGCGGGCACCTGGGGGATGGGCACCTGGGGGATGGGCACCTGGGGGGACGGGCACCTGGGGGACGGGCACCTGGGGGACGGGCACCTGCGGGGCGGGCACCTGGGGGACGGGCACCTGCGGGGCGGGCACCTGGGGGACGGGCACCTGCGGGGCGGGCACCTGGGGGGACGGGCACCTGGGGGGACGGGCACCTGGGGGACGGGCACCTGCGGGGCGGGCACCTGGGGGACGGGCACCTGGGGGACGGGCACCTGCGGGGCGGGCACCTGGGGGGACGGGCACCTGGGGGGACGGGCACCTGGGGGACCGGGCACCTGGGGGGGCGGGCACCTGGGGGACGGGCACCTGGGGGGGCGGGCACCTGCGGGGCGGGCACCTGGGGGACGGGCACCTGGGGGGCGGGCACCTGGGGGGCGGGCACCTGGGGGACGGGCACCTGGGGGGCGGGCACCTGGGGGGCGGGCACCTGGGGGACGGGCACCTGGGGGGGCGGGCACCTGCGGGGCGGGCACCTGGGGGACGGGCACCTGGGGGGCGGGCACCTGGGGGGCGGGCACCTGGGGGACGGGCACCTGGGGGGATGGGCACCTGGGGGACGGGCACCTGGGGGGACGGGCACCTGCGAGACGGGCACCTGGGGGGACGGGCACCTGGGGGACGGGCACCTGGGGGGCGGGCACCTGGGGGGACGGGCACCTGGGGGGACGGGCACCTGGGGGGACGGGCACCTGGGGGACGGGCACCTGGGGGGGCAGGCGTGCTCCGGTGTGCTCCCTGCGCGCTGCTCCTGCTCGCTCCTGTGTCACCTGCGTTTCATCGCTGCAGCGAGTTCCCGGAGCTCAGGTTTCTCGCAGCCCTGCTTTGTCCAGGGGCTGTCGGGCCGTCCATCAAGTTCTCGGAGCACAGTGACCTCCAACCGCGCGGGGTCGGCCGGGGTGAACCTCGTGTTCCCTGGCCTCTGGGGGAAGACTGTCGCGTTAACTTTCGTCGGGAACGTGATCGAGCGTTCACGCTTCTCAGTGTGGTTTTCCGTCTAGTCAGCCTTCTGGGTCCTTCAGCGAGACTTGACTGGAAAAATACGTTTTCTTTTTGAGCTCATTTAAATAGAAATAATGCCCTACCCCTTACATATGTGCACGTGTGCGCGTGTGTGTACACGTGTGTGTTTCTCAGTCTCCTCTCATTCTCCTAGAACCACACCGACTTCTGACGGGTGTGGAGTACGTGGTGGGGAGGAAGAGCTGCGGCGTCCTCCTGGAGAACGACCAGTCCATCAGCCGCAGTCACGCCGTGCTCGCCGCCCGCTTTCCCGGGACCGGCCTGGTGTGTGTCTGGTTGTGCTTCATGGGTCCGGGGAGGGGTCGGATCGTAGTGCCTTGCTGCGTGTGGGAGGGTCAGGGCCTTTTACTTCCTAACGCTGTTAGGTGTTTTTCTTTAATGTGTTTATTCATTTTACAGAGAGGAAGGGAGAAGGGGAGAGAGAGAAACCTCAGTGAGAGAGAAACATTGTCCACTGCCTCCTACACCAGGGAGCCTGCAACCCCGGCCCTGGGAATAGAACCGGGGACGCTTGGTGCAGGGAGGCCCAACCAACTGAGCCACACCCACCAGGGTTAGATTTTTTAATTTTAAAAAATTAAATACATTCTGGCGGCAGTACCAGTGGTATTTATTTTGATACTAGAGGCCCAGTGCAAAAATTCGTGCACTGGGTGAGGGGGGGGGGGTGTTCCTCAGCCCAGCCTGCACCCTCTCCAGTCTGGGACATCCCTGTCACCATCTGGGACTGCTGGCTCCTAACTGCTCGCCTGACTGCCTGATTACCTGTAACCACTCCCCTGCCAGCCTTATCGACGCCTAACTGCTCCCCTGCCGACCCAATTACCCCCAACTGCCCTCCCCTGCAGGCCCAGTCCCCCACAACTGCCCTCCCCTGCAGGCCCGGTTCCCCCCCAACTGCCCTCCCCTACAGGCCTGGTCCCCCTTCAGGCCTGGGCCCCCCCAACTGCCCTTCCCTGCAGGCCCAGTCGCCCCCAACTGCCCTCCCCTGCAGGCCCGGTCCCTGATAGTCCACAACTACCCTCCCCTGCTGGCCATCTTGCAGCGGCCATCTTTGACCACATGGGGGCGGCCTTCTTGTGTGAGGGCGAGAGGGTCAATTTACATATTACCTCTTTATTATAGGATTTTAAGTTTCTGTTCCAGTATTTGACAGTTTAATGATTTAGAAACTCAGGAAATAGAACATATTTATATTTATTTACTTAAGCATTCATTGAGTCTCACTGTATGCCCGCCTGGGGACGGAGCAGTGAATGCCCTGATTGAAGGGTGTGCGGCCCTGTGAACAGGTATTTCCCCTGCAAGGTGGGTTCGCACAAGCGATTCCTTTTATTCGGGAAAATCGCTGTTGCTCTTGCCCACAGCTCCTTGTCATGGCTTTGTTTGTCTGGGCTGGAGGCTTGTTTTAATCCCAGCCTTGGGTGAGGACGGTGCTGACCGTGTCTATCAGCAGGCGTGCTTGTCATCATGCTGGTGCTAAAGAGAAAGAAAAACCATTATTTTTAGCAAACACTGCATCTCAGCAAGTGCTGAATCTATTCAGTGATATTTAGGTTTTGTGTGTCTATTCTTTTTTGTTATCCTCACCAGGGGATATTTTTTCCATTGACTTTTAGAGAGAGTGAAAGGAAGGGAGGGAGAGGGAGAGATCAGTGTGAGAGAGACACTTCGATTGGTTGCCTCCCACATGCCCCTGATGGGGCCAGGCCGGGGATCAAACTTGCAACCCTTCAATTCCAGGCCTGATGCTCTATCCACTGAGCCACACCAGCCATGGCTGTCTTTATTCTTATAGGTAGAGAAAAACGTTATTTCTCAATAGTGACTGAGTTGTAAAACACTTTAACTTACTTGATGATTTTTTTTTCAGAGTCAACCACATGAAATCCCTGTATTGACAATAAAAGACAATTCTAAGTATGGTACCTTTGTTAATGAGGAAAAAATGCAGAATGGCCTTTCTCAGACTTTGCAGCCAGGGGACAGAATTACTTTTGGAGTGTTTGAAAGTAAATTCAGGTAAGAATTTTAAAATTTATATAGAAGTGGAGTGCTTTACTTTGCACGAATCGGATTCTAAAGGACAGCAGTTTTTTCTTGATTGCACTTCAGGTTTAGGTAATAGTGATTTCATTAGTTAGAAATCCTAGTAATACAAAAAAATTAAAATAGCACCTGTTTAAAGCTCTGTACCTATGGTAACAACTTTATGTGACTCGTTTTCACTTACAGAGTGGAGTATGAGCCTCTGGTCGCATGCTCTTCTTGTTTAGATGAGTCTGGGAAAAATGCTTTGAATCAAGCCATACTGAAGCTGGGAGGACTTACTGTAAACAACTGGACCGAAGAGTGCACTCACCTGGTCATGATGTCAGTTAAGGTCACCATTAAAGTAGGTCGAATGCCTTGTTGTTATGCTGAAATGAGTTCTGTGAATTTAAGCTTACCCACTCTACACAGTTGTTTTTAAGGTCATTTACTTTAAACCCATTGGAATTGTTAGTTGTAGATTTATATATGCCAACCCCATGCCTTTGTATAACATTTATGTCAGATTGGCTTTTTGGTAATTTATTTATTATACCAGAGGCCCGGTGCATGAATTTCGTGCACGGGAGGGGGGTGTCCCTCAGCCCAGCCTGCACCCTCTCCAATCTGGGACCCCTCTCACAATCCAAGACTGCTGGCTCCCAACTGCTCGCCTGCCTGCCTTCCTGATTGCACCTAACCACTTCTGCCTGCCAGCCTGATCACCCCCTAACCCCTCCCCCGCCAGCCTGATGATGCCTAACTGCTCCCCTGCCAGCCTGTTTGCCCCTAACTGCCCTTCCCCGCAGGCCCGGCTGCCCCCAACTTCCCTCCTCTGCTGGCCTGGTCACCCACAGCTGCCCTCCCTTGCAGGACCAATCCATCCCAACTGCCCTCCCCTGCTGGCCTGATCACCCACAATTGCCCTCCCTTGCAGGCCTGGTCCCTCCCCGCTGCCCTCCCCTGCTGGCCTGATCACCCACAACTGCCCTCCCTTGCAGGCCTGATCCCTCCCAATTCCCCTCCCCTGCTGGCCTGATCACCCACAATTGTCCTCCCTTGCAGGCCTGGTCCCTCCCAACTGCCCTCCCTTGCTGGCCATCTTGTGGTGGCCATCTTGTGTCCACATGGCAGCAGCCATCTTGGAGTGATGGTCAATTTGCATATTACTCTTTTATTAGATAGGATAGAGGCCTGGTGCATGGGTGGGGGCCGGCTTGTTTGCCCTGAAGGGTGTCCCGGATCAGGGTGGGGGTTCCCTTGGGGCGTGGGGTGGCCTGGGTGAGGGGCCTGTGGTGGTTTGCAGGCCGACCACGCCCCCCAGCAACCCAAGTGGAGGCCCTGGGATCTGGCATTTATTTATCTTCTATAATTGAAACTTTGTAGCCTTGAGCGGAGGTCTGGGCCGGCCAGGAAGTTTGGCTTCCTCCATCGCCGGGGAAACCCAAGCCTCCTGTTCACTCCATGGCCATAGCCATTTTTGTTGGGATTTATTTATCTTCTATAATTGAAACTTTGTAGCCTTGAGTGGAGGCCTGGGCCGGCCAGGGTGTGCAGAAAGTTTGGCTTCCTCCATTGCCTGGGAAACCCAAGCCTCCTGCTCGCTCCGTGGCCGCAGCCATCTTGGTTGGGTTAATTTGTATACTCGCTCCTGATTGGCTGGTGGGCATGGCTTGTGGGTGTAGCGGAGGTACGGTCGATTTGCATATTACTCTTTTATTAGATAGGATGGGACAACAGAAGCACCTAAAATTATATTTCACCTTTTGATTTGGCATTTTAAATAATGATTTACGTCATCTGTTCACTAAAAAGTTTATACAGTATAAGGCTAGTGTTCAGCCTGAGAGCAGCTGCCAGTCTTCAAAATTAGCCTCGCCCACCTCCTCATCCAGTTGTCTTCCTCCAGGTTCTGTTGCCTCAGGCTCTTTTATTTGGTTTAGGGCCCTAGTCACAAATGCTTCTTAAGTTCTTGTAGTTGAATATTGTTGCCCTAATGTATCTCACAACAGAGATGCTGAAAGTATTCATGAAAACACTGATGTATTTTGGTATGTTTTCAGGTTTTGCATCTTCATCAGATTTGATTATGTCCAAACTAACTGAAGAAAGACATTGGGAGGGGGACTCATCTCCCTTCATTTATTTATTGTTTTTACTGATTTTTAGAGAGGAAAGAAGAGGGAGAGAGAGAGAAGCATCTAAGCGAGAGTGAGACTGCCTCCTGTACCCCCATACTGGCGATGGAGCCCACAACCTGGGCATGTGCCCTGACCGGGAATCGTACCAGCAGCCTTCTGGTGCACAGGACAGCATCCAACCAGCTGAGCCACACCGGCCAGGGCGCTCATCTCCTTGTCGACGGTTTGGTTGTGGGTGTGCAGGATTGCTTTAGGTTAATATCTGTAGTGAAAACCAACAAATATTTAGATTCCTTTTTTAGATTATAGAAAAATCTTTTAATATATAATTAAGTCAGAATGTATGTGTTATAGCCACCCCAGTGTCCTAGAGAAGGGCCTGCTGCTCAGATTGAACCTCAGGTCAAACTTGAATCTTGGGATTATCTCTGACCAAGGAACACGTCATCTTTGCAAGTTTATGAAATTGATTCATAAAGTCAGCAGAGTACTAACTTACGTTAGTATACCCACAGACACTAGATTCATAAATCAAAATGTCCACTATTGGTTTACAGTAGGGATGCCCCTCACGGTGATCGGAATATTTATGTGTGGACTCTTAAGATATCAAGATAGCTGAGAATCACAAGAAGGAGTCGTGCCCTTGCTTGGTGGGTCTGAAGTAGGAGCTGAGGCTGTGACAGTCCCGGGAACGGTCCCCATTCCCCAGAGCACATGCTATTCCAGTCACTCATCCGCCGGCCGGCCGTGTGTGGCTCTCCCCAGTAGAGTCCTGGATATGCGTACACCAACAGAGGCTAGTAGAGCCAACCTTTTCAATATTCCTGATCAATCATATACCAAAAAAGAAAACTTTGCCCTTACTTTTTTGGTAAAATTTCCAGAAGTACAGACAGGTTAGCTTATGTTTTTAAAATCATTGAATGTTAGAACAAAATAGATTTTAAAGAACATTTAGTTCAGCCGAAACCGGTTTGGCTCAGTGGATAGAGCGTCGGCCTGCGGACTCAAGGGTCCCAGGTTCGATTCCGGTCAAGGGCATGTACCTTGGTTGCAGGCACATCCCCAGTAGGGGGTGTGCAAGAGGCAGCTGATCGATGTTTCTGACTCTCTATCCCTCTCTCTTCCTCTCTGTAAAAAATCAATAAAATATATATATAAAAAAAGAACATTTAGTTCAGTTTTTATTTGCTGAAAAGGAAATGGAGGCATGGGACAATTAAATCCTTTGCCTAGGATTACGTTTGGAGCTTACTCACCCCAACGTTGAATTGTACACTTTTGCTTTATGCAAGAAGTAAGTTATTTCATTCATTGATGTGTTTCAGACTCTATTCATGAGAGACACCAAATTGCTCACATATAATACCCCTTGTGATTAGAAGCATACTTAAACAAAACAAATTCTTTAGCTGAATTATGCTGAATCATCTTCATTTCATTGCCAGTGGCAGAATTTCTAAACTTCCTGAAATTTTGTGGATATACCTTATTTGAGGCATAAGCGTAATTCATTTGCTACTTGTAAATACTTACTTTGAGCTTTTACTCAACCCCAAACAGTCATTCCTTTGTTTACTTTCTTGAACATAGTTGTAATCTGTTGGAAAGGCAGGTAGGCTGGTCTCCCGCGTGTTTATCTCTTGATCCTATCTTCTCTAGGATAAATGTTACATTGCCTCAATCCTAACACACTTCTTAGCATTTTAATGTTTTCAAAAGTGGAATACATTTTAAAATTGACTTCTGTTTTATATTGTTCCACCTCCCCAAAGAAGTTTTTAAATTAATATTGTAATTAGTGGGTTTTATAATTGAGTGATTGTATAGGGATTGGTAAATTAAACAATGACTAATCTGACTTCTATTTTATAGATTATGGTTTTTTTTATAGAGAGATGAGAGGGGAAAGTAATAGAATAGCCTTTTTGTAGTCTATAACTTAAAACTTTTATTTAAAATGAGCTAGCAGGGGTATATGTATTCACATATGCTTTCTTCTTCTTAGACAATATGTGCACTCATTTGTGGACGTCCAATTGTAAAGCCAGAGTATTTTACTGAATTTCTTAAAGCAGTTCAGTCCAAGAAACAGCTTCCACAAATTGAAAGGTATTTTGTGTGCTTTAAATATAATAAAATATGGCATATGAAATATGGTAGCACTAATTTTATTTAAGTTAATTCTCTCTTTATTGACTTTCAGGATGTAAGGTTATAGTTCAGTTTTATTAGTGAAGATTTTTTGTTAGTATGTAAAGAAAGGATCCCTGAATTCTTTTCGGTTGTTGTTTATCTTGGTGAAACAAATGTTTAAAGGAAAACACGGAAGGCCGGTGAACGGCGAGGGCATCCGCAGTGCCTGTGTGCCTTGCTCCGGCGCTCCCTGGACCGTGGGGTGAGCGGCTGCCTGTCCAGAGCCACTGGCCCCGGGGGCAGTCACAGCCCCAGGCCTGGAGCGCCTTTCTCCTGGGACTAACACCTGTCCTGCTGAGGATTTGGGTGTTTAGTGACATTAGAAGTAGGTGACTGTTCGGTACTTTAAGTAATAGTGTGTACAGCGTCCGAGCACATGGCCTGGCATCGTGCTAGGTGCTTGCTGAAGGAAATGTTGTTGCTCGTTGCAGTATCTGTGGAGATTGCTTTATTTATTTATTTAGATGCTTTGCGAAATTTGTGAACCACCAGGCTAAACAATGGTGTGGCATTACAATGTTGGAAGTGACGCAAACGCGTTGAAGAGGAAGATGTTTGGGTTTTTCTTGTGGTTAAAGTGCTGGTGCTGAAGTGGTGGGTATGTAGTCATCTGAGCACAGGGGCAGCTGCTTACAATATGTGTCAGGAGATTATAGTCTAAATGGAGAATAGACAGACTACCTTTATAAACTCATCTCATAAGACAACTTTGAAGGGTTAAAAAATCTAAAATATTACTCTAGTTTATTATCTTATTACTAATTTTAAAATATTACTAGCTAGTTACAAGGTATTTTGCCCAGTTCAGGGTTCTTAGGGACTGTTTATACCTGATTATATGTATCTGCTTTTAAAAGTAACTGAAAATCAAATTTTCCTTTTTGTTTTTAATTTTCATTTGGAAGGTTTCTTATATTTTATAATCTGGTTTAACAGATAATGTAATGTTTTGAGACCCTGAAAAGAGATCCTCATATTTTAAAACAGACAATTCTTAACCTTTTTTGAGTCCTAGACCCTGTGAGAACATGAAACTTCACTTACATACCCTCAACTTAGCATAGTGTTTCAACAGAATCACACTCCTCCAAAGCCTATTTATGAACCTCCTTAGGGGAGTTGATAAACCCTATAAACCTTCACTAATGAGACTGAACTATAACCTTACACCCTTGTAGGATCGTCACAAATTAAACCGTTGTGGCGTCCAGATCCCTGGGAGTGGAGGGCTTCTGAGGCCTCTGCTGCTGAGAAGGGGTCTCAGCGATCCTAGCGTTGGTCACTGATTCCTATGTACTCTTCATATTCTTGGGTATTTTTGACTTTAGGTTCGACATAATTTTTTTTTCTGCCTTCAGTTTATGACTTTATTAACTTAGATGCCTAAACATAAACATGCCTGCCATGAGATTGTTCAGTAACTCCAGATTCATTGTTAACTGGAAAAGACAATTGCATTAGCCCTTGTTTGATGATGACAATCAGTAATCACATTGTTACTGTTATTTTAAAATGCATATTTTTCCCTTAATCAGTTCCCACACCACTGGGACCCATTTGATGTTGTTGAAGACCTATCTGACTCAGCTGTTGAACAGAAAGGGGTACACTGGGAAGCAGGTGTGCTTCCAAAGGGATGTGAGATACACTGTTGTAGCTTTTAGTACCTAACTGTCTTCTCTTTAGTTCTAGAAAAAGACCCTCACTCGCCCCGGGTCTGACTTAGGAAGGCACGCGACCGTGCTTTTACCTCACAGAAGTAAGGTGCAGCGATGGTCCTCTTGGGTGCAGCGATGGCTGCCTCTCCGCACTGTCACCGGGAGACGGGAGACAGAGTCTAAGCTTCCTGCACCAACCCGGTGGTGCCAGCTCTTTCCTCAGATGCCACTCCCTTGATTATGGTGGCTTTATAGTGAGCCTTGGATTCAGGGAGTGTCAGTACTCTTAATGTTGTTTCCTCAGCATTGTTGGCTATGCTGGGTCTTTTGTCTCTTTAAATAAACTTTAGAGTCGTCAGAATCCACAAAAGAACTTGCTGGTAGTTTAATTGGGGTTGCATTGATTTACAGATCAAGTTGGGGTGCACTAACAGCTTGACAGTGTTGAGCCCCCCATTCTCCATGTGGACATTAGTCATTTTTACTAGAAGGTGGAGGTAAGCTGAAAGGCTGGTCACTTATGAATAGCTGTAGCAAAATATCTGAGTATGTAGGAAGTTGAAACTGGACTGATGAGAGGCTGAAGGATTATCTGTTGATTTTTCCTCTCTATTTTCTTCTTTTCCCCCATTCCCATGGATGATCAGATGTGTTTATAGCATTATATTAAAGAGCTAAGAGACTGGATTTTTAAATCTCACTTTAGAAATTTTATTTAAACTGACACAATAATGTAAGCCCTAATTTCCTGAGCTTCTCCAAAGGGGTCTATAACAAAACACTTATCGAAGTTCACAGAATGGAGTCCAGACACTGTCAATGCGCCCTGTTCCCTCGCAAGCACATGCGGTGGAATTTGATGGTTATGGTGAGGTCTCTCAGCCTTTGTAATTCATGTCACTTGGTTCCATATACATTTAATTGTATCTTGTTATGATTGTCTACCTTAGATTATTTCTAGAAAAATCATTTAGATACTTGAATCATTTTGTCCCAGATAAAAACTTTTTTAAATAATATAATGGTATATGGAAATTAAACCTTTCTAGTGTCTAGAGAGCTATTCCATTTACACATTTAATGGCATGCATACAGAGTAGTTTATAATAGAATATACTTAAATTTTTTTTTTACAGTTTTTACCCACCAATTGATGAGCCAGCCATTGGAAGTAAAAATATTGATCTGTCAGGACGGCAAGAAAGAAAACAGATCTTCAAAGGGAAAACATTTGTATTTCTGAATGCCAAGCAGGTAATGTTTTAAGCTAAATGTTCCCAAATAAAACATTACACACGAGGACGAATTAGTAATGTTCTCAGTGCATTTTCTTTTGAGATTATGTGCAGAAGTGTGACATTGAGTAAAAACTGCCCAGGCACCAGCACCTGCCCATGTTCTTATATGTGATTATAATGTCCGTTAATACATGTCAATTGGCCTATTAAGTTTATACAAATACTAGAGGCCCGGTGCACGAAATTCATGCACGGAGGGGCGTTGTCCCTCAGCCCATCCTGTACCCTCTCCAATCTGGGACGCCTCGAGGGATGTCGGACTGCCCGTTTAGGCCCGATCCCACGGTGGGATCGGGCCTAAACGGGCAGTCGGACATCCCTCTTACAATCCAGGACAACTGGCTCCCAACTGCTTGCCTGCCTGCCTTCCTGATTGCCCCTAACCGCTTCTGCCTGCCAGCCTGATCACCCCCTAACCACTCTGCTGCCAGCCTGTTTGCCCCCAACTTCCCTCCTCTGCCAGCCTGGTTACCCCTAACTGCCCTCTCCTGCAGAGTTGATCACCTCCAACTGTCCTCCCTTGCAGGCCTGGTCCTTCTCAACTGCCCTCCCTTGCAGGCCGGGTGCCTCCCAACTGCCCTCTCCTGCTGGCCATCTTGTGGTGGCCATCTTGTGTCCACATGGGGGCAGGATCTTTGACCACATGGGGGCAGCTATATTGTGTGTTGCAGTGATGATCAATCTGCATATTACTCTTTTATTAGATAGGATAGAGGCCTGGTACAGGGGTGGAGGCCAGCTGGTTTGCCCTGAAGGGCGTCCCGGATCAGGTGGGGGTTCCCTTGGGGTGTGGGGCGGCCTGAGCGAGGGGCCTGTGGTTGTTTGCAGGCGGGCCACGCCCCTAGGCAATGCAAGCAGAGGCCCTGGTATCTGGAATTTATTTTCCTTCCACAATTGAAACTTTGTAGCCTGGAGCGGAGCCAAGCCTGGGACTCCCTCTGAGGCCAGCAGCCATTTGTGTTGGGGTTATAATTGAAACTTTGTTGCCTTAAGCGGGTGGGCCTGGCCAGGGTGTGCAGAAAGCTTTGCTTCCCCTGTTGCCGGTGGCAACCCTGGCCTGCTCTCTCAAGCTCCATTCTGCTGCCATTTGTTTGAATTTGTTTACCTTCTATAATTGAAACTTTGTAGCTTGAGTGGAGGCTTAGGCCTGGCAAGGGCAGGTGGAAAGCTCGGCTTCCTCTGTTACCTAGGAACCCTTGCTCTCTGTGGCTGTAGCCATCTTGGTTTGGGTTAATTTGCATACTCGCTCTGGATGGTGGGTGTGGCTTGTGGGTGTGGCTTGTGGTGTGTCGGAGGTATGGTCAATTTGCATATTTGTCTATTATTAGATAGGATACTAGAGGCCTGGTGCATGGGGCGGACGGGGGTGTCCCTCAGCCCAGCCTACACCGTCTCCAATCTGGGACCCCTTGAAGGATGTCCGACTGCCCGTTTAGGCCCGATCCCACCTGATCAGGCCTAAACGGGCAGTTGGACATCCCCCTCACAATCCAGGACTGCTGGTGAGATCGGGCCTAAACGGGCAGTCGGACATCCCTCTCACAATCAGGGACTGATGGTGGGATCGGACCTAAATGGGCAGTCGGACAACCCTCTCATAATCTAGGACTGCTAGCTCCCAACCGCTCGCCTGCCTAATTGCCCCTAAATGCTTCTGCCTGCCAGCCTGATCACCCCCTATCCACTCCCCTGCCAGCCTGATCAATGCCTAACTGCTCCCCCGCCAGCCTGGTCGCCCCTAACTGCCCTCTCCTGCTGGCCCGGTAACCCCTAACTGCCCTCCTTTGCCAGCATGGTCGCCCCTAACTATCCTCCCCTGCAGGCTTGGACACCCCCTAACTGCCCTCCCCTGCAGGCCTGGTCCCCCAAACTGCCCTCCCCTGCCGGCCTGGTCACCCCTAACTGCCCTCCCCTGCTGGCCTGGTAACCCCTAACTGCCCTCCCCTGCAGGCCTGGGTCCTCCTCAACTGTCCTCCCTTGCAGGCCTGGTCACCCCCAACTGCCTTCCTCTGCCGGCCCAGTCACCCCTAACTGCCCTTCCCTGCTGGCCTGATCGCCCACAACTGCCCTCCCCTGTAGGCCTGGTCCCCCTGCAACTGCCCTCCCCTGCCAGCCATCTTGTGGTAGCCATCTTGTGTCCACATGGGGGAAGCCATCTTTGACCACATGGTTGCGGACATCTTGTGTCTTGGAGTGATGGTCAATTTGCATATTACTCTTTTATTAGATAGGCTGTAAGTTCGGGGTAAGTAAAACTGCTTTAAGTTCTAACTTGTGGGTTATTAAACAGGTGTTGAATGTCTTCCATGTGCTGAAGTGGGGTCCAGGGTTTCTGTTGCAAGAGGGGAACCCGCCCGTGGGCTGCAGGCAGTGTGGGGGGTCCAGGGTTTCTGTCACAGGGGACCCCGCCCGTGGGCTGCAGGCAGCGTGCTGTGCCAGGGCCGAGGTGCCTGGGGACCAGGGCTTTCTCAGAATGGAATGGCAGACTGATTGTACATCAATTCTGTCCTTTTGCTTCCAAATCAAGTTCTTACAAGTTCTAGAACATGCTCAGAATTAATTGTGACTATTGTATTTTTTCCATTTTTAGCATAAAAAATTAAGTTCAGCAGTTGTTTTTGGAGGAGGAGATGCTAGGTTGATAGCAGAAGAAAATGAAGAAGAAGAGAGTTTCTTTTCGGCTCCTGGAACTTGTGTTGTTGATGTAGTAATGACAAATTCCCAGCCCTTAATTTCTGACTCTCAGAAAAAATGGATTCACTCCGTTATGGCTATGCTCCAAAGGTACTTTGTTATTCTTTGTTATAAAAATATATGCAAGCAGGCGGTTTTATGTATGGGAGTTTTGGTGCACTCTACATAACAACGGAGAAGTATATACAATAATTACTGCAAAGATTTTATTATAGATGGTGCTTGTATTTGGTTTAAGAAATATTTTTCAATTCATAGATCAGATTACTTACCCATATTTTTTATTAGTATTTTGATATTTTGTTTTGAAATTTGGTTTTAATCTACCCGGAATGGATTCTGTTTATACCTAAGCTGCACACGCAGGGGAGCAGTTTGTCCTTCCCTCCCCCGCGCATCCGCACGCCCTCATGTCCAGCACACCTATGCCTCCTGTCCACCAGGCCAGGCTCTCGCTCCGCTCTGCCTCAGAAGCACCCTGGCTGTTCTTGGCTCTTTATTCTTCCATATACACTTTAGAATCAGCTTTTCACAAATCTTGTTGGGAATTTGATTAGGAATTTTATTGAAACCACAAATCAATTTGGGGAGAATTAACAGTTTTTGTAATTTCTCTGTAGAGATCTTAAATACCATTTATTAGGTCTTCCTAGATATTACATATATTCTGATAGATATACCTGTGGTAGGTGAAATATAAGTATATGATATTTCTTTAATTATATTTTCTAGTTGTTTACTGTTGATGGATAGAAATTCAACTCAAAATTTAGACACTGTTCTTCTAGCTCATCACCTTGCTGGACTTGCTTTGTATTTCTAATCATCTATAGTCATTTTTTGTATAAACCATATCTGTAAATAATGAGATTTCTATCTTTTTTTAATCCTCATGTCTCTGATCCCTTCCTCTCCCTGTCTCTCTGTGTGCCTTCTGGGGCCTCCAAGCATGTTGTACGGGGAGGGCTCCCACGTATCTCACCATGGGCTTGAATAGGTGCTGCCACTGTTTCCCTCCTAGGATGATGCAATGTCTGTATAGCACTGTTATTACATGTGTTTTAAAAATGTTTTTATTTTACATAACCAATCGTTATAACTAATTTTTATAGTATACTAGAGGCCCGGAGCATGAAATTCATGCACGGGGGTGGTGTCCCTCAGCCCAGCCTGCACCCTCTCCAATCTGGGACCCCTTGAGGGATGTCCGATGGACTGCTGGCTCCCAATTGCACACCTGCCTCTGCCTGATTGCCCTAAGCGCTTCTGCCTGCCAGCCTGATCACCCCCTAACCACTCCCCTGCCAGCCTGATCGACCCCTAACTGTTCCACGGCTGGCCCGATTGCCCCTAACTGCCCTCCCCTGCCAGCCTGATCACCCCTAACTGCCCCCCCCCCCCCCCCACTGCAGGCCTGGTCGCCCCCAACTGACCTCTCCTGCTGGCCTGATCACCCACAACTGCTCTCCCCTGCAGGCCTGATCCCCGCCAACTGCCCTCCCCTGCAGGCCTGGTCCCCCCCCCACCCCCAACAGCCCTCCCCTGCAGGCCTGAGTCCCCACCAACTGTCCTCCCCTGCAGGCCTGGTCCCCACCCCCAACGGCCCTCCCCTGCAAGCCTGAGTCCCCACCAGCTGTCCTCCCCTGCAGGCCTGGTCCCCACCCCCAACTGCCCTCCCCTGCAGGCCTGGGTCCCCCCCAACTGTCCTCCCCTGCAGGCCTGGTCCCCCCCCAAACTGCCCTCCCCTGCAGGCCTCATCCCTCCCCCCAATGGCCCTCCCCTGCAGGCCTGAGTCCCCACCAACTGTCCTCCCCTGCAGGCCTGGTCCCCCCCCCAAACTGCCCTCCCCTGCAGGCCTGGTCCCTCCCAACTGCCCTCCTCTGCTGGCCTGGTCACGCCTAACTGCCCTCCCTGCTGGCCTGGTCCCCCCACCCCCCAACGGCCCTCCCCTGCAGGCCTGGGTCCCCCCCAGCTGTCCTCCCCTGCAGACCTGGTCTCCCCCAACTGCCCTCCCCTGCAGGCCTGGTCCCCCCCAAAACTGCCCTCCCCTGCAGGCCTGATCCCCCCAACTGCCCTCCCCTGCAGGCCTGGTCCCCCGCAACTGTCCTCCACTGCAGGCCTGGTCCCCCCCCAAACTGCCCTCCCCTGCAGGCCTGATCCCCCCAACTGCCCTCCCCTGCAGGCCTGGTCCCCCCCAACTGCCCTCCCCTGCAGGCCTGGTCCCCCCCAACTGCCCTCCCCTGCAGGCCTGGTCCCCCCCAACTGTGCTCCCCTTCACGTTAAATCATAGCACACATCAGCTTATCCATGGTTCTTTGTGCTTCTCTCCCTCCTTCCCCTTCTCCCTACTGCTTTCTCTCTTTTCTGTTTTCTCTTAGGATTTCAGTAATCATAGGTTTACTTATAAAAATCTTTCTTATTGCTTCATCTGGGTGTTAACTGTTTTTTTCTTATTCTGAAAGTTATAGAATTTAGAACTGAAGGATCTATATTCTTTACCCTAGACCTGAGTTAGTAAACATGGTGGACTTGCCCGGTATAGCCTGCTCCATGAGGGAGCCTGCCTCCGTGTGTGAAATTCTCTCCATACATTACATTGCTGGACCTCCGGTGGAAGGGGAGAGTTTCAGTTTGACATCATGTTAATAAATTTGTTAGTTGGAATATATTATCATACTTAAATCATTTTATTCTAATAGGCAGGGTCTTAGACCTATTCCTGAAGCAGAAATTGGATTGGCAGTGATCTTCATGACCACAGAGAATTACTGTGACCCTCAGGGCCAGCCCAGTACAGGTAATCCAAGCACCATTTCTGTTGACGCTTCAGCAGGTGTGTTTATGATGTAACTGACGGCAGGCTGTGTGCACATTCCTAGGTACTTACCTGGAGTGACCATTTCCAATGTCTTTTAAAACTCCCCTTCTCATGTAGTCATTTGAGAAATATATATGTCAGCTGCATACTGAGCACTATCTAAGTGCTGAAGGTACAGGATGAATAGAGTTACCTGTTCCTGTGACTTTATATTCTGAAGGTTGGGATTCAGGCTCTTCTGATAAGCCCTGTGAAGGCCAAGCACAAAGAGGAGCTGACCCCGGGGAGCGGCAGTGCCTGGGAGGCCTGTGGGTGGCGGTCGGGGTCTCGCTGAGGATGCAGCACTGGGGTGCCAGGCGTCTGTGTGGCGAGAAGAGGCCACACGGACGGATGTGGGGAGCAGAGTGCCAGTGAGGAGGACCTGAGCACCGCCGCTCTGTGTGGAGAATGGATTTCGGCGTCCAGGATGGGTGGGGATCCGAGGGGTAGCCCCGTGGAGGCAGGTGGGAGCCAGGCCAGGGGCTGTGTGGCAGCTGGAGAGGCGGAAGAGCAGAGTCAGGGTACATTGTGGGGACAGCCTGCAGTTCTTGGCGTGAGTCCCTGGGGGCTCGTGCCATTTCTGGGGTGAAGGGGGCATGCATAGCTCAGTGCTGCCTGTCCGAGGAGTTCCCACACAGCCCCTACTTTTCTTGAAAATAAGCTGTTGCCATTACGATGATTCATTCATTCTTTTCTGCTTGCTTTGGGCCCTCGATGTTTTTGTGTGTATTCCCCTGAGGGGCTCTCTTTTCTTTGTAATTGGAAGCATTACTTCTTGTAGGTACTTACAGTCTGACTGACAATTTCAGAAGACGGCCATTTGTGGGGCAGGGAGAGTTCATGTCTTCTTCCCTCTCCTTTCTTTCCTTCTTCTGTAGTCACCCACTTACTTACTCGGGAAGTGTTTATGGAACGGGTGCTATGTGCCTCTCGTTGTAAACACTGGGAGTGAAGCCATGAGCAGACCCGAGCAGACCCCTGCCTTCTGGTGTCTTTGCAAGGAGAACATTGTAAATAACCTTATTGTTGACAAACGTCAGTTATTCTGGACATTCGATTCCATCTGTAAATGTTTCTTTTAGTGATTATATAAGCATCCGTAATTATATGTTTTGCAAACGTCTGTGCAAGGAAAATGAGCTTTGGGGATGTGTGTGTTGAAGGAAGTGCCCGTGAGCGTCTGCGGAGGCCACGTGGAGAGTGGCCGAAGGCTTCGCGTACGGGGACTGGGAGTGAGCGTGACGTTATCAAACCCAGGGTCACGAGGAGCTGGCAGTGATCATCTCGCTCACGTGCTTGGTAAATGCCACTGAGGAGTGTTTTCAGTTAACACTCAGTTCCATCACCTTCTTTACATTCCCTACCTCAGCACTGCTCCGGGCTGGAGACCCGCCCTGCTCTGCTCTGATGGGAAAGCGCAGGAGCGTGAGGGCGGAGGCAGACACTGCCCTGCACGGACAGCTTGCTGTGCGCCACGCATTTCCTCGGTGCTGTCCACGTGCCGGTTCATCTTGCTCTGAGGAAGGGGTGCTAGTTTCCCCATTTCACAGAGCAGGAAACTCTGGCACAGTCACTCTGCAGGTGCCACGGCTGGGCGGTGAGTCACAGGTAACAGCCGCTGGGCAGGTGCGTGGGGCCGGGGCTGCGGAGAGTGCAGGCGAGCAGCCCCAGAGTTACGCTGCTGTCCTAGCAACTAAGATGATGGTCATCGTGGTAGCCAAATTGTCTAAAACTGTTTGTGTTCTTCTCAAATAGTATATATCTTCTAAAAATAAACTTACGTGGATGTTGATTTGTGTAGATAGTAGGGTGGATACACGTTCTGTGGGGAAGAAATGTAATTTTTTGTCTGTTGACTTAAAGCATTATTTGAATTGGAATTTAAGTTGGTTATTTTTATTTAGGTTGATAACTTATCCTGAGGATGCGATGTAGCACTAACATGATGTAGTGCAGACACGCTCCTCACAGATGCCGCAGGCTGGTGAGGGGCCATTTCGTCAGGCACCTGTTGGCTGCGCCGACCGGAGACAGTGCGCTGTCCTGCCTGCTTACTCCCCAGCACGAGCAGGGAGCGTGGTGAGCGCCAGCAGCTGTGTCCTCCTTTCACGTGTGTGATTACAGGATCCAGGACAGCCACCCCAGGGCCGAGCCTTTCCCAAGGCGTGTCCGTCAAAGAGGAGCTCATGCCCAGCGCCCCCGGGAACACGGTGGCCTGCGTGGCCGACACGGCGTCGGAGCAAGCAGACACGTGGTAAAGCTTCCCTGTCTCATCTGAGTAATGAACACCGTGTTTCCTTCTGAATAATCCATATGAGCTGTTCACACTGAAAGATGTCACGTTTCAGTAGTCAGACCAGATGCAGCTTTTTAAAGAGAAACTGTGTTTAAAAAATAATTGGAATGACAGCTTACTTGTTTTTCTGTGAAATAAGAACAGCAAAGGCGATACATATTCATTCAGCCATGCAGAGTGTGTGTGTGTGTGTCTGTGTGAGAGAGAGAGAGAGTGGGGGGGCGGGAGGGGGAGAGAGAGGTGTACATTTTTCTGGCATCGAGAGCTGAGCTCTGCAGAGACTGTCCTCTGGCGGACGCCACCACGTCAGCCCATCCCCGTGCTCTGCCGCCTGCTGTGGGACCGGAATAACAGGAGACTGGTCTTCTTGTGATTTTCCACTTTTCATTAATTTTTTTCGTGGAAGTAATTTAAAAGTTTTAAACCAAGCAAAAATTACATAGGCTTCTCCCCACGTTTAGTTCACAGGAGGACACGGGTGGGTGTGCGCTGCAGGGTGAGCGGGGCCGGCCGTCCCGGGCGTCGATGCCCAGGAGCGGAGAACAGCTGACAGCGGCTCGGTGAGGCTGGGTGACACCAGTGCCATTGAAGGCCTTGTTCTGGTGAGCATGGCTGTCAGTGATTGCCTGGCTTTCTTTTCTTTTGCTTCAGCATGGATCTGAGCGAAAGGCCAGAAGAAATCGAAGTCTCCAGAATGGAACGGAAATTCAGAATGCCTTCACCGGAGACATTCCCTGTGAAGGAACCCCCCAAAAGGAGCTCCGACCGCACTTCTGTGGGACCGAACGCTCCAGTCAGGGCGGAGATCCCCGACTATCGGCTCTCCCCAGTGAGGCCCCCCGGTGTCAACAGAGGTGGAGGTGGGGCTTCCCAGCAGCTGCAGACCGGCTCCATCCGAAACCACTTCCAGCCAGACCCCAGGAAGAGGTCCGCTCCCCTCACCCTGTCTGAGAAACTGCTGGGGGGTGCGGGGTCCAGTCTGTGGCCAGCTCGGCCGGCCGGGACTGCCCCCTCACTGCGCTCTGGATGATTCACCTCGCCTTTCCTTCTGCTCCTCCCATCTCTGCCCTCGGCTGCGCTTGCCCTCCAGCCTGCGGTCCCTCCTGACCCCCTCCCAGCGGGTCCTCTATTCAAGAGCCCCATCTCCTTCCTTAAATCTTCCCTCACGCTGGCTCTTCCTCTCGCTATGAAGAAACTTCGGAAAAGGAGGTGGTGCGCTCTCCCGTTTCTGACTGAGGCAGTTCTGACTCGGCACAGTTCACCTCGCTGTGATGTCCTTCGAAGTACCGCGGGCACGGCGCCGTCGATGGCTGTTGCTGGCACGCAGCCCCTGAGCCCTCTGCTCACGCCTCTCGGTTGTGCGGCCGCCGTCTGTCCTGCTCTTTCCCTCTCTCACTGGCGGCCCTTTGCCTCCTTTTTGAGGCGTTTTCCTTCCTTTCACTGCGTTTTATCCTCTGTGTAACCTACCTGCAGGTTCCATGATGCTGTTACAGATGGTCAGTGCATTTGGCCCTAACCCATGCTGTAAGCTTCACTTTCCCACAGGAATTTCCTGCTGTTCTCCCAAATGATAGTCCTGAAAACTTTTCTCCCCTGTGACTGAATGTGTATTTTTTGTTGTTGTTAGTTCAAACTTTATCAAAATCTTCGATGCTTTCTTCTCTGCCCCCTCCCCCAAACCAGTAGTTTGGGTCTTACTTTCAGTCTTGTAAACTCCTCCCTTTCCATCTGGGTGTGTTGCTAGCTCTCTGGCTCAAACTCTGTTATTATAGAGACCTCTTGGTCCAGCATGCTGAGGTGAGATTGGAGTGACTGACAGGTCACCTGACTGTTCAGTCCAACGGGAGCCCAGCCCCCTCCTGGAGAGCAGGGACTGCGCTCTGCGCGCCGTGCACTGTGGGCGCACAGTGTCGGGGCCGGTGGGACGCAGTGCAGCGTTGTCTAGAAAACCTCATGTGGCACTTGCCAGGGGTCGTCTGTAAATGTTCTAGGTTAGCTCCTCGACTCCCTCTCATTAACCCATCAGGTTCTTTTCCCGTGGTGCTGTCTCCCTGCCCACAGGTTCCCTAGGTCGCAAGGTGTTGCTTCCTGGCAACAAGGCCTTTGTATTTTTTGTTCTTTTCTCCACATTGACTTGTCAACTGCTGCTACTTCAGCAAAGATAGAGCTCGCCACACCATTTTAGCCACATGGTGGGTCCGTCCTCTCAAAGCAGTACAGTATATATGGATTATGTACTGTTTTCTGATGCCTATTCTTATTTCCAGGGATACTGTTAATTAATAACACCCAAAGTATTGTGAATTAAATGTGAGGGGGTGAAATTGCCAGACTATTAAATTACTTAGCTGTGCTCATGGTCCGTTTTTCTTTTTTTCTTTTATTTTTTTAAATCTAAGGGAAAGGGATGAAGAAAATCCAGAAACGTCTTCATTTAAATCAGCAAGAATGGAAATGGCTTGTTCTCTCCTGGAACCCTCACAGCCTGCCACGCCCTCACTGTGGGCGCGCTGCGGGCCGCCTGCGCCGCAGGGGGGGCCCGGCGGGGAGGAGCCAGGCGGCTTCTTCACACACACCGAGTCCAAGTCCACTTGGAAAACTTCTGCCAGTAAACCTCTTTCTGCAGAGAAACTAAGACCAGAAAAAAGGAAGATGGATGATTTAGCCATAGAAAATGAAGTGCTGGAAGAGTTACTCAAGGACACAAAGCCAGAGCTAGACATGGAGGTGCCGGTGCCGGAGCAAGAGGGAGCTGTCCACAGTAGAAAGGTGCCAAGGCTGGATACAGAAACAAAGGGCTCTCCTGATGACCGAGCCGTGCCAGAGAGTCACACGCTACCTGTAAGTAACATTTTTAATGAAAAATACTGCAAATAGAACCTTAGAATGTGAAAAAGTGTTTGTTTTTGATACTTGTATTGACAGTATGAGCATCTGTTACTTTTCCTTGAAAAAAAAATAACTATCTTCAGCACCTGTATTAAGTATAAGAATTTATGGTTGATAAAGTAGATGTTAAAAATACAGTGACTCTGACAGTATATAATAAATGACAGCAAATAAAACTGTTATTCATGATTGTTTAATAGATTTCTAGGAAGTACTTTTATATCAGACATTTGGCCATGAATGTAAGTATAGGAGATACCTTAATAGAGGAAATGATGACAGGAAGATAAAGAAAGTGAAGCAGAGTATCTACTAAATACATTTTTTTCTTTACTTTTATTTAATTATTTTTTAATTTATCTTTATTGTTGAAAGTATTATAGATGTAACTTTTTTTTCCCAATTGACCCCCTCCACCCTGTGCCCACCCCTCCCACACCTTCACCACAATATTGTCTGTGTCCATGGGCTATGCATCTACAATAATAATATATAATAATAAAAGCATAGTATGCTAATTAGACTGGACGTCCTTCCAGACAAAGCCACGGCGGCAGGGGGCTGAGCCCTTTGCACGACTTTCATGC
The DNA here is from genome assembly GCF_951640355.1 of Cnephaeus nilssonii. Taxonomy (NCBI): domain Eukaryota; kingdom Metazoa; phylum Chordata; class Mammalia; order Chiroptera; family Vespertilionidae; genus Cnephaeus; species Cnephaeus nilssonii. The sequence continues at coordinate 55,401,410 of NC_137089.1, read as the reverse complement.
ATCAGGCCTCTAGTATATGCGTCAATTCCCCAGTTAATCTCTCCCACCCACACCCCCATCCCCGCCTTCCCTCTGAGATTTGTCAGTCTGTTTCATGCTTCTATGTCTCTGGGTCTACTTTGTTCTTCAGTTTATTTTGTTCATTACATTCCACATGAGTGAGATCATGTGATACTTGTTTTTCTCTGACTGGCTTATTTCACTTAGCATAATGCTCTCCAGGTCTCTCCATGCTGTCTCACAGGGTAAGAGATCTTTTTTTTTTACAGCTGCATAGTATTCCATGGTGCAAATGTACCACAGCTTTTTTATCCAGTCGTCTACTGATGGGCACTTGGGCTGTTTCCAGATCTTAGCTATTGTAAATCGTGCTGCTTAATATATTCTATCTGATTGGTGTTTTGGGTTTCTTAGGATATATTCATAGAAATGGGATCACTGGCTCAAATGGAAGTTCCATTTTTAATTTTTTGAGGAAATTCTTTATTGTTTTCATAATGGCTGCACCAGTCTGCATTCCCACCAGCACTGTACAAGGGGTCCCTTTTCTCGTCATCCTCGCCAGCACTTGTCGTTTGTTGATTTGTTGATGGTAGCCATTCTGATAGGTGTGAGGTGATACCTCATTATCATTTTAATTTGCATCTCTCTGATGATCAGTGAATTTGAGGATTTTTTCATATGTCTCTTGGCCATCTGTATGTCCACTTTGGAGAAATGTCTATTTAGGTCCTTTGCCCATTTTTTAATTGGATTGTTTGTCTTCCTTTTGTTAAGTTGTACGAGTTCCTTATATATTTTAGATATTAACCCTTTATCAGATTTATCATTGTCAAATATGTTCTCCCACGCAGTGGACTCCCTTCTCATTTTGTTGATGATTTCTTTTGCTGTGCAGAAGCTTTTTATTTTGATGTAGTCCCATTTGTTTATTTTCTCCTTAGTTTCCATTGTCCTAGGACAGTGGTCGGCAAACCGCGGCTCGCGAGCCACATGCGGCTCTTTGGCCCCTTGTGTGTGGCTCTTCCACAAAATACCTTGTGCAGGCATGCACATACAGTGCGATTGAAACTTCATGGCCCATGCGCAGAAGTCGGTTTTCGGCCTGGGCGAGTCTATTTTGAAGAAGTGGCGTTAGAACACTCACGGGGCCAAAGAGCTGCATGTGGCTCTCGAGCCACAGTTTGCTGACCACTGCCCTAGGAGATGTGTCTGCAAACATATTGCTTTGAGAGATGTCTGAGATTTGACTGCTTATGGTTTCTCCTAACATTTTTATGGTTCCCCGACTTACATTTAAGTCTTTTATCGATTTTGAGTTTATTCTTGTGTATGGTGTAAGTTGGTGATCTAGTTTCATATTTTTGCATGTGTCTGTCTAATTTTCCCAACACCATTTATTGAAGAGACTATCTATACTCCATTGTTGCTCTTGCCTCCTTTGTCAAATATTAATTGAGGGTTATTGGTTGGGTCGATTTCTGGGGTCTCTGTTCTGTTCCATTGATCTATATACCTGTTCTTTTGCCACTACCAGGCTGTTTTAATTATGATGGCTTTGTAGTATAACTTGAAATCTGGTATTGTGATTCCTTCAACTTCATTCTTTTTCAAGATTGCTGTAGCTATTTGGGTGGTTTTTTTTTTAGGTTCCATATAAATTTTTGAGGTGTTCTAGATCTGTGCAGTATGCTGTTGGTATTTAATAAGGATTGCATTGAATCTGTTGATTGCTTTGGTAGTATGAACATTTTAATGATGTTGATTCTACCAATCCACGTCCAGGTTGTCCAGCTTGTTGAAATGTAGTTGTTCATAATTTTTATTTTTTTTTTAGATCCTTTTGTATTTCTGTGGGGACAGTTGTTACTTCTCGCCTTCGTTTCTGATTTTGTTTATTTGGGTCCTCTCTCTTTGTTTCTTGATGAATCTGGCTAATGGTTCATCAGTCTTGTTTATCTTTTCGAAGAACCAGCTCTTGGTTTTATTGATCTTTTGTATTGTTATTTTATTTTATTTTTTTTAGTCTCTGTCATTTATTTCTACTCTGGCCCTGGGAAGAGGCGCATGAAGGTCTGCCTATTTGACTGCCATTTTCTCAACTCTACATACAGATTTAGGATAAAACACATATAACATCACTAGGAATTTCTTTTTCATTTTTATCTTTAATGTCCTGTTTTCATGCATGTTGATCATTGTCTTGCCTACTTTGGTCTAAGAAAAATCTCCATCTTCCTCCCTATTTTATGCATCAGAAAGTAGACAAGTGAGCTCATTAGGTGAGACCATAGACCTCATGAAATCAAAGTTTAATATTCTCATCTCCCCTCCCCGCCCCCAGGCCTGTTAGCTCCGGTCTCATTCATGGCCGTGTGTGGTCATCCCTCCTATAATTGGCTACGGGGTGAGGACAGGACTTAGTAAAAGGATGAGGCGTAAGAGATTGGGAGTGCAGTTGTTGTTGAGAACCTGGTGTGTATCCAGCACTGTATAAATTAATGACTACTATTGAAAGAAAAAAGTATATGTCTTACTTAGCCTATACATTGGCATCTTCCCATGAAGGAGGGAGCCCTCATTATGTACTTCCTGGGCGTGAACTGCAGATGCCCTGTGTGGAGTAGACTGCAGCTGCAAGAAGCACCTGGTGAACTTCTTATTTTTTTATTATTTTTTAAAATACATTTTTATTGATTTCAGAGAGGAAGGGAAAGGGAGAGAGAGATGGAAACACCAATGATGAGGAAGAATCAGATTGGCTGTCTCCCACATGCCCCCCACTGGGGATCGAGCCTGCAACCCAGCCATATGCCCATGACCAGAATCGAACCCGGGACCCTTCAGTCTGCAGGCTGAGGCTCTGTCCACTGAGCCAAACCGGCCAGGGCCTGTGAGCTTTTAACTGTGGCTCCCAGACCAGAGCCTCAGAGGCCCTGATGTAGGGCGGCCAGTTTTTTCCCAGAAAACGTCCCCTCACTGTAAGAGGCAGGATTCCTCTGTGGTCTTAAAAACTCTAAAATAGTGGCTTAAGTAAGACATGGTTGTTCTTTTCCTATAGAAGAAGCCCGGAGAAGGCAAGCAACGCGGCTTGGCAGCTCCCAGGAGCCTGCCTGCCTGCTCTGAGCGTGGCCCCTGCAGCCATCATGGCTTTGAGCCTCTGGGGTTACAAACCCTCCTGTAGCCCAGAGCGACGTTCCAGTGGAGGCGCGGGGAGAGACAGCAGGAGGCTTTCCAGTTGAGTTCTTTCACTTTCTAAGGGGCTTCCCCAGAAAACTCACTTGAGGCTTGGCTTATTGGCCAGAATTAGCCATGGCCTGTACCACTCCCCATCCGTCCTTCGCTCCCAGTCTCCAAGAGAGTCTGGGAGATGCTTTAAACTTGTCACATGGCCGTCCCCAACGCACTCGTCCTTGTGAGGAAGGAGGAGAAGGGACACTGAGATACCCTCTCGCCGGATTGAGAACTTCAGACCGAGGGGTCCATTGAGGTCAGAGTGAGGATTAGCTGTTCCTTTACCAGGAGGTTAATTGAGCCACGTGGTCTCCGGTGGCGCAGTTGCCACGGCCGTGGAGAGCTCAATTAGCTTAATGTGGCAGGCGGTGCCACGCAAGGATGATGTCCTGACCGAGCCCCACGCGGCCCCGTCCATCTCCATGCAGACACGTGTCTTCTGCTTGCCTTGTGATTGCCATCGTCACGCTAGCTCGGCCTGTTCCAGAGCCTCTGTCCCGGCCTCTTCATGTTATGAGAGTTTAGTCTTTAGAAAGTTAGGTCCCAGTTCTGTTCCTGTTGCCACACCTTTGGAAATGCATGTGCTTTAAACCCTTTCCTCCTGTACTTATTTCTAATTTCTTATGATATGTTTTTATTTTCTTTCTCTCTTGTCCAATTACATGTTAATCTTTTTTTATTAATAGGCTTTTTTTTTAGTTCTCTCCCAGATTGATCCACTGCTCACAGTGGTCACAGCCGTGTCTGGCAGTGGTTGTGGTCTCATCAGAGAACTTTGGTCCATCCTGTGTGGCTGCTGATTAACGTTCCTGAATGTCTGCTCGGACTGCACGTTCTCCCGGGCTCCTGGCGCCCGGGCTGAGAGACAGGAAGTGCGCAGAGACCCCCTGATGCCGGGACCTTTAGACAAGGCCTTTGTGCACCTGAAGAGATCTTCCGTTTAAATGCCAAGCGTTAGCCCGGCTGGTGTGGCCCAGTGATTGAGCATCAACACATGAACCAGGAGGTCATGGTTCAATTCCCAGTCAGGGCACATGCCTGGGTTTTGGGCTCAATCCCCAGTAGCGGGTGTGCAGGAGGCAGTTGATCAATGATTCTCATCATTGATGTTTCTATCTCTCTCTCTCCCTCTCCCTTCTTCTCTCTGAAATCTAAAAATATATTTAAATGCCAAAGTTTACATGCTGTCACGTTGTCAGAGGATATTATTTAATTTTGCTCTATAATTCAATAGCATGATTTTATTGTCTTTATTTTACTACTTGAGAATTCATGACATTCTGAATAAAAATACAGTACAACATAAATATGTGTATAGACTTTTGGAGAGTGCATAGCAATTTGTGGCATACCTTTGGATATTTTAAAAGTTAAATCACTGTATTTTAACACTGTAAGTTTTTAGTGAAAATCTTGTCACAAAAGTGTTTTTACTTTTAATGTGAGATAATTTTTAAAACCTTTTTTATTCTGAGAGGAATGCTGATTCACGCGCCTTTGGGAGGAATTGTATGGAGAGATCTCATACAACCGCCCTGTCTCCGAGTGTAACGTCTGGCATGGCTGCAGTTCATCAGTCTTACTCAGACAGTGTGTGGTCATTCTTAATTCTCTTAGTTTTGTCATTTTTAAGAATTTAAAATGTTGGAAAGTACTTGAGGATGCTCATGGATTAAAGGAATTGCACTTAATATTTCTAGCCACAGAAGTAATTATCAGAAAAAGTATTCCTTAATCCTTCCATTTAAAAGCTTTTTGCAGTTTTAAGAAGGCAAAAAATGTGATTCTTCTCGTTGACATTGGATTCTTTAGTTCTGTTTCAGAAAGGCCGTTTCTAAGCTGTGTTGATGGTAGAACTGCCATTTTCCTATTTGGGGATTTAGATGTGGACTGGAGCTGTCTGGGAGGTTTTTGTAAGCTGAGGCAGAAAGCCGCGGGCTAGATCCTCCTGCTGGGGGCTTATCTGATGTAAATGGCCGCCCAAGTCTAGGCCTTTCTCTCCATCTCCCAGCCTCCGTAGGATGCCAACAGGACCTGGCACCCACTGTCTGCACATGTCTCCTTCTCCTCTTCCCACCTCCTGTTGTAAATTACGCTTTCCTCCTCTCCTGTAGCTGTAGCACCTTCCAAAGCCCAGGGTGAGCCCCCACTCGCCCCCCGCGCCCGCCTGGACAGCCCTGGTTTCTGCAGCCCTGCCCTGGGCGGCCTGTGTGGTGGGCCAGGTTAGGACACTGACGCGAGGAGGTGTTCAGTAACTAGCAAGGTCCCTTCCCTCGGTTTTGACAAACGGGACAAACACAGGTCTCCTTGCTGGGATAAGTCCGGATGTCTGGGTGGGTTGCCGTTTGATTCTCAGAGGTAGGAGATAAGAACTGTTTGAGAAGGTGAGCCATTTGAAGGAGTGGGCACGATGGGGAGGAGGTGTGGGAGGGACATGCTTCCTGACAGACAGCTGCCCAGGGGCGCTGTGTGCGAGCACGCGTGGTGGGCTGGGAGTGTAAAACTAATCTCACTATGGGCTGTGGGTAAATACATTAACATTCTTTAGCCCCTAAGCAAGCACAGAGAACATTTGTTTTTCTGTCCTTTCCAACTTCCTTATTAAAATTTTCCTGAATTTGATTACTGAATCGTTGGTGTGCCCCTCCATTGTCTCCGAGGGACCGCAGTTTCCCTGCAGCATTAGACGCCACCTGTGTAAGACGCTTTTCTCCAGAACAGTCTGGATACATGACTGTGAAGAGAGTGTGATTATGTACAAGGCAGTCTCCAGTTTATTACAGATAAACACTCGAATAATTAAAGTAACTTTCTTCCTTTTTGGATTAAGGATGATTTAAAATTTAATTCTAAGCATAAATTTAGATAGATTCCCTTAAAAGTGTTTGTTTTTATTTTTAACAAAGTAATATGTAATGTAAAAATATGGAAAATAAACATAATGACAATTAGTTGACAAATCCTACTGTCTGCAGATAACTGTAGTTAATATTTTGGTGTTTCCTCTTTTAAACCATATGTTGCAAACTTGGAACCTACTGTTAATCATCTACTGATGATATTTATAGCATTTTATGCACTTACTAGAGGCCCGGTGCATGAAATTCATGCACGGGGGCGGAGGGTATCCCTCAGCCCAGCCTGCACCCTCTCCAATCTGGGACCCCTCAAGGGATGTCCGACTGCCCGTTTAGCCCAATCCTACCGGGATCGAGCCTAAACAGGCAGTCAGACATCCCTCTCACAATCCAGGACTGCTGGCTCCCAACTGCTCACCTGCCTGCCTTCCTGATTGCCCCTAAGCGCTTCTGCCTGCCAACCTGATCACCCCCTAACCACTCCCCTGCCAGCCTGATTGATGCCTAACTGCTCCCCTGCCAGCCTGTTTGCCCCTAACTGCTCTCCCCTGCAGGCCTGTGTCCCTCCCAACTGCCCTCCCCTGCAGGCTTGATCGCCCCCAACTGCCCTCCCTTGCAGGCCTGGTCCCTCCTAGCTGCCCTCCCCTGCTGGCCTGATCGCCCACAACTGCCCTCCCTTGCAGGCCTGGTCCCTCCCAACTGCCATTCCCTGCTGGCCATCTTGTGGCGGCCATCTTGTGTCCACATGGGGGCAGCAATCTTGTGTGTTGGAGTGATGGTCAATTTGCATATTTCTCTTTTATTAGATAGGATAGAGGCCTGGTGCTCGGGTTGGGGCCAGCTGCTTTGCCCTGAAGAGTGCCCCGGATCAGGGTGGGGGTTCCCTTGGGGTGTGGGGCGGCCTGGACAAGGAGCCTGTGGTGGTTTGCAGGCCGGCCACACCCCCCCCCCCCCAGCAACCCAAGTGGAGGCCCTGGTATCTGGGATTTATTTATCTTCTATAATTGAAACTTTGTAGCCTTGAGCTGAGCCAAGCCTCCTGCTCGCTCCATGGCCGCAGCCATTTTTGTTGGGATTTATTTATCTTCTATAATTGAAACTTTGTAGCCTTGAGTGGAGTCCAGGACCAGTCACAGTGTGTGGAAAGCTTGGCTTCCTCCATTGCGGGGGAAACCCAAGCCTCCTGCTCACTCCGTGGCCGCAGCCATCTTGGTTGGGTTAATTTGCATACTCGCTCCTGATTGGCTGGTGGACGTGGCTTGTGGGTGTGGCGGGTGTATGGTCAATTTGCATATTACTCTTTTATTAGATAGGATGTTATGACCATTTCTCATATAAATATATATTTTTGTTAATCCTCATGTGAGGATATTTTTTCCATTGATTATTAGAGAGAGTGGAAGGGAGGGGGAGAGACAGAGAGAGAAACATCAATGTGAGAGAGACACATCAATTGGTTGCCTCCCACAGCGCTCCAACAGTCCTCAGACCGACACTCCAACCACTGAGCAAAACCAGCTGGGGCCCATTTCTCATATTAAATGTCCCTTACATGCATAGCTTACCTGAACTTAGATTGCTTCCAGCTCTTTGCTCTTATGACTAACTCATACTACAGTAGATTTTCCACATTTATGTGTATTCCTATTCCCATCTCATAGTTTCTCTAGGAAAGATACTTGAAAGTCAGATAACTGGTCAGGAGCATGAATATTGCTGAGGTTCTCAGAAAGGTACCATTTTATAACTTCTTTGAACAATGTATATACTTTCATTTTTAGCAAGAAAATGAAATTGGGAAGAAATGTGAGACCAAGAAAGAATCACTGCCATCAACTAAAGAAGAGCCATCTGTGAGGAAACTTTATTTACTTTTTCTAAAGATTTGACTTCTATGGGACTATCTTCTCGTCATTTATCTGTCAGTGCATATTCTCAGAATTGATTCTCTTTCTGCACTTTGGTCTCATAACTGTGCCTCCTCTGGAGAGGGTGGATCATATTGTGACCATCCTACAGCGAACAGTGTGGCGATCCCCTGCCCGCTATTCCACAGATTGTGACCTCGAACGAGTCATTGTCACATCTGTGACCTCAGGTCTTTCATTTATAAAACCACGTGACACTTTAACAGGGCTGTTGTTTCTATCAAGTAGAGTAAGGATGTGAAATTTTTCTAAACTCTGAACCACACCAGCAAAGTATGAGGCCGTTGCTTTATTCGGGCTCCTGATTGCAATCTGTCACTCTCTTTTTCTTGTTGTTTCCCATTTTTCTTCTCTCCCTGTCTTTATCTTAGTCCTGTTAGCCACTTCCTTGTGAAAATATACAAAGCAGTTTAAAAACTGAGACATGGCCCTCACTGGTTTGGCTCAGTGGATAGAGTGCCGGCCTGTGGACCAAATGGTCCCGGGTTCTATTCCGGTCAAGGGCACGTGCCTTGGTGGCAGGTTCCTCCCCGGCCCGGGCCCTGGTCAGGGGCATGTTGGAAGCAACCAATTGATGTGTTTCTTTCACATCAGTGTTTCCCTCTCTCTTTTTCTCTCTTTTCCACTCTCTCTGAAAATCAAGGGGAAAATATCCCCAGGTGAGGATTAAAAACAACAAAAATAATAAAAATGGAGACTTGGGCCTGGGCAGCTGTAGCAATGTGGATGTGTGGCTGTTAGTTAATAACAGACGATGTGGAAAATCTCAGTTGGCCAGGAGGGAGTTTCCAAGCTGGTTTTAGTAACTGTTAATCCCGAATGAAAAAGGGTCTTTCATTTCAGAAGGTAGTGTGTCCAGAATTAATGATTTTTCTGAGGTGCCAAAAATGATAAAAAATAAAAATTACTGAAAATCCAAGACAACTTAAATATAATAGATAAGAACTTGTGGAATGGATTGTATACTAATCTTGGAATATGGTTTTATTTGTTTTTATTTTTTAAATATATTTTTATTGATTTCAGAGAGGGGGAGAGACAGAGAAACAGCAGTGATAAGAAAGAATCATTACTTGGCTGCCTCCTGCACGCCCCACACTGGGAATTGAACCTGCAATCCAGGCATGTGCCTTAATGGGGAATCGAACCGTGACCTCCTGGTTCATAGGTTGACGCTCAAGCACTGAGCCATGCTGGCTAGGCTAGAGTATGGTTTTAATGAAAAGCAAACAGTACTAAGATTTCTTGCCAAGAAAATATGTATAAGAAGATAAATTGTTTATTGAGATGATATTTATTAAAATAGGCTACTAAATTAGAAATACTAAGTTTTTAGAATGCCACATGCCCTCTGTCATAGATTAGCATGTTATAAATGTTTCTAAAGTTATAGAGTGCTTGGATAAATACTTTTCTGGTTTTGAAATAGATACGATTTGATTCCAAATACTAAGTTCTGATGCCAGAAATAAACCTTTTTAACTGTTTATTCAGCTGTTTGGACTTTTTAAATTTAGATCCCTCAATGACAAATAATTTTCCTTTTCTTATTTCTTACCCATCCACTTACCCCGTATAAGAACAATGACAGGCCCCAGAGTATTGATGAGATGCCTCTGAGGAAGGTGTTGCTGACGGAGTTCAGGTCCCTGGTGGTGAGTGGCTTTGCCTCCAGAAATGCCCCCAGTGTCAAGGGTGATCCTGGTCCATTGAAGAATTTCAAGAAATTCAGAAAGGTATGTGTTCCTTCACTAAAAAAATCACCAGAGGGCAGTGTGTCAGGTGGTTTTAGAATGACTACTGATACTAACCAGTAGTAAAGCAGTTCGAGTTGGAATCTGGTGCTCTTTCTCTGGCCTAAGACAGGTAAGGCATGAGCTGACAGTTAGCGCATGGAACACCTAAACCGAAACAAGCCTCACTGAGACTGGATTCCTCACAGTGTGCTCCCTGTCCCCTCGCCCCGCCCCTCCCCAGCGGGCGTCTGGCTGCTGCCGGGTCCTCTCAGTTCTCATGCTGATCGGTGACTACCCGAAAGGATTCTGTAACCCAGGACTTTATGAAGATAGCAGGTTTGTGGAAAATAACAGCAAATTCAGTAAGAAAATGAGGCCCTGCCCGGCGGGGGTGGGGGCACAGCCTCAGGTCCCCGTCAAGCCCCGCCAGGCAGGGGGCGTGGCCTCATGTCTCCCAGCCCCTGCGCGAGGGCGCGAAAGTGTGATGACCATTTGCATATTAGTTCTTTATTAAATAGGATGCATATGTAAAGTAAAATTATAAATACACTAGAGGCCCGGTGCACGAATTCATGCACCAGTGGGGTCCCTCGGCCTGGCCTGTGGGATCAGGCCGAAACTGGCTCTCTGACATCCCCTGCGGGGGCCCCGATTGCAAGAGGGCACAGGCCAGACTGAGGGACCCCGCTGGTGCATGATCAGGGCCAGGGAGGGATGTGGGAGGTTGGCCAGCCGGGGAGGGACCGCGGGAGGGCTCCAGGGTATTTCCAGCCCATTTCGCTCAGTCCCAATCCAATCGGCCGGACCCAAGCAGTAAGCTAACCTACCAGTCAGAGTGTCTGCCCCCTGGTGGTCAGTGCACGTCATAGCGAGTGATTGAGTGGCCTTAGCATATCATTAGCATATTACACTTTGATTGGTTGAACGGACGACCGGATACTTAACATATTAGGCTTTTATTATATAGGATACCCTCATTGTTACCATCAGACCTGAGTGCCTCCTCTTTTAGGAACGATTAGATCATTATTTTGTCCATGAGGTTGTCTGTGTTCTTTGCTGTCTGCTCTGGGCTATCTGGCTCCACTGTGAACCTGCTCTGACAGCTCTTGCTCATGCGGTTGATGAGAATGCTGTAGTAATCATTTCAAGGCAGTTTCTCTGGAAACGGTTTCTCTGGAACGGGATCTGTGTGATGCTTACTGTGACCGTGAGGTATTGGACTTTGTCTCTCCAATGGCAGCTGCTAATAACATTTCCCAAATAAATGAGTGGTCTGCCCACTCTGACAGCTCCACAGGGTCTGACCTCCATTTAAGAGGAAGACTTCTTCTGCATGGAGTGGAAGATGGGGGTCTCCATCCAGAGCTCCCTTACCTTCCCACCCACAGCCGGGGAGAGCACAGGGGCACCCTTTACTTGTCTTCACCCAGTGATATGTTTTTATTGATCTTAGACAGCACAGGGGGATGAGAGAGAAAGAGAAACATGGATGTGAGAGAGAAATTGTCTTGTTTTTGCCCTGACCGGAATCAAACCAGCAGCCCAGGTGTGTGCCCGACAGGGTCGAACACACCACCTTTTGGTGCACGGACGACACTTCAGGCACCTGAGCCACCGCCAGGGCACGGGGCATTCAAATCCGATATTGCCTGTTAAGTACCCAGTTACAAAACTCATGGCCCAAATCCAAAAGACATAGTGTTTTTTTGTATTAATGAAGTTACCAAAGGAAAAGCGATAATATTCACTGTTGGCCCAGGAGTGATGAAGGGATATAAAGCAGTACATATTTCTGGAAAGTAATTTGGAAAAATTTAAAACCCTTAAAAGTGTTAATATTCTTAACAAGGAGTTTTTTGAGAGTATAAAAGAAATTCAACCCAAAATTTATAGGAAAATATGTTTAATATGATTACCTCTAATGAAAGAATTTGTCTGTTTTTCTTTATATACCCAAATCAATAACATAGTTTTACGTGTACTCTTAAAATACTGCTTAATGATGTCAATGAATTTAACATTCCCTTCCCAGTTCTTGTATTGAAATTTTAAAAGTATGTCCCATAAATATTAAGAATTTATTACTTACTCCCTAAATGCATTATTACCAGTGCACTTGTTGTGGGTTTTCACTTATTTTTAAGCACTTCTTTATTTGTAAGCAATTAAAATTTCAATTAAAAGTATGAACTGTTTCCATCTCCAACATCTCTTGCTAGGGATGTATAAATCAGAAAGTTTGAATACTTGAATATTTGCGAGTATCAGCAGGACTTAAGCTCTGAAATCTTTAGAACACAATATTTGACTAAATTATAGTACGTGCTCACCTGGAGTTGCTCTAATTGGTGGATGATGTGCTAACGTGATTTTTTAGTAAAACCTCCAAATTAAAAATCTTAAATTTTCTTAATACATAAATCCAGTCATGTATCTACGTCTTCTTATAATAATAGCCAAACATAGGGCAAACACATGGCTCTAACACAGTTACCGCTCTGTCTCACACATTGTCACCCATAGGTTATATACATCTTTGGCACTTACATTACACACTAGAGGCCCGATGCACGAAATTCGTGTAAGAGTAGGCCTTCCTTCCCCCGGCTGCTGGCACCAGCTTCCCTCTGGCACCCGGGACCCGGGCTTCCCTCCGGCCGCAGGCAGGGACCTGGGCTTCCCTTGTAGCCCCAGCTTCCTCCAGAAGGACATCCAGTCTAATTAGCATATTATGCTTTTATTATTGTAGATGATTTATAACCCTTGCTTTGTTTAAGCTCTTAAAAATGATTGTCTTAATCTGTTAATGCATTTAACCTTACTACTTAACAGGTTGCATTTTCAGGAGCAGGAAAACTTCCACAGATCATTGGAGGATCAGATCTGATAGCCCATCATGCTCGGAAGAATACAGAATTAGAAGAGTGGTTAAGGCAGGAAATGGAGGTTAGTAGAAGTGAGGCCTGGTAACTTGTTTGCTGTGCATTTTGATCCCTTGTGGTTTCCTTAAATTCTTCTCTGATCTATTTATTTTTGTACACTCTTTCTTTATTTTTATTATTGACACTATTATAGATGTCATTTCCCCCTGTTTGCTCCCCTCCACCCAACCCCTGCCCCTGCCTTCCCTCTGTCCATCACACATTGTCTCTGTCCATGGGTTGTACATGTATGTTCTCTGGCTAATCCATTCACCCTCCATCCAGTCCCCTCTGACAGCTGTCGGTCTCTTCCATGGATCCATGCCTCTTTTTCTATTTTGTTCATTAGGTTCCACATGTAAGTGAGATCACGTGGTACTTGTCTTTCTCTGACTGGCTCATTTCACTTAGCACAATGCTCTCCAGGTCCCTCCGTGCTGTTGCGTGGCTTGTGGGCGTGGTTTGTGGGTGTGTTGGAGGTATGGTCAATTTGCATATTTGTCTATTATTAGATAGGATTCTTCTCAAGTGCACATGGGTCATTCACAAAGATCCTATCTAATAATAGACAAATATGCAAATTGACCATACCTCCGACACACCCACAAACCACGCCCACAAGCCACGCCCACCATCCAATCAGAGCGAGTATGCAAATTAACCCAAACCAAGATGGCTACAGCCACAGAGAGCAAGGTTTCCTAGGTAACAGAGCAAGCCAAGCTTTCCACCTGCCCTTGCCAGGCCTAAGCCTCCACTCAAGCTACAAAGTTTCAATTATAGAAGGTAAACAAATTCAAACAAATGGCGGCAGAATGGAGCTTGAGAGAGCAGGCCAGGGTTGCCGCCGGCAACAGGGGAAGCAAAGCTTTCTGCACACCCTGGCCGGGCCCACCCGCTTAGGGCAACAAAGTTTCAATTATAACCTCAACACAAATGGCTACCGGCCGGCCTCGGAGGGAGCCCCAGGCTTGGCTCCGCTCCAGGCTACAAAGTTTCAGTTGTAGAAGGAAAATAAATTCCAGATACCAGGGCCTCTGCTTGGGTTGCCAGGGGGCGTGGCCGGCCTGCAAACCACCACAGGCCCCTCGCTCAGGCCGCCCCACATCCCAAGGGAACCCCCACCTGATCCGGGACGTCCTTCAGGGCAAACCAGCTGGCCCCCACCCCTGTACCAGGCCTCTATCCAATAAAAGAGTAATATGCAGATTGATCATCACTGCAACACACAATATAGCTGCCCCCGTGTGGTCAAAGATCCTGCCCCCATGTGGACACAAGATGGCCACCACAAGATGGCCAGCAGGAGAGGGCAGTTGGGAGGCACCCGGCCTGCAAGGGAGGGCAGTTGAGAGGGACCAGGCCTGCAAGGGAGGGCAGTTGGAGGTGATCAACCCTGCAGGAGAGGGCAGTTAGGGTTGACCAGGCCGGCAGAGGAGGGAAGTTGGGGGCAAACAGGTTGGCAGCGGAGTGGTTAGGGGGTGATAGGCTGGCAGGCAGAAGCGGTTAGGGGCAATCAGGAAGGCAGGCAGGCAAGCAGTTGGGAGCCAGCAGTCCTGGATTGTGAGAGGGATGTCCGACTGCCCGTTTAGGAGAGGGTACAGGCTGGGCTGAGGGACAACCCCCCTCCGTGCACGAATTTCGTGCACCGGGCCTCTAGTGTTCTATAAATGTCAGTTAATTCCATCTGATCCAGTGTGTCCTTTAGAGTCACTGTTTCCTTAATTTTTTGTCTGCTGATCTATCCAGTGAAGTTAGCTGGGTGATAAGTCCCTACTGTGACTGTATTGTTGTCGATATCTCACTGAAAGTCCTCTAAGAAGTGTTTTTTATATATTTAGGTGCTCCTATACTGGGTGCATATATGTTTACCAGGGTTACATCCTTTAGTTTTATGTAGTGCCCTGTGTTGTCTCTTGTGATCGCCTTCATTTTGAAGTCTACTTTGTCAGGTATGAGTATTGCTACCCCAGCTTTTTTTCGTTTGCATTTGCATGGAAAAATTTTTTTCCCTCCCTTCACTCTCATTCTGTGTGAGTCTTTTGTTCTGAGGTGGGTCTGTTGAATACAGCATATAATCGGGTCATGATTTTTTTTTTTTATCCATTCAGCTGCTCCTCTTTTTATTGGAGCATTTAATCCATTTACATTTAAGGTTATTATTGATAGGTACTTATTTATTGCCATGTTATTTTTATATGCCTAGGTTTCTCTCTCTATTTCTTCTCATTATAGCAGTCCCTTTAGCATTTCTTGTAATCCTGGCTTGGTGGTGATGAACTCCTTTAGTCTTTTTTTCACTGGGAAAAAGAAGCTCTTTAATTGATGGTCTATTTTGAATGATAGCCTTGCTGGATATAGTAATCTTGGTTTCAGATCCTTGCTTTCCATTTTCCTGAGTACTTCATGTTTCTGGCCTGTAGAGTTTCTGATGAGAAATCAGGTGTCAGCCTTATGGGAGCTCCTTTGTAGGTAACAGTTTGCTTTTCTCTTGCTGCCTTTAAGATTCTCTTTGTCTTTAATTTTTGGCATTTTACTTATGATGTGTCTGGGCATGGGCCTGTTTAGATTCTTCTTGCTTGGGACTCTCTGTGCCTCCTGAACTTGTGTGACTTTTTCCTTCACCAGGTTAGGGAAGTTTTCTGCCATTATTTCTTCAAAAATGTTCTCTATCCCTTTCTCCCTTTCTGCCTCTTCTGGCACACCCACTATTGAATATTGTTGTTTCATGTTGTCCCATGTTTCAGCTCCCTTAAGTTGTCCGCCTGTTTGTTTGTTTTTGTGTGTGTGTGTTTGATTTTTAATCCTCACCCAAGGATATTTTTTCATTGATTTTTAGAGAGAGGGAAAGACAGAAATATCAATGTGAGAGAAACACATTCATTGGTTGCCTCCTGAATGCACCCTGACCAGGGTGCTGGCCAGCAGGAGCCTGCAACCAAGGTACATGCCCATGGCCAGAATCGAACCTCGGTCCCATTGGTCCACAGGCCAATACTTTGTCCTGTCCACTGAGCCCTTCCAGCTAGGGCTGTCCTCCTGTTTTTTAATTGTTGTCTTCTTTTTGGTTCTCTGATTGAGTGATTTTTTTCTACCCTGTCTTCTAATTCATTGATCCAGTCCTCAGCTACCCCTAATTTGCTGTGTATTTCTTCTAATGTGTGCTTTATTTGTGCTATGTCATTCTTTATTTCTGCTTTCATAGTAACTGTATCTTTTCTCATGCTTTTGAACCTCTTTACTGTCATTATTCTGAACTCTATATCACAATTTCTTATCTCCATTTCATTTATCTCTTCTTCTGGAGAATTCTCTTGTTCTTTCATTTGTGGGTTGTTTCTCTGTCTCCTCATTTTGTCTGCCTGTTTGGTCTGTGACTGTGTATTAGGTAGATCTGCTACGCTTCTCAGTCTCTAATGCTTCTGACTAATTAAATCAAGCAAAGACTCATGCCTCTACCTGCAGACTGATTGTATTCAGTCTTGAGTAGCTTCAGGCATTCACCCACAGGTGTGGCAATAGTTTTTCCAAGAGGGTGGGGCAGTTGCTTCTGCCTAGAGGCTAATTGTTATTCTCAGTCTCTTAATGGGCCTCAGAAACTTCACACCTTGGAGCATGTGGTTTTCCAATGGGGTGGGTCAGCTGTCTTCCCCCCAGGCAAAACCGCCCAGATAGCGAATGTCTACATAAGAAAGAGGACCTCCACAGCGAGAGGGAATGACTCAGCACAGGAAACTGGCGTGTCTGCCTTCTGAGCTCTCATTCCAGAGCCTCCAACCCTGTCTTCCGCTCCCCCAGCTCCAGTCCACTCTGCCCTCCCTCTGCCAGAGCAGAAGGTGAGTGGCTGCACAGGGAATGTTGTGCATTGGCCCTTTAAGAGGGTGCCTGCATGCCCAGCCATCTCTCTTTGGCAGACAGCATCCCTGCTGCTTTCGCAGCCAGATGCTCTGTGGGCACCCTTCCCAGTGTTGGTGCTCTCTGCCATGGTGCCCAGCTTGGGGCTCAGACCCCAGAGTTCTCAGTGGCAGCCCTCCACAGCCGTGACACCGCTGAGGATCTTCAGCTGCTGTCTGTGGGCCCGGGCCAGCCCTTTCGCGCCTCCGCCCCTCCTGCCAGTCTCTGTTGGTCTCCCCTTTCCAGCCTTGGTTCTCTCCAGCGAGTCTTCAGTTGATTGCTCAGGAAGTTTTTCTGTATGTTAGTTGTAATTCCAGTTTGGTCATGGGAGCCCGTCCATGCGACATCCACTTACTCTGCCGCCATCTAGTATGGTATAACTTTAAAATTATTATCTCCGGCTGGGAAGGCTTTAAGAATATTTAGGGTAATAATATCAGCAGTTTTTTATAGCTGCTTAGTGAAAATCAAGTGTATTCCCAGATGTATTCTGCTATACACGTGAGAAGAATGTGAAAAGAAAAGATGTAATTTTATTTAGCATTTCAATGTACGAATGGGAAAATCCCTCCGTATGTCTGAATCCCTGCACATCCTCCCGCAGGCCCTTCGCACAGACGCACAGCTGCAGGAGCCTGGCTGAGAGCTGGGCCCTTGTTCTGTCGCCCTGGCCTAGCCCAGCTCCTCAGGGATGGCCCTTTGATCTCTGCAGGCCACTAACCCAGTCTCTCCCCTTATTAACTAAAATGCAGATAATAGTGCAAAAACAGGAATGAAGTTACATGAAGATTTTTTTAGAAAGAGTTTTTAAGATAGTATCTGGAAACACACAGATGTAAATTCTCACCAGTAGAGTAAACAGCATCTGCATTTCAAGGAGCCACGGTCTTTGGGAAGGCAGAGATGGGTGAGCATTGAGGAGCTTGCAGCTGAGTCTCATGGGCGTGCTTTACGGTAGACGTTACTTTTAAATGACGAGGAGCACAGAGTTATAAAGAGGTGAAGAGCATGTTCCTGAGCACACAGCGCACTGAGTAACTCCGGAACAATGCACCTTGGGACAGACGTGGGCAGAGGAGAAGAAGGTAATCTGGGGGTCAGAGGGAGGAATGTGAACAGAAGCAGCCACAGGGTAGTTAGTAGGTGGTGAGTCTGGTTTCTGTTTGTTTTGTTACTGGTTTTGCTGTTTGTGATTCAGCTGACTGGCACCCAGGGTTCGCGGGGAGGAGCGGGCAGCAGTGGAGAGGGCGGGCCAGGCTGGGTGGAGTCTGGTTTCTGTGGTTGGCACAAGTCCCTGCAGGGTTTTGCTCGGCATCTGGTAGGGTCGGACCGGACCGTGGGAAAGGGCCCTCGGCACAGGGTGTTTCGGGCCCTGACTCTGCAAGGTGCTGTAGTTGGATGAGTTTCAGTTTAACATTGCTTTGTGGGTGGGTAACTCAGCAGCAGCTCCTCAGCGATCGGGGACAGGAGGAAGGGAGCCACTTCCTGGAGAGGATAGGTGCTGTGGGTGAAGGTGAGGCAAGTATTGCCCACTCAGCCCCTTCATCAGTGGTATGACCTCAAACACTGAAGTTCAATCGAGTACAGGGATTCTGCTGGGGAGAAACGCTCCAAAGCCAGCAGGCGAGCAGTGGACGTTTTGGTTGCCTGAGAGAGAGTGGCTGGTGGAGGTGGTTTAATGAGAGACTTTGCAATAATCGTGGCAGGCAGCAAACAGGAAGGGTCTGTTGGCTGGGAGTGGTGCAGAGCCAGAGCTTGGCATCTGGTGCCCTCCTGGATGTGGAAATCCCAAAGGTGACTGGCCACCTAGGAGAGCGACTCATTACCTGTACGTGCATCATTGAGAAATGTTTGAAAGTATGTTAATTTTCACAGGCGCAAAATCAACATGCAAAAGAAGAGTCCCTTGCTGATGATCTCTTTAGGTAAGTTGAATTTCAGCTTTCTCATGAATCTTAGAGAGATCTATGTAAAATCCAGTTCTATTCATAAAGATTAAGTATTTTTCTTCTTCCTTAGAAATAGAGGCTTCGTCCCTTCACCTAAAGAATGCTTTGTTTTTAACATGTATTTCTTTTTACGACGTGAGCACCTCTTAGTTACTGGATATAGCATCGAAGTTTTGGGTTGACTCCGTTGTACTGTACCCCCAGATATTTAAAATATGTGGGGGGCACTCAGGTCAAAGAAGGCTCCTGAGCTGGGCTCGTAAATTTGCGAGATTTTCAACTGAGTAGCATTATGAATAAATAGGTTTTGAATCAAGATAAGTAAAATACCAGACCATTAGTTGAATTTTAATTGGCACAAGTATAAAAACAAGAGGCTGGATTAGAATTTCAAAGTAGGTTCTTGTGAGAGATTTAGCAGAGTTATAAGGGGCAATTATAATTTAATTCTGATTTAACATTATTTCAGCATCTTACAGGCCCAACAAACCTTATAATTCACTTTCAAATACTCATATAATACTATATTGTATGTAGATACTTGTTAGCGGAGAATAACATTTTCCCAAACTTATTTAAAGGCAAATGAAGAAGGTAATCTATTTTTGAGTCTGTTTTACAGCAAATTTGATTTTTTAATTTCATTATTGACAATATGAATCATTGGTCAGCATGCTGACAGTGCTCATTTCTCATAAGTAGTCAAAGGAGCCAGCCTGCTGCCCAGCTGCATTTGTTTAATTGCTGTAGTAGAAAATGTTGTGAAGTAATGTTATTTTAGGCTCACTTTGCTCTTTTGTGCAAATAGTATATTTTAATTGGGGGTGGGGAGAAAGTGTTTGAAGCTATGCTAGAAGTGTAAACACATTTATTTTTAAACTGTTGTTTCTGTTAATTATTTAAATGCTTTTATAGATTACTTTTTGTTGATGATGCTTTATTTTTACCAAATATTAATGAAAGCAGCATCAAAATGATCAATGAAAGTAAAAATGTCAGTGCTTAATACCTGATGCTAAGGATAAAACTGGCATTCTCATTCTGTTCGGTAACGTGTGACTATTTTGAAGACCCTTTAAAAGTGAAAGAAATGCCATCATTTATCTAAATATTATTTAACCGATTTCTTTCTTTGCAGATACAATCCTAACATAAAAAGGAGAAGATAGATAACCGAGGTTGTTATGAAGAAGACATGGAAAAACATTTCCTGCCCACATTACTTCCTGTTTCCTCTGGATTCAGGGGTTCAAGTTACAAATGCTCTCTAGCCTGAATTTGTTAAATAAAATGCATAAAACTCCATTTATTTTGTGTGACAAGTAGTATGGTTTGTTGTTACTGAGCTGGATGTTCCTCTGCTTTAAGTTAGTTGTGTTTTTTTTAAATAAATTTTTATTACAGTTGTTCCTCTTTTTCCCCCATAGCTCCCCTCCACCCAGTTTCCACCCCATCCCTTGCCCTTACCCCCGCATTGTCCTCATCCATAGGTGTACGATTTTTGTCCAGTCTCTTCCCATACCTCCCACACTCCCTTCCCCCCGAGAATTGTCAGTCCACTCCCTTTCCATGCCCCTGATTCTATTCTATTCACCAGTTTATTCTGTTCATCAGATTTTTTATTCACTTGATTTTTAGATTCACTTGTTGATAGATATGTATTTGTTGTTCATAATTTTTATCTTTACCTTTTTCTTCTTCTTCTCTTAAAGAATACCTTTCAGCATTTCATATAATACTGGTTTGGTGGTGATGACCTCCTTTAGCTTTTTTTTATCGGTGAAGATCTTTATCTGACCTTCGATTCTAAATGATAGCTCTGCTGGGTAGAGTAGTCTTGGTTGTAGGTTCTTGCTGTTCATCACTTTGACTATTTCTTGCCACTCCCGTCTGGCCTGCATAGTTTCTGTTGAGAAATCAGCTGACAGTCGTATGGGTACTCCCTTGTAGGTAACTGTTTTTCTCTTGCTGCTTTTAATATTCTTTGTCTTTTGCCCTTGGCATTTTAATTATGATGTGTATTGGTGTGGTCCTCTTTGGGTTCCTTTTGTTTGGGGTTCTGTGCACTTTCTGGACTTGTAAGTCTATTTCTTTCGCCAGGTAGGGGAATTTTCTGTCTTTATTTCTTCAAATAGATTTTTAATATCTTGCTCTCTCTTCTTCTGGCACCCCTATAATTCGGATATTGGTATGCTTGAAGTTCTCCCAGAGGCTCCTTACACTATCTTCATATTTTTTGATTCTTTTTTCTTTTCCGGTTGGGTGTTTTTTGCTTTTTTGTATTTCAAATCTTTGACTTGATTCTTGGGATCCTCTAGTCTGCTGTTGGATCTCTGTATATTATTCTTTATTTCAGTCATTGTATGCTTAATTTCTAATTGGTCCTTTTTCATATCCTTGAGGGTCTCTCTATATTTCTCGGAGGTTTCTAGAAGATTCTTGAGTAACCTTATAACTATGGTTTTGAACTCTATATCCAGTAGTTTGCTTTTCTCCATTTCTATCATTTGTGACCTGTTTCTTTGTCTCTGCAATTTGGCTGCTTCCCTGTGTTGATAGAGTGGCTTTGTGTGCTAAGTGTCCTATAGGGCCCAGTGGCTCAGCCTCCCTAATTACCTGAGGTGGACACTCTTGGTGCACCCCTTTGTGGGCTGTGTGCACAGTCTTGTTGTAGTTAAGCCTTGATTGCTGTTGGTATCACTGGGAGGAACTGACCTCCAGGCCAATTGGCTGTGAGGATCAGCTATGTCTACGATGGGAGAACATCTGTGCTGGAGACACCCTTATGGGGCAAGACTTGCTTCAGTGGGGCTTTGGTGTTGAGTCTGCCACCCGAGTGTGTCTCTTATGGACGTATAGAGTTGTAATCTGGATGGTCTCACTCTTACCACTGGGTACACTGGCTCTTGGATCTCCAAGGAGGTGCAAAGTCAGCCACTGCCTGAGGCCACCCAGCAGTAGCTACAGAGAGATCTGCAGATTTCTCCTTTTTGTTTGGGGTTTGGAGGTGCCCTGATGAGGCCCAGCTGTGAAGCAACGCAAGCTGCTGTCCAGCCTTGGGCCTTCTTTTGGAGGCTCTGGGGCTCTCTGACCCAGCTGCAGTTTGACAGGTTTTTAGGCGGAGAAAGGACAGGCCATTAGTATGCAAAAGCCTCTGCGCACAGCTTGGGTGGGGTTGTAAATTGGGTGTGGCGGGGTCTCAGGGAATCACCAGGGTGGAGCAAACAGCAATGGCTGCCCATCAGCCCTGCCCTGAAGAGGCCCCTGGGTCTGTGTCCCGCGGCACCATGCAGGAACAATGATCGCTGCAAGCACCTCTGAGAGAAAGCCGCCCTCGCGTTCCGGCCCAATGCCAGACAGTCCAGTTTCTCCCCATATGAGTCTGGGTCCCCCAGAGTCTCTCCCGGAACTGGAATTCAGAGCAGTTGGGAGCTTGTATCTCCCTCCTGATTGAAAAAGACAACAGCACACCCAGCTGCCAGCCCCTTTCTCGTGCACCTATCTCCAGACTTCCGCACTTCACTTCCGCACCTCCTTCCGGACTCGGTGCACTTTTCTCTTTCCTTGTAGTTGTGTAATTTCCACTCAGCCAGCCTTCCTGTGGTTCTGGGTGATATTTGTTTTGTCTTTTAGATATAGTTTTAATATGGTTGTGTGAGGCAGCAAGTTCAGGAGTTTACCTATGCCGCCATCTTGGTTGTCAGTGTTTAAATTAGTTTTTGTAAAGTACAAATGGTAAGAGATGACTATCTCATCTCTTACAGTAATTTTTTTCCATTTTTCAATTTAGTTTTATTATTGAGTAGTTTATTAGTCACAGTTCATAATTCTAAAAAAATAAAAGGGTAAGGATTAAAAAGACTCCCTTCCACCACTGTGCCAGCTATTGGTTCCTCAGAAAAAATATACAATACTCATTTCTTTTGGGTCGCAAAAGAACTCTTGGCCCAGAAAGAAACTCACTACAGACTGATTCATTTGCCTCTCAGCATAACCATTATTGCTTGTCTCATTTTTGGTTGTTATAAGTGTATTTCTAGTAGCACATGATCTCACTCATCTAGGGGAAATGATGAACAACATAGACTGATGAACAAGAACAGACCCAGAGACAAGGAGGCATCGATTGGACTGTCGGGCCTCAGAGGGAGGGTAGGGGAGGGTGGGGGTAGGGGGGAGAGATCAACCAAAGGACTTGTGTGCATGCATATGAGCCTAACCAGTGGTTAAGGACAACAGGGGGGTGGAGGCATGCGTGGGGAGGGGTGTGGGATGGGAATGGGGGGATGAGGACAAATATGTGATACCTTAATAAAGAAATTAAAAAAAAACCAACTCATTTCTTATGTCTTTCCAGAGATTTTAACACCTATTCAGATTTCCATGCATATTGTCTTTCAATACTTTCCTACAAAACGATGGCCTAACATGTCCAGTGTTCTGCACCTTGCTCCTCCCACTGCATGGATTGGAAGGCTGTGGGTATATCAGAACGATGGCTTTCTTTTCCATTATGCAGGAGTCGTTCCTGAGCCGATGGCCGGAGAGGTGACTGCAGGTGAGGCTGTCACCACACATTCTAGTCCTGGAGACTGGAGACGGAGACTTCCTCATGCTTGTGGATGCATCTCACAGGAGGGAGACCTGTTTGTGGTTTTACCGAGCTGGGCGTCCCTCTGCTTTGAGACCTAGTTTTTGTAAAGTACAAATGGTAAGATTGCCTTCTTTCTACTTTGAAGGGACATGGTAAGAAAAAAAAAATGAATGTCTTTGCTTTCAAGGTTTGTAATGTAAGAACTTAGCCGCACCTAGAATTACGGTACAGTCCTTTTATCCATCTGAGGGTCGGTGCACATGTCCCAGGAAGTACAACAGGGTTTTGATGCTCACTGAAAGCTTCCTGAGGTCACATCCGTTCTGACACTTCA
This sequence comes from Cnephaeus nilssonii, assembly GCF_951640355.1. Taxonomy (NCBI): domain Eukaryota; kingdom Metazoa; phylum Chordata; class Mammalia; order Chiroptera; family Vespertilionidae; genus Cnephaeus; species Cnephaeus nilssonii. Next base: position 55,377,959 of record NC_137089.1, on the reverse strand, counting down.
CAAGCCTACCTTCGTAGGTGTTAGAGCACAGCCTGGAAAATGACCCCAAAATTACTTTGTGCCATTGCTGGGTCTTCATGGAAGATGGGTAAGAGCAAACTTTTGAGTCAAGGGGATGTTAACAGTTCTTAGCCTTGCCTAGAAACCATCTGTATAACAAAGTCATTTCAATTTAGAAGTGACATTAAGAAAGACATCCAACCCAATTCATTCAGTGCTCGAAAGAACAGGCCAGCCAGAGTGCTCAAACCAGTGTTCTCAGGATGGTGCACACTTTCCAGCAGAGGTAGCACTCATATGGAAAGTTACCATAATAAACGAAAGCTGCATCTCATCGTTTCTAAAACCATTAAACTTAAATCAGACATGACAGTTATAAAAAATACAAGAGTTCATCAGTTTATCTGAAACAGCTAGTTGTAGAGGCAAGTATGTTCTAAATAGATTTTAAGGTGAATTATGATCCTATGAGCACATAACATTGCAAAAAGATGGACAGAAAAATACTAACACTTTAGTCCATTTTCTGATATTAAGAAAAAATAGAATTAGGTATTCAATAAACACATTCCACATGAAATAAATTCTACCAAAAAAGAGAAAAAGACTAGAGAAAGACTGAGAAATTGTTTGCTATGGAGAACTTCAGAGGACTTTTTGTCTAACACTAAAATTCTGGGGATTTGTATGGAAATACGAACATTAAGCACATCTAAATAAATAAGTGAAGATAAAGCATACAGTTCAGTAAGTAACCTTAGAAATTCGTCATCTGTGAACAAATTTCAAAGTAATCTTGGGAATGGAAGACAAGTTTTAACCTTATTTTCAACTTTTAGTCTTTAATAATTATGGCAGTACCCAAATGGTATAACAATATTAGAAGAATTTAAACAGAAATTAAGCCAGTGTTCACACAGGAATAAGTAATCCCATTCAAAATTTACTGAATTGCAAATTATTATGTTAGTTAAGTAGAGAATAAATATCCAAAAAATACCTTGGCAAGTTCCTGGATATCTAAGTGTATGCCAACATTATTGAACTGTTTAAAGTATTAGCAGCTAAGAATGTGAAGTATTTGTCAATTTTTCAATAATAAAAAATATTTTTAAAAGATCAGCATATTTGATAATAAATTAGATTTATACAATTGTTAATTTCAAAGTAAAGAAAACCTGAGTTGTAAATGCCTCCTATCCCCACCCCACTTCATATCCCATTTTCTTTTAGACCCTTTGTCTCAGCCTTTAACGAGCACACACATTCCTTGAGGATATTGCTGAGACACAGTTTCTGATGCACTAAGTATGGGGAGGGGGCCCGAGCGTCTATGCTTCTAACAAGCTACAGAGCGAGCTGAGGCTGGGCTTTGGACCACCTCTGAGTAGCAAGATGACCCAATATACGGCGAGGACTATTTCTAGCCTAATGACAGTTTGGTTTTATAGATTCAGGCTATGTTTTGGCATCAATCATAACCAAAAATGATCACAAAAAAGTACTTCTTGGAAGAAAAAGAGTATTTTAGTTAAGTGAGAGCTTAAAAGAATACCAAATTGTTGGCATATCTGCCTGACAGTGGCACCTCTGGCACATTACAGCAGTGATTTTTCAACCAGTGTGCTGTAAGAATTTTTTAAATATGCATTACCTATCTAGTCAGGGGCACTGGCCTCTTTTCCTTTAGATTGTCAAATTAAAAAGTGACAACAGTCAACACAATAGCTATTCAGTGTGAATGTCCTGTCTTGAACCATAAATATATAGGACATATAATAGAGTTGCATCTTATTGGTCATGTTGCATAATAAGGTTGAGTCTGATTGGTAGATTCTTGGTACCAGAAATCCTTCCATACAAGTATAGGCACCTGATTTTTTTAAAAGTCACTTTGGAGCCATGGCCAGTGTTGCTCAGTTGTTTTGTGTTAGCCAGTGCACCAGAAGGTAGCAGGTTTGATCCTTGGTCAGGGTGCATGCAGGAGGCCACCTATCGCTGTTTCTCTCTCTCCTCCTCCTCCTCCTCCATCTCTCTTAAAAAAAAAAAAAAAGTTACTGGAGCAAAAAGGGGTAGGTAATTACTATTTATTTTTGTAAATCAAAATTATACCTATTTTTCCCCTGCCGGCATGGCTCAGTGTGGACCTATGAACCAGGAGGTCACAGTTCGATTCCCAGTCAGGGCACATGCCCAGGTTGTGGGCTCAATCTCCAGTATGAGGCATGCAGGAGACAGCTGGTCAATTCTCTCTCATCATTGATATTTCTCTCTCTCTCTCCTGCTCCCTTCCTCTCTGAAATAAATTTTTTTAAAAAGATATTAAAAAATATATCTACCTATGTTTTTGTGAGATCAGCAAAAAATCTGTTTTTTGGTGTGCTACAGAATTTTAGTAATTAGTTTATGTATGCCATGAAATAAAGTTACACCAAGTTCTTGTAACTTTAAAAAATAATTACTATGCCTGAGACTCTCCAGTTAAATCAAGCCAGAAATTCAAGCCAGCACACTGCAAAAAGTTAAAAATCTTTAATGGTGAACTGTCCATATAAATTACTTGTAACCCTGCTTCAAGCTACCCCATCTCCTCCTCCTCTTTCAACAAACAAATGCTTTTTCTTCTGTCTTGCTGCTAAACAGTGTGTAACACCCAGTGCCCCTCCCTTTAAAAATCGAACAAAATTATCTCCAACTAAAGGACCCAATGCAAAAAGATGGGCTTCTTTAACACACTCGTAGGTGTACGCATCTATTTCCACTGGATTACCCTTACAAGTGATTGGGTGGCCCGAGTTGTGGCCCAGGTAACAGCCTTGCTCTTTCAGAAAAGACAGACTGGGGTGAGAACCTATCAGCACTGCTGCTGCAGAAAGTTTAAATATTCTCTTCAGCCCAGAGACACTCTGGAGGACGCACTTCATGTCCGACGTAAAGGAACGCACACGGTGCTCGGGAAAGCTGGTGTAAGCAGGTAGAGGGCTGGAGTCCGCAGAAGGTGACTGCGTGCACATCATGTGATAGACCTTGTGGTATTCTGGGTACAGCTTTTTGGGAAGCTGCTTGAAAATTAAACTTGGATCAGTTACTCGTCTGCGAAATGCATGGATCACAGGGATGTTGTTGTTGTAAGCACACAGTACTGCGTCCGCTGCAGTGAGCCCAGAGCCTACAATTAGCACTGGGTCCGCTTTGCCCCGCAACTTCCCTTTGCTCACAGCCGCTCCAAACTCAGGCAGGGAATGAAACACAAAAGGGGAATCTTCCCCTTCCACCTCCAGACGGGCAGGAGAGTCCGATGTTCCCGTGGCCAGAACCACATTCTCAGCAAAGAGACCGAAGGGAACATGGGAACCATCTGCTACTCGCTGATAGCCCCGGATCTCCCAGTTTCTCTTGATAAACTTGGACTTCTCCATCTGCAAATGCTGTGCTGGAATAGCTCCATCCTGGCCACCATCCTCCTCCCGGTCTCTGTAGAGTCTCGACACAGAGGTAATGTAAGTGTTTTCTCTGAAGTTCTTCTGAAGACCCATGACTTTCACATAATGTTTATAGTAGCGAGCTACTTCCTCTGGCAGGACTCGATCCCCTTTTAGGTTCCTGGAAAGGGAAAAGGAAAACATCCTATGAGAACAGGACTTTGTTTCTGTGATTATTACTTCTCCATCAGTAAGCTATTACATCTTTTAAATTCCCCTGACCTGTCTTAGCTGTCCATGACCCTAACCCTTACAAAGAAAGAAAACTTTTTAGTTAAAAAGAGGAAGCCTCCTGGGGTAGAGACTAGGCAATGCATGCCTGCTTCTCCACTGTATCTTCTCAGATTGGCTGCTTTTACCAATAAACAAAGGGATTAAAATGTGGATATGTGATCATTAGACTCCTTTACAGTCTATGTTACAATAGTAATCTAAATAATTCAGTTTATAGCTCTACTATTTAGTCTTTGTTCTGTACTCTAAGTCAGCAATTTTCAACTGGTATTATCCCCAAATTTTTAAAATATGCAGTACCCGACTATTTAGTCAGGGGCACTGACCTCTTCCCTTAGGTTGTCAAATAAAAAAAAATTTAAAAAATGACAGCAGCCAACACAACAACAGCCAGTTGATGTGAATGAATCAAAATTATACCCTTTTTTTCAGATCAGCAAAACATATTTTTGGTGTGCCACAAAATTTTAGTAATTAGTTTATGTGTGCCATGAGATAAAAAGGGTTGAAAATCACTGCTGTAAGTACAGACTAACTTAATTACAATTGTTGAGGTAGTACAGGTCTAACTGTAATACATAGATATATTTGTTAAAGATAATATATACCACTCTGACACAATTTTTAGTAAGGTGCTTTCTATTTTCCTAATGACCAAAAATAAGTCAGATCAGTTTTCTGTAAATAAAATTAGCTTACATCTAAGTAAATAATATGACATTTCTGTTTTTTCTTACTCAGATAAATAAAATATTTTTATGAAAAAGTACATTAGTACATCTTTCGTTTTCCACTTGGAATTTAAAGCAATGGGCATTAGCACCCCTAACCACTGTGCCCCAATTAGAGATAAATAGCAGGAAAAACAAACCAAATCACTTCACATAATTCATTATAACTTGTTTTTGGAAAAAGTTAATAAAAACAGTCTTCTTAAAGTTTAATAATTATAGTAATTAAGATTTAAAGCGTATTAACTTTTGATTTTTACAGAAACTCTATGTAGTAGTTACTACTATGATCTCCACTTTACAGACTAGGAAATTGACAACTAATTTGTGTGACCAGGGTTACATCAGGTTATAGAGTCAATCTCTAGAGATCTAAGAGTCTTCCTTCTTTTAACGCGATGCAAAGGCAGGAACTAAAGGTGATAGTAATTCTGTACTGAATAATCCCCACTTCAGAAGGACAAACACTCTGGTACAGAGTCATGAATATCCTTCCTTACCCACATAACAAAGCAAAGACTGTTGAACAGTCTTATTTACTGACCTATGAAAATCAGGAACTTGTACAACTTGCCTGATTTTGCAACTTTACATGTCAAATCCATATACAATTCTTTTTTAAAAACCCAAAAGGAATATTTGATAGGTTTAATTTCAATTACACAATGCTGGTCTAAATTTGCTCTCCTTAAATCTTGTCAAATGAAGGATAATTTCTGTGGATTAACATAGATTCTATGAAGCAAGAAGTCACGCATTCAAATGGTACAGCCCTGTTCTAACAAAAGTTAAGTAACTTCCTGCTTTCATTTGCAGGAATGAAATGTTTTCGTGAGCAGTCAAATTAGATAGATTCTCTGAATTAGTAATTCCTATTTAATATTACTGTCCTTGAAAACAATAGGGCTTTTCAATTTTTCTTTTTAAATTTTAGGTTCTTTCCCCAAAAATAAATAAACTTGTATTCTTCCAAGTTGAGATTTCTTCTCAGTTACTCAGTAAATATTTCCTACTAAATATTTACCTTAATATCTAAGTAGCCAATCACACCATCAATTCTAGTTTATTCCATCACTCTAAACGATTAATCATATGTACTCCTCTAGTTTGAACGTCAAACACATGTACACATGAACTATGCATACATGAATTTATATATCCACTCATAAAAATAAGTGACTGAGTGTGGAAAGGATATGTGGGTGGATGAGAAAGTAAACGGTGGTTGAACAGGACAGGATAAATCCATGCTTAGCGGAGCAGTCGGAACCCAGCCTAGAGAAAAGCCCCTCCTGACCTGCAGTGCATCGGGGGCAGCGCTGGGGGAACAGCCAGAGTCCCTGCTGCAGAGGCTTCTGACAAGCGTGAGAGACAGACCTCTGTATTATCCAACTAAGACGGCACAGGTGCCTTGACATTTGCTGACACTCTTCCCATTGCAACCAAAGAACGGTGATAGTTTCATCTTTACCTTCGTTTGCTAGTCACCCAGTCTTTAAATTTAAGTCCAGGGAGCTCCATCCAATTTCCAAAGCTGATTGTCAACATGGAGCCTTCCATATTCTATTTGGATAAAAAAATGTGCAATCAAAAAACACATTTAGGTAACATGGGGTTTTTTGTTATTGTTTTTTAACCAAACCTATTTATAAACTTTAAGAGTCTGGATAAGGAGAGCTCAAAGGAGTCCTATATGGTTATATAAATTACCTCTCAAAGTTTATTCCAATAAACTTTCAAATAATACTTTCATCATTTGGTAGTATCTATCTATATACTTCTTTCATACAGTTATACATTTACAGAACAAATTTATAATATTACCCGGTGCCTACACAGTGTTAATAGTTTTGGCCTATAATCAACATGGTAATTCAGATGTAGATATTTTAGTGAAACAAATGGATATTTTCACCTTTTAAACAAAAGGAAAATAGTTCATTAATTTCCAACTTTATTATTTTTTTAAATGTTTTTATTAATTTCAGAGAGAGGAAGGGAGAGGGAGAGAGACAGAAGATGGTAACATCAATGATGAGAGAATCTTTGATCGGCTACCTCCTACTGGGGATCTAACCTGCAACCTGGGCATGTGCCCTGACTGGGAATCGGACCGTGACTTCCTGGTTCATGGGTTGACACTCAACCACTGAGCCATGCCAGCCTGGCAATTTCCACAAAATGTTTTTTCATTTTATTATTATTAACTAGAGGCCTGGTGCACGAAATTCGTGTACGGGGGGGGGGGGGGGAGGGGAGGGGTGTGCCTCAGCCCAGCCTGCACCCTCTCCAATCTGGGACATCCCTCTCACAATCCAGGACTGCTGGCTCCCAACTGCTCGCTTGCCTGCCTTCCTGATTGCCCGTAACCGCTTCTGCCTGCCAGCCTTATCACCCCCTAACCACTCCCCTACCAGCCTGATTGATGCCTAACTGCTCCCCTGCCAGCCTGTTTGCCCCTAACTGCCCTCCCCTGCAGGCCTGGTAACCCCTAACTGCCCACCCCTGCAGGCTTGGTCCCCCCCAACTGCTCTCTCCTGCAGGCCTGGGTCCCTCCCAACTGCTCTTCCCTGCAGGCCTGGTCGCCCCCAACTTCCCTCCTCTGCTGGCTTCGTCACCCCTAACTGCCCTCCCCTGCAGGCTTGATCGCCCCCAACTGCCCTCCCTTGCAGGCCTGATCCCTCCCAACTGCCCTTCCCTGCTGGCCTGATCGCCCACAACTGCCCTCCCTTGCAGGCCTGGTCCCTCCCAACTGCCCTCCCCTGCTGGCCATCTTGTGGTGGCCATCTTGTGTCCACATGGGGGCAGGATCTTTGACCACATGGAGGCAGCCATCTTGTGTGTTGGAGTGATGGTCAATCTGCATATTACTCTTTTATTAGATAGGACAGAGGCCTGGTGCACGGGTGGGGGCCGGCTGGTTTGCCTGAAGGGTGTCCCGGATCAGGGTGGGGGTTCCCTTGGGGCGTGGGGCGGCCTGGGCGAGGGGCCTGTGGTGGTTTGCAGGCCAGCCACGCCCCCTGGCGACCCAAGTGGAGGCCTGGGTATCTGGGGTTTATTTATCTTCTACAATTGAAACTTTGTAGCCTGGAGCGGAGCCATGACTTCTGCTCCCTCTGTGGCGGCAGCCATTTCTGTTGGGACTTATGTATCTTCTATCATTGAAACTTTGTAGCCTTGAGTGGAGGCCTAGGCCGGCAAGGGCAGGCGGAAAGCTTGGCTTCCTCCATTGCCTGGGAAACCCAAGCCTCCCTCCTGCTCTCTGTGGCCGTAGCCATCTTGGTTGGGTTTATTTGCATATTCGCTCCTGATTGGCTGGTGGGCGTGGCTTATGGGTGTAGTGGAGTGATGTTAATTTGCATATTACTCTTTTATTAGATAGGCTAATTTTTTAATGGGCAGCACAACAGCCTCTTCCCCCCCGCCCGAGTCAATTGTAATTAGGAAGTCTAAGCTGGTTCGGCTAAAGCAGCACCTCTTTCTAGAACGAGGAAAAAGCAGCAGTGGTGGCCTGATTAAGAACAGACTCACTGCTAATGCTATGCCAACTTCAAGCTCCCGTGCGTGCCCTCTTTAATTGTTTTGCTCAGTACAATGCAAGAAAGGCCCAAGGGCCACCAGCATCTGTCCCAGTGTCCTCAATGACCTCTTTTACTAATTCTCTAAGCTATGGCTTCTTTTCCCTTAACTCTCTCGCCCATGTCTACAGCTGGCATTGGCAATGGCCAACATTTTCAGAACGCTTGTTAAGTGCTAGGCCTTATGAAGCTAATTTGTGACACATCACCAAGGGAGAGAATGCAGCAAGCTGCCACTGCTTTGAGGCAGGTTGGGCCTGGGACATGGATCAGAACCAAGATGGAAAACTAGGACCATCAGAAGGGGAGCTGTTAAGAATTTATTATATGTCAGAAGTTATCTGCAGCCACATAATCATCTCATCTTGAACTCAAAAACCTTAAAGCACTGTATTCGACTTTCTGTCAACAATCTCTTAATTTTATTCCCACTGCACCAGTTCTTCCAGTTGGTTGCAAGACCTAGTCACTTGGTCTGTTCACTGTTCTCCCAATCAGCTTTTTTTTTTTCCATATGCAACCTATATGCCATGATGCCTGCAGTCATGGAGACAGTATATCAAGGGGCACTGTAGGAGCATACAGAAAGAGGCTATTTCTTCAAGGACACAAACAGAATTTGTGGGATGCACTGTTAGAAAGAGAGACTATTCTAGGCAGAATAAGCAAGCTATGTGACTGTTCAATAAAAAACTCACCTGTTAATCCTTTTCAGGGTGCAGAAAAGGATTAATAGGCTCAGACTGCATTAGCCCTGCACATTACTAAGAAAGATCTGTGTTCAGAACTGGCCCTTGGCCACCTCCTGGGAGACATCCTCTGACCCATGGAATAGTCCACCTGATGAGTGTTTTCTGCATGCCAGAGCCTGGGCCATGACGCACCAGTGGGCTGTGCACATTTACCCTAACATGGGATTATGGTGAACACAGCTGTTTGCTCTGGGAGGCATGGACCAGTCAGAGGCCAATCACATGGGAGCTGCTGGCTTGCATGGCTGACCCCCCACAAAATCCCTGGACACCAAGGCGTGGATGAGCATCCCTAATTGGCTCCCACTTGATAAATTAAATGTAAACAACTTTTAGATATAACGTTACACTAGTAATAGGAATACTAGAGGCCCAGTGCACGAATTCATTCACCAGTGGGGTCCCTAGGCCTTGCCTGCGGGATCAGGCCGAAACTGGCTCTCCGACATCCCCTGAGGGGTCCTGGATTGTGAGAGGGTTCAGGCCAGGCTGAGGGACCCCATCAGTGCACAATCGGGGCCAGGGAGGGATGCAGGAGGTTGGCCAGCCGGGGAGGGACTGTGGGAGGCCTCCAGGGCGTGTCCAGCCTGTCACACTCAGTCCCTATCAGCCAGACCCCAGCAGCAAGCTAACCTACCAGTCGGGAGTGTCTGCTCCCTGGTGGTCAGTTCACATTATAGCAACTGGTCGACCAGTCAACTGTCTGCCTCCTGGTGGTCAGTGCACATCATAGCAAGCAGTTGAGCGGCCTTAGCATATCATTAGCATATTACACTTTGATTGGTTGAACAGACAACCAGACACTTAGCACATTAGGCTTTTATTATATAGAAGGATCCAACTGAAGTCTATACATAAAATTTGATATTTAATGTTAACATTTTCATGAAGTCTGTAGTTCATAACATAGCAAATTTATTTTATTTATACAACAAATGAGCATTCTCAGCACACTAGATACTATATTGGCTGCTAAGGACAGCGTAGACAATTATTAGTTGCTGCCTCTAATGAAATGTACTGACTCTTAATGTTATCAGTTCTCTCGCTAAGCTTCTGCTATGGACTAAACTGTGCCACCTCCAAATTCCAAGGGAAACTCTAACACCCAGTGTGAAGATATTTGCAGGTGGAGCCTTTCGGAGGTCATTAGGCCTAAGATGAGGTCACATGGGGGGGGAAGACAGATCATGCCATCACTGCCATGTGAGGACACAGCAAGAAAGCAGCTGTCTGCAAACCAGGAAAAGAGCCCTCACCACAAAGTGAGTACACTGGCACCTTGATCCTGGTCATCGCAGCTTCCAAACTGTGAGAAATAGTGTCTGTTGTTTAAGCCACCTGGTCTATGGTAGTTTGTTAAAGCAGCTCAAGCAAGCTAATACAAGTTTATTCTTCTACATTTTTCACTAAAGATCCTGAAAATATAGAGAAATAATGGATATTGGTATGAAATAGTGTGTGGAATTTTGTAAATTCTAAAATAAATAAGTAAAAGTACTTTGACTATGAAATGTTAAAATATTTTCTATATCTACATTAATAAAAGAGAAATATGCAAATTGACCGTACCTCCACAATGACCACCAGCCAATCAGGAGTGGGTATGCAAATTAACCCAACAAAGATGGCAGGTTAATTTGCATGCGCAGGCACGAGTGAAGACTGAAGACTGAAGAGTCTTGGCTTCTCCCCTGCGGCTGGAGTGGAGAAGACTAGCCTCGAGGCTTGGCTTCTCCACTGCAGCTGGAGCGAAGGCCTGGGTCCTGGGTGCCAGAGGAAACCGGTGCCGGCAGCCAGGGGAAGGAAGGCCTATTGCACGAATCTTCATGCAACGGGCCTCTAGTAAATCTTATAAAATGATATAGAAAAAGTGCTTATTCTAAGAATATAAGTAATCAAATTTGGCTTAACTTCTAGTAATTACCCACATTAAATTAATTAGGATTAAAACTCCAGATAAAAATTCAGTTAATATATATAACATTATATCATAATGTTTAAGAATCAAAATTGTCTTATTAATAAGATCTATATAATAGCTCAGACTGAAATGCTAAGAAAATTGTATACTCACATGCCAAGCTCCACCAGGTGGGCCTTTACCAAGAACTAAGTGAGGGATATAATGATGTTGTTCTAATTTCCAATGCAAAACAGATGGATAATCCTTCCCAAAGTCAGCATCTGGATGAAGGAGTGTGTCAAAGAGTACTGCAACTGGATTGGTTGATCGGCCTTCAAGGCCCTCAGACAAGTATTCTAAGTCCTGAATGAATTTAAAAAAAAAAAAAAAAAAAAAAGGTGGCAGATAGAGTTTGAAAAAAGAAAAACACAAACTACTACTATCATAACAAAAGTGAAGGCAATTACTCTAACCCAGCATTTCCCAGAGAGTAATTTCCCAATGCTGCACAACATTGGTGTCCCTTGAGATCTTAACAGAGTCTTTGGTCAAATATGGGAAAGGTTAGGTCTCAACAAATCTAATCTGATCCTTTTACTGCAAAATTTGAAGATGACTTTAACATGCTAATATGCCTTCATATGTCTACAGTGACACTGCAGTAATAAAAGGCAGCCCTTTCCAAACTCATTTGAGCATACAGCACCTATTAAAACTTTATCAAGAAATCATATGGGAAATTCTACTCTTATCAAATCAGGAAAATAAATAAAAGTAAGCAGAATGTATTTACAAATCTAAAATTAAAATGATAGAAAGTGTTATTAGAAGAAAGGATTTTCAATTAAACACAATGCTTATATAAGCTGAACTAATCTTGTTTCAGTATAAAAAAATTAAAAGGATTGAAGTAATACCTGATCAACGAGGGAAAGATGTCTTGCTTCTTGTAGTTTACTCTGTAAGATTGTATTTGGATGTATTGCTTCTGATGATAAATATGGTCGGTAGCCTGATAACATATAAGAAAGGCAGATCCCTGAGGGTCCATTTCCTATTTAAAAAAAGAGAAGGTGGAGAGGGTATGTCACGCACCACACGCCTCTTCCCTGGCTTTCCTCCTCCTTCACACATGGCTTTTTCCTCACCAATTCTGCCTTCTCTAAACTCTGAAAACCAAGTGTTCACAAGACTGACTTTTGCCTTCACTCCTGGTTTTTGTGGGGAGTCTCATCTACTCAAAGCTTCAACTCTCTACGCTACTGATTCCCACAATTAGATATCTAGGCTGACCTCTTCCCCAGAAATATACTTCACATTTCCATATGCTACTTCTTTACACCACCTGACAGGCCCACTAACAACTTAACCAAAATGCATTCAAAGCAAATCCTTGCGTCCCTTCATTAGCTGCCCTCTCCTCCTACACACCCTCCTTCTCCACATATGGCACGAGCAAAACCCTAAGCTACTTAGCTTCTGGTTCTACACAGATGTTGTCATCTATATCCATTCGGTTGTCTTTGCTTTTCTCCCGTATTTTCACTCAGAAGGCAAGTCTCCCCCTACTTCTCCTCCTCAAGTTCACCTGCTCCAAAACTATTCCACACTCAGATGGTTTTGGTAACACATGGTCTTCAGCATGTTGCTTCCTCTATTTTAAAGGCCTTAACTGCTTGTTGCTGACTACCCAGTATTCTCTACGTTCTAGTCTCAACCATCTTTCCAGTCCCATCTCCTAAGGCTGCCTTCCATGTTTTATATGCTTTAACTAAAACTAAACTGTATTTGTCATTGAAATATTTCCATTTCCATAGTTCCCTTAGTCTGGGTTTGCTACCTCTCTATTATCTACATCCATCAAAAATTGAATCCAACGGGGAACAAAAACCCTATTCTTCGCCTAATATTTTATCCCAAATAAGCTCACAGATGTAAATATGAAAAGTAAAATCATAAGAATATTAGTAAAGTGGGTGATACTTCTATTTATAATGCTGGAGTGGGAAGCTTTTAAGCATAACATACAACTCAAAAGACACAAAGTAAAGTAAACCTTTTGCCTTCATACAAATTATTAACAACTGACAAGTAGTGGGAATTAAGATCTGAGGAAAAGAGCTAATTTCCTTGAATCAAAAAGAGACAAAACTGAAGAAGAGAAGTCATGATAACATCAACAGCTATAGAAAAAGCATCTGACAAAACCCAACACCTATTCATGATAAAAACTCTCAGCAAACTACAGAGAGAGGGGAATTTCCTCAGCTTGAAAAGAATTATCTACCAAAAGCCTACAGCTAACACCATACTCAGTGGTGAGAAATTAGGTGCTTTCCCTCTAAGATCAACAACAGGACAAGGATGTCTCTTCATACCATTCCTATTCAACAGACATCTTGATGGATATCCTAGGTAATGCTGTAAAGACAAGAAAAGGAAACTCTGTGGCCCAAGTCAAGTACCCACTGAGTCCCACAGAATAAGTGCTCTGTGGCCTTGGAGCTCAGGAGGAAAGAAGGAAGTTCCCTATGTTCTGGAAACTTTCAGGATGCTCCCAACAAGGAAAAGGCCTGTGACATGCCCAGCAAGAACACGAGAGAGTGAAATGGAACAATTCCTAAACCTGAGTCACATCTCCTTCCCTGAGTAGCTTGTTAAAATACAGATGGCCAGCCCAGCTGGCGTGGCTCAGTGGTTGAGTGTCAACCTAGGAACCAGGAGGTCACAGTTGATTCCTGGTCAGGGCACATACTCGGGTTATGGGCTCAATCCCTAGTGTGTGGTGTGCAGGAGGTAGCCAATCAATGATTCTCTCTCATCACTGATATTTCTATCTCTCCCTCTCCCTTCCTCTCTGAAATCAATAAAAAATACAGATGGCCAAGCCGTAACCCCAGTGCAGCTTCAGAAGAGCTGGGGTGAAAGCCCAGACATCTGTGTGGTTAACCAGCTAAGCAAGAAAAATTTTAAAAAAGACAAGAAAAGGAAATAAAAGTATACAGATTGGGGAGGAATAAAACTCTCTTTGTTCACAATGCCATGATTATCTATGTAGAAAATCCCAAAGAATTGAAAAAACCTCCTGGAACTAACAGGCAATTATACCAAGGTTGCAAGAGATACAGAAGGCAGTTACTTTCCTATATATCAGCAATGACAAGCGGAACTTGAAATGCAATGCACAACACTGCTTATATTTGCACAGAAAAGAAAAATACTTGGATATAAATCTAGAACAACACATTTAAGATCTATATGAGGAAAACCACAAAACTGATGAAAGAAATTAAAACATATCTAAACAGATGAAAAGATAGTACATGCTTGTGAATAGGAAGACTCAATCTTGTTAAGATGTCAGTTCTTCCCAACTTAAACTACAGATTTAATGAATCCAAATCAAAATCCCCAGCAAGTTACTCTGTGGATATGGCAAACTGGTTCTAAAGTTTAAGCGGAAATGTGGAAAATCCAGAATAGCCAGCACAATATAGAACAAAATAAAGACTGAAACCATCCAAATTCAAGTCTTGCTGTAAAACTGGTCAACAACACAGTGTAGAAAAAAATAAAAGGACAAAATCAATGTAATACAATAGAGAACCCAGCGATCTTCACAAGGATAGTCAACATATTTTTGACAAGAAAGCAAAGGCAATCCAATGGTTGTTAAGTCTTTTCAATAAATGGTACTAAAACAAGTGTACATCCACATATCAAGATATAAATCTGGATATTAACCTTACTAGAGGCCTGGTGCACAAAATTCGTGCACAGGTAGGGTCCTTAGGCCTGGCTGGCAATCAGAGCCGATCGGGGCTTTCTGGCTGCCGGCTGGGGCCTCCCTTTCCTGACTGTTGGCTGCCGGCCAGGTCCTCCCTTCCCTGGCTGCTGGCCGGGGCCTCAATGGACTCAAAACAGATCACAGATGTAAATATAAGATGCAAAATAATGAAACTTCTAGAAGATAACAGGAGTAAATCTAGATGACCTTTGGTTTTGGTGATGAATTTTAATGAGTTTTTAAAAACTAAGCATAGTCTTACCAGGTGACCCAGCAATTAAATTCCTTGGTTTTTACCCAAATGAGTTGAAAACTTAATGGCCATGCAAAAATCTTCATGTTTATAGCAGCTTTACTCATAATTGTCAAAAATTGGAAGCAATGAAGATGTCATTCAATTAGTGAATGGATAAACAAATTGTGAAACATCCATACAATAGAAAATCAATACATACATTAAGGAAATTTGCTCTTTACTAGTATCTATGCTCAGGCTGGTGGTGCTACTGCCAAAAGTAATACATTAGGTTAAGCTACACTCATTGGCTAGCTGAGGCCACACAGAAATAGATTGTTTGGGGGGAGTGAGGTGGGCAGGTACGGAGGAAGGTGGTTTTTCCTGACTTTCCTATAGCCAAGCTAGAACAAGCCAGGGTTCCTTGACTCCCAAGATATCAAGGATGGAAACTAGGGTGGATGTAAGTTGGAAAATGGTACACGAGGTACGATCTTAAAGAATATCCTGGATGAGAAACAGTGCAGAAACGCCTTCATCCTCTGCCCTAGAGGGGAATCTGTATAGAACTATAGTGCTCCCTTCCTCCCTTCCTCCCTTCCTCCCTTCCCTGAGTGTCCGACATTCTGGTTAGAGGAGAGGGCTTTTCTCTCTTTCCCACTGACTTTGAAACAAAATATGGGTTGTCTTCATTACCAGGACACTCATAAAATCACCACAACTGATAGTATCTAATGTAATAATAGAGGAATATACAAATTAGCCGGGACGCTGTAATGTCACGACCGATCTACTAGCGGTAGAGAGCTACCAGCAGCAGTGGGCGGGGTGCCCAGCTGAGGCAAGCAGCAGCGAGCTACTCACACACGGATTCGTGCGCAGGGCTACTAGTTTTAAAATAATAGAGTAATATCAATCCTTAATGAATGGATGCTGTCTGCATTCTAATATAGGACCTCAATCAGGTAAATCATTTACTCTCTCCAAAGATTTGGTTATTGGTTGTTTTAAGATATTAAACCTAACAATACTTTTCAATAAAATCCCAAGAACTTGTAACTATGTAACTGTAAGTGTATAAAAGTAGTAAGGATCGTAACTAATTTTAAGAGATATAATGCAGTAACTTACCTATTACTACCACAGGCAAAGTCACTGATGAATCTTCAAGTAAAGAAGTTTCTTCAACTAAGGGCATTGCTTTAACTTTTCGCCCCAAATTATCACCAAAATATTGAACTAAGGAATTATAAATCTCTCCTTCGGTTTCAGTGTCACCATAGTTTCTTTTTAAAAACAAACATGGAACAAAAACAAGAGATATATAGTTAATATAGCCTTTATAAAAATCTCTCTTTGTTCAGATTTTATTTAAGCACCAAAAAAATTCCATAGTTCCATAAAAGGAGAAAATCCTTCCGATTAATGCTTTCAAATCAGTAGCTTAGCTACATGTCAACCTACACCATTTTGAATGTCAGAATTCCTAAATAGCTGCTAATGTCTCTTTATAGGCAAGTCCTACATAAGACAAGTCCCACATAAGAAGCTATCTTTAAAATGACCAAAGACGCAGGATTATGTGGAGATTTTTAATTTTCTGAGATCGCGTAGGAGTTGATAGTTTTATACTTTTCTTTCATTAATAGAAAGTACATTAGAGGCAGTATATTTAAAACAAAATAGTCACACCTAATATTTTAAGGAAAAGTTACTGTACTTATATTGTGTGTTTTGGTAAAAGAAATTAGGTTTGTACATTTTTTTCTCAAAGAGATACTGAAATATGGAAAGATCTTAGTGCTGATTTCCAATCTACCTTCTTTCCCAACTGCCTTCCTAGAAACTAGTGTTAGCGTTCTGACATGCTCATTCAATAAATGGACTAATGTTAAACATCTTTCCATGTGCTTATTAGCCATTTATATGAATTTTAATGAGTTTTTAAAAATAATTTTACTTTCTTTGGAGAAAAGAACGTATGGGCAAATAATTTTACTTTCTTTGGAGAAAGTAAAATTATTTCCCCACTTTCAAATTGGGTTCTTTTTTTATTGTTGAGCTTTAAAAATTCTTTATATAAGACTCTTTTCAGATATATGATTTACAAATATTTTCTTCCATTCTGTGTTGCCTATTCACTTTCTTTATGTTGTCTTTTTAATCACAAAAGTTTTACATTTTGATCAAGTTCAATTTATTTTTCTTTTGTTGCTATGCATTTGGTGTTATATCTAAGAAACCAATATTTAATCCAAAGTCACAAAAATTTACTCCAATGCTTTCTTCTACAAGTTTTATAATTCTAATTCTTACATTTAGGTTTTTCATTCATTTTAAGTTAGTTTTTGGATATGGTGTGAGGTAGGAGTCCAACTTCACTATTTTGCTTGTGGATATTTGCCCTAGCACCATTTGTAGAAGAGACCGTTATTTCCCCTTTGTCTCACGATCCCATGGAAAACCAAGTGGCCACAGATTTATTCCTGGCTCTCGATTTTTGGCCGAGTTCTGTGCAATTCCATATACTTTTCGGGGGGGGGGGGGGGGGGGAGTTAGGCAGCTAGAATTTTGATAGGATTGCACTGACTTTGTAGATCAATTGAGAAATACAGCCATCTTAAGTACAGGGTGGGGCCAAAACAGGTTTACAGTTGTTTATATGGTAAATAATATAACTAATAAATAATACAAGAATAAACTTTTGAGTACCTTACTGTAAACCTATTTTTGCCCCATCCTGTATATTAAGATTTTCAATCCCCACATGGGACTCCTTTTCATTTACTTAGGCCTTCTTTAGATATTCTCAGAGATGTTTTGTGGTTTTAAGTGTACAAGTCTTCCATTTCCTTTTGTTAAAATTACTCCGATTTCATTCTTTCGGATGTTGGTAGGAATGGAATAAACTATAGCTGCTGGTGGAGGGCCTGGCCTTCAATATATAAAAACTGCTGCACCTGTGAAACGCAGTCTGGGTGCGAGAGTGCTCGTGGTTCTGAGGAAATGAGCACAAGCAGCACCCCAGAAATGTGCAACAGCTGTAACGCGGTATGCAGCAGTTGTGATTCCCAGTGGCGACAAAGTCACAATATTACTGTGGTTTGTTGCTGTGATTCATAAGTGAGTATTAGATTTTGGGTGCGAAAGTTCTGTGGCACCAAGCTTTCTTCACACCCACGTTCAGGGCCACCTACACTCTACCTGTGGTCCGACTGTAAACTCCTGAGCGCTCCGCATTTGACAGTGTCCCGTGGCGTTCCGGCCCTCGGGTACGAGAGGCGAGGTGCCCGCGCCCCAGGGAGACCAGGGCGCCGCCCGTCCCCTTCCTCAGCCGCCCGGCCCGGCCCTGCTCTCCGGACCCACGGCCTCAGGGGCGCCTCCGGCCGCCGGAGCCAGGTCGCACCCCGAAAACGTGGTGCCTGCCGCCCTCACCCAGTGACTGAGTTTACTGGGTGTTTCACGCCGAGATAAAAAACCCTCCCCGGAACTCTGCAGCTGGGCAGCGCCGGGAGCCGCCTGCGGGCTGAGCCCGTGACCGTGGCCCGGGCCGCGGGGCTGCGAGCCGAGGGGAGGCCGCGGGGGGAGGGGAGGCGCCGCCCGCCCGGCCCGGCTCCCGCCCGCCCGCCCCCGCCCCCCGCTCTCCCCGCGGGAAGTCACCTGAAATGCCCGGCCAGGGAGCAGCGGCAGCACCACACGGGCATGGAGCGCGGGCCCCGCCGCCGCCGCCTCCCCGGCGGGGCCGCCCGGCGGGGTCGAGGGTCGAGGGTCGGGGGTCGCGGTGCCCGGAAGCCACGGCAGAGCGGCCGGCGAGGCTGGGCGCCGGGGGTCGGACGCAGCTTCCGCTCCCGCGGCGGACCCGACGCGGAGGGGACGCTCCCGACGCCGCGGACGGCGGGGCGGTGCCTCCTCGCAGGTGCGGGGCCCGCGATTGGCGCGGCCGGGCCGGGGGCGGGGCCTCGGGCGCTGAGAGGAGGCAGGCCCCGCCCCCCGCTCGCCTCTCGCCTGGGCGCCGCCTTCCTGCGGAGCTCTCCGCCCGGGGCGCTGGGCTGCGGCACCGCCCGTCGCTGCTCGGACCGGGTGGCCTCGGGGAGACTGGGGGCGGGGCCTCGGGGAGGGGGTCTCGGGTGGTCGCGGGGTGACGGGCGGGGCGGAGCGGGCCGCGGGGGGCCCTTTGGTGGCCGGGTTGGGGAGGGTCCGGGTGTGTGAGGGCGCAGGGGCCCGGATGACGCCGACCCCGGGCTCTCACGCGGGGCTCCCCCCCCCCCCTCAGTCGCCTCGCCCTCAGGGTGCAGACCCGGAGGGTGTCCTCTCCCGTCGTCCCTCAGGGCCCAGCCTCGCGCCCCGACCGAGAGACGTGCGCAGCCCTCGGGTCGGGCGGTGCCGGGGGGCTGCCTGGCCTCCCGGAGCCCCTCTGGGGAGCTGGCTGGGCCGCTTAGCCTCCAGACCCGGGAGACACTGCACCCTGAGAGCAGTGACCCGTGGAAAGCACACGTCGCTCCTCCGCAGGGGGCCCAGTCGGTGGGTGTCTGGTTGGTGGGAGCATCCAAAGGTTGCGGGTTTGCCCTGGCCAATGTGGGTGGGTGGAGGGTCCGCTGAGCACCCAAGGGTCCAGGGTTCGATTCCTAGCCTAGGGCACGAACCCGGGTTGCAGGTTAGCTCCTTGCCCCAGGTTGTGGTGCATTTGGGAGGCAATGGGTGATGTTTCTCTCTCCCTCCCTTCCACTCTCTCTGAAAAGCAGTGGAAAAATACCCTCAGGTGAGAATTTAAAAAAAGAGTTGCAGTTCTGACTGGTGTGGTTCAGTGGTTGAGTGTTGATCTATGAACCTGGAGGTCACCCTTTGATTCCTGGTCAGGGCACATGCCAGGGCTGCGGGCTTGGTCCCCAGTAGGGGGCGTGTAGGAGGCAGCCAATCAATGTTTCTCTCTCATTATTGTTTCAATCTCCCTCTCCCTCTCTAAAAAAAGTAAATAAATAAAGGTACATTTTTTTAAAAATTAAAAATTTAAATTAAAAATAAAAGGGTTGCTGGTTTCACCCCAGGTTGGAGCTCCTAGGGGAGGCAGCAGGTGCATATTTCTCTCTCAAGTCAATCAAAACAAATCCTCGGAGAGGATTAAAGAATAAGTGAATATCCCTGGCTGTTGTGACTCCTGTGCACCAAAAGGTTGCCAGTTTGCTTCCCAGTGGGGGCACACGGGGAGCATGTGGAAAGCAGTGATGTTCTGCTCTCACATCCATGTTTTTCTCTCTTCCCTTCTCCCTTCCTCTCACTCTAATTAATTAAGATTAGAAAAGCACATGTACTTCTGCAAGGGCTCAAGTCCCTGGCCTGCCCTCTGTCAGTGGGGAAGTAGGAACTTCATCCCTAACAACTTCACCCGTTCACTGTGCTTTTCCTGGTAGCCCCACACCTGACTCCACCCCAGCTTCTTCTGTCCTTAGTTGAAGGTGGTATTTAGGGTGACAACTTCCACCATTTGGTGACTTCCTCAGTGTTTCTCGATCTCTCCCATGTATACAGGAGGTGTATATGTTATGAAACGTTAATTTATCTGCTTGTTAATCTGTCGCATGCCAATTGATAGTTAGCCTGGCCAAAGACTTGCTTCCCAACAGTTGCCACTCATTTCTCTGTCTCCTTGCCTGCAAAGTCCACTTGGAAGCTCTAGTTGCATTACTACAAGAGAAAAGGAGAGAATAATAGTCAAGAAACAAAAAAAATATGACAGGGTCAGTCCTACAGAATCAATGGAGGTTTCAACATAGAAAAGAAGTGCCAGAAAGTGAAAATAGAGAAATGGTTGGATGAAACTTACAAGAAAAAATTTTCAGAACTAAAGGGAGACAAGTATCCTATATAATGAAATATTTGCCTAATATGCAAATCGACCAAACAGCAGAATGACCAACCAGTGGAAAGACCAATCACTGTGATGCTCACTGACCACCAGGGGGCAGACGCTCAGCACAGGAGCTGCCCTCAGCTCACAGGCCCCCAGGCCAGCCAAGGCGGGTGCCAGGAGGGCCCCTCTCCCCCATCATTATGCCAGTCACCCCGCAGATCAGCCCTGATCACCGGCCAGGCCTAGGGACCCTACCTGTGTACAAATTTCATGCACCAGGCCTCTAGTAATTGTATAAGATCTAAGTTCTGAGCAGGAAAAAGAAGCAAGTCTACTTATAGGCATATCATGAACTTTAAGGATGGCAAGAATAAAGAGAAGATTCTGAAAGCTTCCAGAGAGCAAATATAGATCCTCCACCAAGGAATGGGAATCAGCTGGCAATTGGCTTCTCCTCACCAGGACTAGATATTAGGAGATAAACAATGCCCAGGGAGTTCCACGGGGAAATCACTGAACTTGAAATTCTGTACCAAGCAAAACTATTGATAAAATATAGGGCAGAATGAAAAAGGAAATTAAACATAAACTGAGAAAGCTTTGTCTCCCAAATACTCTTTTTTAGGATGTTACTTGAGAAAACAAGGAAATTATTCAAGAAATTGGAACAGGTTGGCTCTATGAACAGTGGAACTAACTCAGAAAAGCAATGAAGTTAAGTCCCAGGATGACATCTGTGTAGCAGGCCTGAGAACCACCCATCCAAACTGAAAAGTGACCACAGGGTCATAAGAGAACTTCCTGTAGAAAAAGAGTCTGTAGATGTGATCAAATCCCATAAGTGTGGGAGGAACCTATTCTTATGATATAAAATTCAAGACGAAAGTAAAAGGGCTGTTGGGAGTCCAGTAAGGGAGGGGGCATAAGACAAAAAGTATACAAAAACCGCGTAGTATAGCCATAGAATACAGGTGCTTGGGCCGGGAACTAGTTTATGTAGATACTGATTTTCACATTTCTAGTCCAACTGTGGACAAAGCAAGAATCCAATATTTATGGTTACAAAACAGTTTGTAAATGTTGACCATGATAATGTAAACAAGAACAAGAGAAATGATACAATATTTTTATTTGACAAAGTGAAGAGATACTGCTTATAGAAAAACATGAAATAGTTTAAGTATATACAGGGTGATGGAGCAAAAGTAGGTTTACAGTTTGTATGGAAAATGACATAATAATACAAGAATAAACTGGGGTACTCATAACTATAAACCTACTTTTACCCCACCCTGTATGTAATCAATGAAAAAGTTAACAACAGTGATATTTTTTATTAGGTGTTACAGGAAGAGAAAATTTAGGGTGGTTAATTTAGTGAAATCTTTCTCTGTCTTGACAGGAAGTGAGTGCAAGATCTAGCATCAATCCATCCAGAACTAGTCAGAGAGGCAGGTGACAATGAAGTTAATGCAGTTATCTCGGGGAACAAGATTAGACGGGTTGGGAAAGGATGGGTTGGGGCTTGTTTTTGTGTCCAGCCCTCTTGAATTTATTTATTCCTATTACAAATATTTGTTGTGTGCCAAAAATGTGCTAGGCACACATAAAATGAAACAAGATTTGGAAATACAGGATATTTTTTACCATAACAATGCCAAATATGAAAGTTAATATTGTTAGGTCGAGGCAGGGGGCGAAGCCCAGAGCTGATGCAAGCATCTGCAAGGTAGATGGTGACAAAGATAACTGGCGCCTTCCCAGACCCTTGCCCGAGGCAGGAATTCCGCACTTTCATGCCCTCAGCCCTCCCCTCACTAAACAGCTGTATAAAGGAAGTACCTAAGCCCCCTTTTTGGCACGAACTTCCCTGGCCCACTCTCAGACCAGTGAGTTTCTCCCGCCCGGGAGCGCAAGATTAAAACCTCCCCCCTTTTCATCGCCTGGACTCTGTGTCTTGTTTCCTGCGTCACAAACCTTTCAAATACTAGTTTTGTTCTTAAAATTTTTACTGTGCAGCTACTGCCACATTGCTCCTCTCTTCTCTCACCGTTCCTCTGCCATGCCATTCTCTTAACATGAACTTTTCAGTCATCTGACACCCACGTCGTCATTTGCTGGTGTTGTGGGAGCTCATGAATGGGTGGCTAAGAAGTGTGCTCTGTCCTACCTTTCCCCTCCAATGGGGTGGCCAGAAAGGTCCCAAGTTTTCTGTGAGGGGGTCTGTGGTTTTGGAGTTCCAGGTAGTGATGACATGGAGTGAACAGGAGCAGCAAGGATGATGAGCAGACCGAGCAGCTACTTGGAAGCAGGAAGGAGAAAAGCCTTCTCTTTTTCATAAATGCCAGAGTAGTGCTTCTCAAGCATGGCTGCATATTAGAATTGCCAGGAGCTGTAATAAAATTCAGTGCTGCCTGGCTGGTGTGGCTCAGCGGTTGAGCATCAACCCAGGAACCAAGAGGTCACTGGTTCAATTCCTGGTCAGGGCACATGCCCAGGTTGCAGGCTTGATCCCCAGTAGGGGGTGTGCAGGAGGCAGCCGGTCAATGATATTTCACTCTCATTGGGGTTTCTATCTCTAAACTTCTCCCTCTCTCTCTCTCAAAATCAATAAAGGGGGGGGGGGAATTAAAACAAACCTCATTGCCCAGGGTCAACCCCCTCCCTTCCCACCCTCACTGATTAAATTAAGTCTGGTGAAGGGACCTCAGGCACATGATTCAAATCATTAACATACAATTTTGCAATTTTTACACAATTGAATGAACCAAATTAGAGCTTCAAGCCACTTTTCAATCTAACCTAACATCATAACATAGTGAAAGTCGGAGAAAGAACACAGTAGTTCTCTGTTATCCCTGTGGGGTGTGTTCCAAGACCCCAGTGGGTGCCTGAAACCTTTGTATATTCTGTTTTTTCCTGTACATACTTACCTATACTAAAGTTTAATGCCTTTTCCATCTTAACTAAGCACTTATCACACACTGTGGCTGAAACTTTTATAGTTGGGAGATTTCATTATGCTACCCAGAATGGTACACAATTTAAAACATGAATTGTTTGTTTCTGGAATTTCCATTTAATGCTTTCAGACTACGGTTGATCATGAATAACTGAACCTGTGAAAAGTGAAGCCATAATACATAGTTATAGTGAATAGGAAATGTGTAGCTTATATTTCATTGATAAAGTTAATTCAGTTGTCAAAAGCCCCCTACACATATACCAGTTTACAGTCTCACCTTTTATTCTTAATGCCCCCATGCTGTTCTCTCCAAACATAATAGGCAGTCAGTCTCTCCAAAGGAGTTTCATTGTCAATTCCTTCTGCCAGTAACACTCATCCCACTATATCCGCATGGCAATTCCCTCACCTCCTCGGAATCTACTCAGATGTGGCCTTCTCAGTCAGTCTGACCTTGGTCACCCTGTTTAAAATTTCACTCTGCCCTCCTTGTACCAAACTGGCCCTCCCAATCTGACCCTGCTCCACAGTGTACTTTGCTGAATTAAAGATGCCCTTCTCCTTTTTTTAAAAAAAAAATATATTTTATTGATTTTTTACAGAGAGGAAGAGAGAGGGATAGAGAGTTAGAAACATCGATGAGAGAGAAACATCGATCAGCTGCCGCTTGCACACCCCCTACTGGGGATGTGCCCGCAACCAAGGTACATGCCCTTGACTGGAATCGAACCTGGGACCCTTGAGTCCGCAGGCCGACGCTCTATCCACTGAGCCAAACCGGTTTTGGCAAGATGCCCTTCTCCTTAACATGGAACTTTGTCACAAAGAATTAATGCCAAAAAAAAAGATGGCGACCGGCAGGAAGGTAGGGAGAGAGTGTGAGTGAGGAACCCATAGAGGAGAGTGTAGACGTGTGTGGTGTGTGTGTGTGTGTGAGCTAGGGTCAGTTAGATTCTGCACGTCTTCCAAGGGGCTCCCTAACTGGGCAGTCCTAGACGGCGCAGCCCCGCGCACAAAGCGGACACTTCTCAGCGGCTGGTGCGGACGCGGAGACCACGCCATCTTGGGAAACAGAGCTGCCTGAGACGCGGATCCTGGCCTCTGACACAAACCAGGACCCTGCAGCCACTGGGCACAGAGAACTGCTATCACAGCTTCTGACCAACAAACAACAAGAATCCAGACTTCGCAGCAGAATTCCGAGAGTCAAAGAGCCTACCCCACTCCCAGCAGGTGCGTGGAGAGCGCCATAGTAACTGATAGACCCGCCCCTCCCCCAAGCTGCTGAGCGCTCACAGGCGCGTGGAGAGCGCCATAGTAACTGACAGACCCGCCCCTCGCCCAAGCTGCCGAGCTTTGCGCAGGGACACGCTCCCCCCTAGGGAATTTGGCGCGCATGGGACAGAAGCAGCTCCCCGTTGGGGAAATCTGTCAGTGCGCACAGAGGGCTCCCCTTCAGGGAATTTGGCTTGCGGGTCACAGCTCCCCCTTCTGGGAATCTTAGAGGGTGCACAGAAGGGCTTCCCTTCGGGGAAGTTGGCGTGCAGGACGGACTCCGCCACCCTTCCGGGACTCTGGGAGAGTGCACCACGGAACCAGCTCACCTTCAGGTTTTTAAGAATGTGCGCTCTAGCCGGTTTGGCTCAGTAGAGAGAGCACACACAGGACGCAGCTCCACTTCAGGGAATTTGGCACGCCGGACACAGCTGCCTGGGATCCCTGACTCACAGCACATTCACACTAAGAGCCAGCGACCCCAATTGTTGGTGCATGCACACACAGGGACCCTGATTCTCAACGAGAAACCACACAAGGCAACAGAGACTTTGACAATCGAGTCTTGGTGCAGACACAGGGAAACTCTGACTCCTGGCACATCCTAAGGATCTCATTTTCGGCGCATACCAACAGTGTGGTGCAGACAGGGCCCCTGATTCCAAGTGTGCACACGAGACCACACAGAACACTGGGGACACTGACCCTGGGCAAGTCTGGTTCCCACCAACCAAAGGCAGCCACACGTCCTAGTGTCAGAGCACTTCAGTGAAACTCGGGTGGAGCGAAGTCCCCACAGCACACGGCCCAGGTCCACGCAAACGGAAGCTTGAGCTTTCTGGTAATAGCCAGAATGGGGAAACGAAATATCTCACAGAGGAAAGAAAATGTGGAGTCGCCAAGAAAGGAAATTAGTGAAACTGAAGCTTGCAACATGACCGAAAAGGAGTTCAGAGTAATGGTCGTGGAATTTATACATCGGATGGATGAGAAAATCAACAACTTATGCAAGAATCAGGAAGAAATGAAAAGTGATATAGCTACAATCAAAAACACCATGGAAAGTTTCAACAGTAGACTACAAGAAGCAGAGGACCGAATTAGTGAGTTAGAAGATCAGGTACAGAAACAAGCTCAAGCTGAACAGCAATTGGAGAAAAAAATTAAAAAGCAAGAGGAAAGCCTAAGGGAGCTTCGGGACAACATGAAACGAAGTAACATGCGTATAATAGGGCTGCCAGAAGAACAAGAAGAGCAGCAGGGATTAGAAAATCTATTTGAAGAAATAATGACAGAAAACTTCCCGGATGTGGGAAAGATAAAAGTTACGCAAGTAAAGAGAGTCCCAAGCAGGATCAACCCCAAAAGACCCACACCAAGACATGTCATAATTTCAATGGCAAATATAAGTGATAAAGAGAGAATCCTAAAGGCGGCAAGAGAGAGACAGAGAGTTACCTACAAAGGAACACCCATCAGATTGTCAAATGATTACTCAACAGAAACACAACAAGCTAGAAGTGAATGGAAGGAGGTATACAAAGTGTTGCAAAGCAAAGGACTGAATCCAAGAATACTATACCCAGCAAGACTATCAATCAAAATTGAAGGGGAAATCAGGAGCTTTGCAGACAAAAAAAGCCTCAGGGAGTTTATCACCACCAAACCAGCAATGCAAGAATTGCTAAAGGGAATACTGTAAAAAGAAGAAATAAACAGGTAAGAAGGAATACAGACACAAAAATAGATATGACTGCAAACAAATACCTTTCAGTAATAACTTTAAATGTAAACGGACTAAATGCTCCAATCAAAAGACATCGAGTAGCTGAATGGATAAAAAAACACGACCCATGTATATGCTGTCTACAAGAGACCCACCTCAGAACAAGAGACTCACACAGATTGAAAGTGAAGGGATGGAAAAATATCTTTCAGGCAAATGGAAATGAAAAAAAAGCAGGGGTAGCAATACTTATATCTGACAAAATAGACCTCAAAGTAAATGCCATAACAAGAGATAAGGAAGGCCACTTCATAATACTAAAGGGAGAAATCCAACAAGAAGAAATAATTCTGGTAAACATATACGCTCCCAATATAGGAGCACCCAAATACATAAAAAAACTCCTGGAGGATATCAAGGGAGAGATTAATAGCAATACAATCATAGTAGGAGACTTTAATACCCCACTATCACCACTGGACAAATCCTCTAAACAAAAAATCAGCAAAGAAACAGCAATCTTAAATGACTCACTAGACCAGATGGAATTAATTGACATCTTCAGAACATTTCACCCCAAAGCCACAGAATATACATTCTTCTCAAGTGCACATGGGTCATTTTCAAAGATAGACCATATGCTGGGTCACAGGCAAAGTCTCTTCAAATTCAAGAAGATAGAAATTATATCAAGCATCTTCTCAGATCACAGTGGCATAAAACTGGAAATCAACTACAATAAATACAATCCAAAGAAATCAAACACATGGAAACTAAACAGCATGCTATTAAACAAGGACTGGGTCACCAGAGAGATCAAGGAAGAAATAAAAAACATCATGGCAACAAATGACAATGAAAACACAACAATCCAAAATCTATGGGACACAGTGAAAGCAGTCTTGAGAGGGAAGTTCATAGCTCTACAAGCCTATTGCAAAAAACAAGAAACAATGGTAATAAATTACTTAACCCTACAACTCAAAGAGCTAGAAAAAGCGCAGCAAGAAAAGCCCAGTGTAACCAGAAGGAAGGAAATAACAAAGATCAGAGCGGAGATAAATGACATAGAGACCAAAGAAACAATACATAAGATCAACAAAACCAAGAGCTGGTTCTTTGAAAGGATAAACAAGATTGATGGACCTCTAGCCAGGCTCACCAAGAAGCAAAGAGAGAGGACCCAAATAAACAAAATCAGAAATGAAAGAGGTGAAATAACAACAGACCCTGCTGAGATACAAACGATTGTTACAAAATACTACGAACAACTCTATTCCAACAAACTGGACAACCTGGAGGAAATGGACATATTCCTAGAAAAATATAACCTTCCAAAAATCAATCAAGAAGAATCTAAACAGCTCAATAGGCCAATAACTATGGACGAAATTGAAGCAGTCATCAAAAAGCTTCTGGCAAACAAAAGCCCGGGGCCTGATGGCTTCACAGGAGAGTTTTACCAAACATTCAAGGAAGAACTAAAACCTATCCTCCTCAGACTATTCCAAAAAATTCAAGTGGAAGGAACACTTCCAAGCTCCTTCTATGAAGCCAGCATCACCCTAATACCAAAACCAGATAAAGACAACACAATGAAAGAGAATTACAGACCAATATCCCTCATGAACATAGATGCCAAAATCCTCAACAAAATTCTAGCAAATCGGCTCCAGCAGTACATCAGAAAGATCATACACCATGACCAAGTAGGATTTATCCCAGGAATGCAAGGATGGTACAATATCCGCAAATCAATAAACGTGATACATCACATAAACAAATTGAAAGATAAAAATTCACATAGTCATATCAATTGATGCAGAAAAAGCATTTGACAAAATCCAACACCCTTTCTTGATAAAAACTCTCAACAAGATGGGAATAAAAGGCTCATACCTCAACATAATACAAGCTATATATGATAAACCCACAGCAAACATCATACTCAATGGTCAAAAACTAAAAACATTTCCCCTAAGAACAGGAACAAGACAGGGATGCCCACTCTCACCACTCCTGTTTGACATAGTACTGGAAGTATTAGCCATTGCAATTAGACAAGAAGAAGAAATAAAAGGCATCCAAATTGGAAAAGAACAAGTAAAGCTGTCTTTATTTGCAGACGACATGATATTGTACATAAAAAATCCAAAAGACTCCGTCAAAAAACTAATAGACTTAATAAAGGAATTCGGCAATGTAGCAGGATACAAAATTAACGCCAAGAAATCTATGGCCTTTCTATACACCAATAGTGAACTTACAGACAGAGAGACTAAAAAGGCAATCCCATTTACCATCGCGCCAAAAAAATTAAGATACCTAGGAATAAACTTAACTAAGGAGGTAAAAGACCTATACACGGAAAACTACAGGACACTGAAAAAAGAGATAGAGGAAGACGTAAACAGATGGAAGAACATACCATGTTCATGGATTGGTAGAATCAACATCATTAAAATGTCCATACTACCCAAAGCAATCTATACATTCAATGCACTCCCCATTAAAATACCAACGGCATATTTCACAGACCTTGAAAGAACTCTCCAAAAATTCATCTGGAATAAAAAAAGACCCCGAATAGCCACAGCAATCCTGAGAAAGAAGAATAAAGTAGGAGGGATCTCAATACCAGATTTCAAGCTGTATTACAAAGCCACTGTTCTCAAAACAGCCTGGTACTGGCACAAGAACAGACATATAGATCAATGGAACAGAATAGAGAATCCAGATATTGACCCAAACCACTATGCTCAATTAATATTTGACAAAGGAGGCATGAACATACAATGGAATAAAGACAGTCTCTTCAATAAATGGTGTTGGGAAAATTGGACAGATACATGCAAAAAAATGAAGCTTGATCACCAACTTACGCCATACACAAAAATAAACTCAAAATGGATACAGGACTTAAACATAAGACGGGAAACCATAAAAATACTAGAGCAATCCACAGGCAGCAAAATCTCAGACATATGCCGAAAGAATTTCTTCACTGACACTGCCCCTAGGGAAATGGAAGCTAAAGAGAAAATTAACAAATGGGACTACATAAAAATAAAAAGCTTTTTCACAGCAAAAGAAACCATCAACAAAACAACAAGAAAGCCCACTACATGGGAGAACATATTTGCAAATGGCATCACTGATAAAGGTTTAATCTCCAACATCTACAGGGGATTTATACAACTTAATAAAAGGAAGATAAATGATCCAATAAAAAAATGGGCAACAGACCTAAATAGAATCTTTTCAAAAGAAGACAGAAGGAAGGCCAAGAGACACATGAAAACATGCTCAAAGTCACTTATTATCCGAGAGATGCAAATCAAAACAACAATGCGGTACCATCTCACACCTGTCAGAATGGCTATCATCAACAAATCAACAAATGACAAGTGTTGGCGAGGATGCGGAGAAAAAGGAACCCTCGTGCACTGCTGGTGGGAATGCAGATTGGTGCAGCCACTGTGGAGAACAGTATGGAGTTTCCTCAAAAGACTGAAAATGGAACTCCCATTTGACCCAGTAATCCCACTCCTGGGAATATATCCGAAGAAACTAGAAACACCAATCAGAAAGGATATATGCACCCCTATGTTCATAGCAGCACAATTCACCATAGCTAAGATTTGGAAACAGCCTAGGTGCCCGTCAGCAGATGACTGGATCAGAAAACTGTGGTACATCTACACAATGGAATACTATGCTGCCATAAAAAAGAAGGAATTCTCATCATTTGCAGCAACCTGGATGGAATTGGAGAACATTATGTTAAGTGAAATAAGTCAGTCAATGAAAGAAAAATACCACATGATCTCACTCATTTATGGATAATAAAGAACATTATAAAATTGAACAAAAAGATAGATACAGAGACAGTAAAGCATCAAACAGACTGTCAAATTACAGGGGGAAGGTTAGGGAGAGATGGGGGAGATAAGAGATCAATCAAAGGACTTGTATGCATGCATATAAGCATAACCAATGGACGCAAAACTCTGGGGGGTGAGGGCATATATGGGAGTGGGGTGGGGGGGGCAATGGTAAGATATGTACACATATAATACCTTAATAAAAAAATTGGAAAGAAAAAAAAAACAAAGAATTAATGCCTGCTGAATACTTCAACATGATTTCTTTCATTTATAACATTTATTTAATACTTAGTTATTGATAGATCCTCCCTTCCCCCAACTGATGGACGGAGCATGACGTAAACTCCACCTGCAGCCGGACATTCCTGAACACCTTATATGGACTGTACATTGAACTACCAATCAGCACCTGCCATATACCCTAAGCCCCCAATTCCTAAATCCCTAGGCCCCTAACCATGTACCTTACATGAAACCACCAATCAGCGTGGGCTGAGTGCCCTAAGCCCGTCCCCTCTTTTCCTCCCCTTAAAAGGCACTCTCACCCCGGCACACTCTCTCTCACACCTCACTCTCAAGCCCTCTCTCTCTCACTCTCTCTCTCTCTCTCACTCTCTCTCTCTCTCTCTTTCTCTCTCTCTCTCTCTCTCTCTCTCTCTCTCTCTCTCTCTCTCTCTCTCTCTCTTTCTCTCTCTCTCTATCTCTCTCTTTCCCCTCTGGAAGGCGGCCGGCAGGGTGATCGCCAATAAAGCCTGTGTCCTGGTATCCCATGGTCTCCGACCCTCTGTTTCATCTTTCAGTTATTTTTAGACTCCTTTAGATTTGAAGTTTTATAATTCTAGCGCATATATAAAAAAGAAAATGTGAGCAAACTTTTTTTATATTCAGAGTCCAGCTCCTTTGTGTCACCCTTTCACTGGGAGTTATGTCCATGCCTTTCTTCATAAGTTTGTCCTCTGCCATCAGAGGTAAAATGTTATATCCTTCCTTCAGTGTGGGCTCCAAGCGGCTAA
Source organism: Cnephaeus nilssonii (assembly GCF_951640355.1). Lineage (NCBI taxonomy): Eukaryota > Metazoa > Chordata > Mammalia > Chiroptera > Vespertilionidae > Cnephaeus > Cnephaeus nilssonii. Next base: position 55,346,540 of record NC_137089.1, on the reverse strand, counting down.
AACACATTTTGTAAATTCTAAGACCCTTGTCTTCTTCAAAATACCAGGAAGTGTCAGTGGGAAGTTTTTGGAGAATAACTAGGACTCTCCATCCTTCTTCAAATGGTCCCTAACAGGCTTGCTGACTGAACTGGAGAGGGTCCCTGTTGCCATAGATGCAACCACCTAGTCCCCACAGATAGAAGTGACAGCAGGTCAATGGCTGATGCCCGAGAGACAGTGGTATTTGATCCCATGGGGTGTATGTGGCCTTCCAATTTCACAGGTAGCAAAGTGGGGAAAAGTGTGTACCATAGAACCAGTGAGATACTGTTTGTAACAGTAACAGAATTTTAACTGGTTCTATCTTTTGATCCTCTTGCTAGGAAAAATCTGTTGCTAGGCATTTACCTTATTTTTGTTGTTAATCCTCTCTCCATTGCTTTTTCAGAGTGGAAAGGAGAATGGGGGAGAGAAACATCGATGTGAGACACCTCAACTGGTTGCCTCTTGCACGGGCCCTAATCTGGGGTGGGGGTGGGGGGGTGAACCTGCAACCCAGGTATGTGCTCTTGACTGGGAATCACACCTACGACCCTTTGGCCAACACTCTAACCACTGAGCAACACTGGACAGGGCTCTATCTTGAATAAATAATGATAAAGGCAGAAAATTATATATATACATAGCTATTCACAATAAATGTTACATGTATTTATTTCTGGCAACAGAGGAATAGTTAAATACAATATGATAAATTTACTCAGAAGGCAAAACAAATATACAAGAGGACTTAATTCTCTCTATAAAAAAATGCCCGCACTGCGGAGACCTCGTCCACCCGCCAGCACAGGCCCCTTGCCTTCACCGCTGCTCTTTGCAGGTCTGCACTGCTTCCAGTTCACTACGATGGCCATATTGCTGTGCTCCTGATTGACAATGGCTCCAGCACATGCAAAGCAGGCTTAGGGAGGGGCGAGGATGATGCCCCCAAGCCATCGTCCCCTCCATCGTGGGATGCCCCTGACACCAGGACATGATGGGGGGTATATGCCAGAAGGACTCCTACATGGACAGTGAAGTCCAGAGCAAGAAGGCCATCCTGACCCTGAAGTACCTCATTGAACATGGCACCACCACTAACTGGGACGACATGGAGAAGATCTGGCACCACACTGTTTACCGTGAGCTGCGTGTGGCCCCCAAGGAGCACCCCTTCCTACTCACCAAGTTCCCCCTGAACCATGAGAAGATGACCCAGATCATGTTTGAGACCTTCAACATCCCAGCCATGTCTGTGGCCGTCCCTGTACACCTCTGGCAGTACCACTGACACAGTGATGGACTCTGGTGATCAGGTCACCCACACTGGGCCCATCTATGAGGGGTACGCCCTTCCCAATGCCATCCTGCACTGGGCCTGGCTGGCCGGGACATGATGACTAACTACCTCATGAAGGTCCTCAGGGAGTGGGCTACAGCTGAGCAGGAAATTGTGTGTGACATCAGGGAGAAGCTGTGTTACGATGCCTTCAACTTCAGGCAGATGGCACCACAGCCTCCACTCCTCGCTGAAGAAGAGCTATGAGTTGCCCACTGATCAGGCCATCACCACTGGCAACAAGCGGTTCCACTGCCCCAAGGCCCTCTTCCAGTCCTTCCCGGGTATGGAATCCTGGCATCCATGAAACCACCTTCAACTCCATCATGAAGTGTGACGTCGACACCTGTAAGGACCTCGATGACAACACAGTGCTCTCTGGTGGGACCTCCATGTACCCAGGCATCGCCAACACAATGCACCATCCTGGCTCCCAGCACAATGAAGATCAAGATCATTTTGCCCACTGAGTGCAAAGACTCAGTGTGGATCCAGGGCTCCATCCTGGCCTCACTGTCCACCTTCCCGCAGACGGGGTCAGCAAGCAGGAGTGCGAGGAGGCCGGTCCCTCCATCACCTGCTGCACATGCTTCTAGGTGGACTATGACTTGTTATACCCTTTCTTGACAAAACCTAACTTGTGCAGAAAACGAGATGAGATTGCCATGGCTTTATTTGTTTTTGTTTATTTGTTATTTTTGCCTGCCCCAAAGCCACCCACTTCTCACTAAGAAGGACCAATCTGCACCTGAGCCCACACAGGGAGGGTGAATGCATTGCTTTTGTGTAAAGTATGTGATCCGTATTTTTACATTTTCGTCTCAGTACTTCTTCTTTTATAAAAAATATGTATTTTTAATTTCAGAAAGGAAGGGAGGGGGAGAGAGAGGTAGAAACATCAATGATGAGAGAAAATCACTGATCTGCTGCCTCTTGCACACCCCCAACTGGGGATGGAGCCCACAACCTGGGCATGTTCCCTGACCTGGAATTGAACAGAGACCTCCTGGTTCATAGGTTGACGCTCAACCACTGAGTCACACATGCTGGGCTCAGTACTTATTCTTTTTTTTTTTTTTTTTTGAATGGTCAGCAATCATAGCCCCCTTTTTGGTTCCAACTTGAGATGCATGAAGGCTTCTGGTTCCCCTGGGAGTGGGTTAGGGTGTGGAGGCAGCCAGGTCTTACCTGCACATTGACTTGAGACCCAGTCAATAGAGTGCACACCTTAAAGGACAAAAATGCCAAACACTTATGTTTGAAAAAAAAGAAAATATATAAAAATTCAAAATGTTATAAAATATTTAAAAGTTATCAGTAGTAAAATTAGATATCAACTACAATAAAAACAATCAAATACTTGAAGGCTAAATAGCATGCTATTAAACAATGAATGGGTTACCAAAGAAGAAATAAAACATTCTGGAAACAAATGAAAATGAAAATCTATGGGGCACAATGAAAACAGTCCTGAGAGGGAAGTTCATAGAACTACAGGCCTTCCTAAAACAAACAAACAAAAAAACAGAAAAACTGGTAATATGTTATCTAACCCAACAACTTAAATAACTAGGAAGAGAGCAACAAGAAAAGCCCAGAGTAAAGAGAAGAAAGGAAATAATAAAGATCATAGCAGAAATAAATGATATAGAGACAAAAAAAAAGTCAACAGAACCAAGAGCTGGTTCTTTGAAAGGATAAACAAGATTGATGAATTTCTAGCCAGGCTCACCAAGAAACAAAGAGAGGACCCAAATAATCAAAATCAGAAATGAAAGAGGTGAAGTAATAACCAACCCCACAGAAACACAAAGGATTATAAAAAATATATATGAACAACTCTATTCCAACAAATTGGACAACCTAGATGAAATGGACATATTCCTAGAAAAATACAATCTTCCAAGACACAAATCAGGAAAAATCAGAAAACCTGAATAAGCCAATAACTACTGTTGAAATTGAAGCAGTAATCAACTTTCAGCAAAGGCCCTGGTTCAGACAGCTTCATTGGGGAGTTTATCAAACATTCAAGGAAGAACTAAAACCTATCCTCCTCAGACTATTCCAAAAAACTCAAGAGGAAGGCACACTTCCATGCTCTTTCTATCAAGCCAGCATTGCCCTAATCCCCAAACCAGATAAAGACTACAAAGAAAGAGGATTACAGGCCAATATCCCTGATGAACATAGATGCTAAAATCCTCAACAAAATATTAGCAAATCAAATCCAGCAATACATTAAAACGATCATACACCATGACCATGTGGGATTTATTCAAGACTGGTACAATATCCACAAATCATAAATGTGATACATCACATAAACAAATTGAAAGACAAAAAATACATGATCCTATCAATTGGTGCAGAAAAAGCATTTGACAAAATCCAACACCCTTTTTTGATAAAAACTCTCAGCCAAGTTGGAATAAAGCGATCATACTTTAACATAATAAAAGCCTTATATGACAAACCTATAGCCAATATCATACTCTGTGGGCAAAAACTAAAACCATTTTCCCTAAGAACAGGAACAAGACAGGGATGCCCACTCTCACCACTCCTGTTCGACATAGTATTGGAAGTGCTAGCCACAGCAATCAGACAAGAAGAAGAAATAAAAGGCATCCAAACTGGAAAAGAAGAAGTAAAACTCATTATTCACAGATGACATGATACTGTACATAGAAAACCCTAAAGACTCCACCAAAAAAATACTAGATTTAATAAATGAATTTGGCAATGTAGCAGGATACAAAATTAACACCCAGAAATCTATGGCATTTTTATACATCAATAATGAACTCACAGAGAAACTGAAAAAACAATCTATTGCAACAAAAAAATTAAGATACCTAGGAATAAACTTAACTAAGGAGGTAAAAGACCCGTACATGGAAAACTACAGGTTGTTGAAAAAAGAGATAGAGGAAGATATAAACGAGTGGAAGAATATACCGTGTTCATGAATTGGTAGAATCAACATAAAAAAGTCATCAGTATTTGTGTTAGGATGGTTTGGACTTTGTTTTTGGTGTTCAGTATATTGAATCTTTACATTTCCTTTTCAAAATTACCCATAAATTTTAAAAAAATATATATTCTTTTTATTTTTTAGTTAATATTAATTGTTTTATTTTTATTTAATGAAAATCATAGCCCCATATTGTATAGGAGAATTTTAACTGCTGGATTTTCCTTGCTATTACACACTGCAGGCAGTTTACTGATTTACATACCCTCTAAGTAGGAAAATATTTGTCAGAGTGTTTAATATGTCTCTTCCTTTCCAACCTTCAGTTGACCACAAAGAGCAATTCTTGCAGAAACTCAGACTATAACATTTCAGCTCTAAAGCACCCCGGCAAATTGGTTCGTTCAGCTGCGTTTTACTGCCACGCCTTTGTCCGCAGCGACAGAGGGCTAGCCAAGTGGGCTCTCCCCGAGGCACCACCTGCCTGGCCTTGAGAGCCCACGAAGGGCAGACTCATCCCTGTCCTCTGGCCTTTCACTTCTCTGACATTTCCTTTACCACCTTCCCTGTTTACCCCTAAGTTACAAAAACAGCAACCAGGTACTTCAGACAATCCTGGTTTCAAGTCTGTTCTTTTAGCCTCAGAAGTACATTCATCTCATTTCGTGGCCTGGAAATTCCAAATCCGTAAGTCATCAAAAGGGAAAGGGATGTGAGGTTCGCTCCAGAATCTGGGTGCTCATTACCCATCCTGGGTTTGGAGAACCAAAATGATCAGAATGTTAGCAACACATTCCAAAGTTTAAGAAAACTTTTCTTTTATTCACACTGTATTATTCACACTGATGCTTCCCCTAGTATGTGAATTAGCTAAACAGCAGCTACAGGCATTCGGTTAAGAAAAGTATGTTGGTGTCAGAACATGGAATCACATGGCAGTTTGTTTTCTCAGCTCTGGTTAGGTGATATCAAAGTCATTTCCATTCTCCAAAGCGTGGTCCGCCCGATTATAAAGTGGATAAAGTGATAATATTTACCAGAGGCAGTCACAGGCCTTTGGGTGGGTGGATCACTACTTGTATCAACAAAAGGTTGATAAAACATTAGTTGATATTCTTTTGATATTCCACCTCTGATCTAGAAGTCCCACAGGGTGTAGTCCTTCCTGGCTTTGCAAGATTCTTACAAAAGAGACACCTGCCTTATGAGTAAGATAAAAGTTTTCAAACTGGTTTTGCCAGGACAGTGCTTGGGATACTGTGTGTGCTGTCGTAGCTGCAGGCATCATCAGTCAGAAATTTCTGGAAGTGGTCAGGGCACAGTCTGGACTGCAGATGCAGGTGGGCAGAGGCTCTGTCTTCCATAATCCAACATGCATTGTTACCTTTAGATCTGTGAGAATATAGCCCCTTCATAGTTAACCTTTTAGACATTGAGCTTCCAGTATGAAATTTGATAGCTGTCAGTAGAAATAAAATCATATTGTGCAGTTTTCTTTGCAATAAATACTGCCATTATACAAACTTCCAGATTAATTTTCTTTCCATCTTAACTTGTGTTTACCTTCGGTGGGAATACAAGCTCTTCCCAGATGTCCCAGCGGCAGAACGAAAAGAACAGCCTTGAACATGCTGCTGCTGAGTAAACTATGCATTTGGGTTCCTAACTAGCATAAAAAATCTCTCAGTTCATTGGTTAAGCCACTTGAAGCCAGACCTTACTCAAGTCAAATCATTCCCGGTAGAAAATATTTGATAAGTGGAAAACAAACTATTTGTTTTGCAAAATAGTTTTAAAATCTTATTAGTGTCCATTGACACTCTGGTGTAGTTCACAGAATCCCCTTCAGTTTCAAAGAGTTTCATAACTGCCCTCCCTGCAAAAAGATAAAAAGATTAAGAAAAGGTCCCATCTGATTAGGGGCCTGTCTGATTGGGAGTGGACTTTCCCGGTCGGCAGAACCCAGGCCAGTTGTCTGGAATGATGCTGGCAGTGGGCAGCCTGAACCGAGGTCCGGCCGCACTTCAGAGTCTGAGTGTAACACCGACAAAGAAACAAGTGGCATCCCCTTCCCAGGTGGAACCGGGTGACCTCGTGGTCCATCCCAACTGTGAGCAAGTTACTCTCAGCTCTACTGTTAGAAAGCAAGAAAGGTTTCTACTTTGTGAAAACTAGCCTGAGGGTTGTTGTTGGTTTTTTTCAGGACTTTTGTTGATTGAGAAAAACAAGTTTTTCAAAGTGCTTTTAAAAAATATTAGATATTTCTATATATTCAAAAACTAGTCTTTTTGTTGTGCTCTGTTAAGTACCAGAAGTATGAAAAGGAGTAAAACTTTCCTCAAGGAATGTACAGTTCAGTCGATGTACAGACACAGGGTGGACAAAAGTAGGGTTACAGTTGTGAGTACGTGAAATAATTTATTTGTGTGTTATTATTTATTATTGTATTTTTCATACAAACAACTCTAAAACTACTTGGCCCCACCCTGTATTTTATGCATAAAATACATGCAGTTTCTGACCACCACGGTCGTCCTGCAGAGATCGGGCCGCCTCAACCATCTATGTCTTGTCTGTCAAACGAAGACAGTACCAATCTCCCCTCCCTTAACATGTTAGTGAGAGGATGAAATTATATATCAGCAAGTATTTTAAACACATCTTTTACTGAAGTGTCTCACCTGTGATCTCCCTGAATCGCATCGCCCATGGGTAGAGGTCCTTGACGAAGAGCAGACCTGCTGTGCTAGCATATCAAGCAGGATCTACATTGGGATGGCAGCTCTCAAATGATTTTTACGCACATTGAGTTTGAGAAGCTTTGCTTCTTTCAAATGTTAACATAAAAAACCATGGAAACCTGTAAAGAATTTTGTGAGTTTATTTGAGCCAAACTGTCGACAGTTGCCGGGAAGCAGAACCTCAACAAATTGAGATTATGCTCCGGAGAATGGCGGGTTACATCTGTATTTATACATTGCCATCAAAGGAGGGACATAGATGGGTTACATGAAATTCATTGGTGATAGATTAAGGTGGGATAAAGCAAAGTGGGGGGGGGGGAGGGAACCCTGGGATTGGCTAAAAAGTAAAATGATGGTCACACTTAGGTGGGTGCAGGAACAATTAACATGATAATGAAGGAATTTGTGGTCTCTGTCCTGGCGCCCACCACATTTGGTTGTGTCCCAGGGGCTCCAGAAAAAGGGAAGTTACAAGTTACCCAGACATTTTAAGGGTATGTTATCATAGATGCAAAAAGACAGGTGGGCTCAGTTCAGGTAAAGGTTGACCTTGTCAGTGAAGATGTAACTGCCCACCATCACTGCTTTTAGTTACAGTTTAATTTCAGACCATCCTTTGTGGTGACTTAGGTCTCTGAGTTTGCAAGACCACCATGCAGGCCTCCCCTGAGCTTGTCAGGTCAGCAGGTGGCCCCTTTCGTCCACACAAACATGTTCTACATGGACAGGGATCTTTTTCAGAACTAAACTTGGGAACAGTAACCTGACCAAGGTACTTGATATGTGGTGGATAAAGGACCCCAATCTAGTTATTTAAAAATCTAGTTCTTTCTCCAGGGCATCAAGTTGTTTCCCGTGTGGAAGGATTATATTGTCAGCTGATGCTGCACCGACCCAGGGACAACAGGGACCCCATTTTGGATGTGGTGAGGCTCGGCGCCAGCGCTGGGAAGCAGTCTTCAGTAGAAAAGGCAGGTGCACTCCCAGAACCACAGGAGAGCCAGCTTATGCGAACAGAAGTCCCCACCCCCAGTTCCTGATTGGTCTGTTCTCATGCAAATGAGGACTCCAGATCCTCACAGTTTGATTGGTCCAAAGGGACTGTGATGATTGGTCAGAATCGAACCACTCTGATTGGTCAGAGCTGCACAGTTCCAATTAGATGGGGAAAGCCTCAGTCCTATTGGTTGAAATTGGACTCCGGGAACTCCTTTATAAGGGCCTCTCAGCTGGCAGAACACAGGCAGGTGGTTGAGGGAAGAGGCAGGTAGCTTAGTGCAGGTTGTGTGAGAGGGCCCTGTGCAGAAATGCTGCTAGGCTGGATTTTGGAAGGCGGCGGGGTGGGGGATTGGTGTTTTGTTTTTTTTAACTTAAATCTAGCCTAGTTAGCCACTAAGAGCTCTTCTTCGTAGGTGTCTTATTTCTGAGGGCCCACAGTATATACGAAAAGTCTTACTATTTTTCTTAGTGGGAGACACTAACTATTGTGAAAATAGCCAGGCAGGGACAGACGGTTGAGGTGGGCGGAAACCTCCTACAGCTGCATCTTGGCCCTTGCTCCTGCCTCTTCTTCCAGTCTGTGTTGTTTTAAGGCACTAAGACTGTGGTCACTGGTGATGTTCATGTTCAGATTCAATGGCTTTCCTGAGAACAAGCAAAAATACTTTTTACCTTCAGCTGAAGGGCAGAAGCATAACAAAAGTAGGACATAATGAGCAGCAAGCGGACGTGGAGAAGTCGGGAGGGTTTCTCTGGCAGAATTAGAGCCATCTGAGAGCTGAGCCTGCCTTCGCAGAGCCATGTCCTGATGACTCAGGTGCGCACTGACCAGCTCTTGCCTGGGGACATCGGAAGGAATGCTTGGGCCTCTTATGCTTTATTACTCAGCTAGAAATCAAGCTTGTGAAAAAAATGTGTGATGTTAATCTCTGTTTCACTCTTTATTTGCAAGGCTCATTCAATTCAGTTTCTATGAGGCCTAGAATTGTCTTTTATTTTTGTTCAAAATCATTTAGCTGCAAGACTTGGTAAATGTTTACTGTCTCCTGATGGTCTCATTTAATCTTTTTTAGAACAGCTTGAGTCCAAGCTCAGTGGCTTTTGGCCATAAATGGTGGTGACAAAGTAGAAGTCTCCCTCGTTTTAACAAACGCATCATCCATCCCAGGAGGGGCGCTCAGGAGCAGTTCGCGCCCAGTAACCACCCAGACTTGAAGGTGAGCTCGCTGCCGTGGTCCGCGCTGGCACAGTGCGCGCCTGCTGCCCTCCCTCACCCGTTCTACTGTGGACCTTTGCAAAGAGCAGGGCATTTCAGGGCCATTCAAGGTGTTCGTCTGTCCCTGACAGCGGTGCCCCAGACACAGGGTGTTTATTTTTGCCCCAATACTGTGAAAAGCATGAGAGCTAGTGCTTTCAGCCACTTTCCTTTTCCTGGGAAAACACCGGTGTTGGCTTGTTGGGAAGCCCGCCCCCACCGCACTGCGGGGTGCCAGCTGCTCTGAGGGCCTGGTGCGGTGACCTGCTGGAGGCCAGCGAACTCAGAAGACAACACGTGTGCCAAGCGCCCCCTCGTGGCAGCAGTGGAGGCACTTTTATGGCCTGGGGTCCTGTACACACTTGGCACCTCGATTCAGTTGTTTTTAATTTCATTAAGCTCAATTACTTTCCATTCCACTTAATTTTATACAGCAGGCATTTCTTGAGTTGGAAATTTTGTTAAAGAAGCACTTAGTAAAACTCTAATTTGAAAAGGTGATATACTAAAAATGAAAATTATAATAACAAATGTTTCATGTGATTATAGCATAACTAGAGGCCCGGTGCATGAAATCCATGCAGAGGTAGGGTCCCCAGGCCTGGTCAGCAATCAGGGCCAATTGGGGCCTTCCTTCATTCCACACCACCCCCTGGTGCTCAGCGCATGTCATAGCTAGCCGTCAAACTCCCAGTTGGTTGAACTCCTGAGGGGACAATTTGCATATTAGCCTTTTATTTTATAGGATGTGAAAAAATATTCCAGCTCAGTTTGTTTATATAAGACACCCCTTTTTCACCACATGCACAGGCACATGCACCCCCCAGCTCTGTTCCTTGGTCCCCAACACCTTCCTCAGTTGTTCGGGCGCCGTCTTCATTTGCGTGCTACGGGGAGAAGGCCTGCGGGAACGTGTCACAAGCCCTGGAACCTGAGGCAGAGCTTGGGAGCATGCACACTAATGCATCACTGGCAGCGTTCATGTCTGTTAAAGTGTTTTAAAAATCCAGACTTTTCTAGACCAAAACAACTCATCTTACCAACTATTCTCAGATGCTGTATTTATAATTAACTGCCACAAGCCGTGGTCGGTACCAGGACAGACACATCCTGGACACTCCCCACTTCTGCCCTGGCACCAAATGGACATTTCAGAGCCAGGGCCTGTGAGGGAAGGCAAGGTCCATGAGGGTGCTCGAGCCAGGCACACTACCCAGGTGCGGTCCTGACTCCCACCCCTGGCAGTGGGTGATCTGGGCAGGTTGGTTAGCTCTGTCTGCAAAATGAGAGAGAGCATCTGTCCCTACTTCAGAGGACAAAGCTGAGAGAGCAAAACCCAACCATCAAGTCCTCCTGCAGACAGGCTAGGCCCCTCCACCCTCGCCTCCCAGGCCCCCCCAGCTCCCAGGCTCCCCCAGCACCCAGGCCCTCCCAGCTCCCAGGCTCCCCCAGCTCCCCCAGCTCCCCCAGCACCCTGGCCCCCCCAGCTCCCCCAGCTCCCCCAGCTCCCAGGCCCCCCCAGCTCCCAGGCCCCCCCAGCCCCCCCAGCTCCCAGGCTCCCCCTGGCTCCCCCAGCTCCCCCAGCACCCAGGCCCTCCCAGCTCCCAGGCTCCCCCAGCTCCCCCAGCTCCCCCAGCACCCTGGCCCCCCCAGCTCCCCCAGCTCCCCCAGCACCCAGGCCCTCCCAGCTCCCAGGCTCCCCCAGCTCCCCCAGCTCCCCCAGCACCCTGGCCCCCCCAGCTCCCCCAGCTCCCCCAGCTCCCAGGCTCCCCCAGCTCCCAGGCTGCAGTTGCTACTTGAGAATGTGGTTGGTTGGTGTTTCCTCAGTAACAAAGGCCACACCCTGCTGGCCCAGTGCAGTCTGAATTCTTTTGCACTGGCAACAATCTCTCAATCTTTCTGAGACCCATTTTTACAACCTTAATATCTGATATTGTGAATATAAATTCTTCCCTGTTGCCAAACGGGTTTATGCACTATCCTCACATACACTTACCTCTTCTCTCCCCTCCTAGGCTGGAGCTCTCCAGCCCTCGCTGCCTTAGGAGGAGGTCAAACACGTTCCTAGCTGACCTTTAACCCCGGAGCTTGTTACAGAGAGTGACGCGCTCTGTCACCCCAGTAAGTAGCCGAACGCCCCGGAGACAGCAGGGCTGGGCGCCCGAGGCAGAGCCGGCAGGATGGGTGCTGTCACCAAGGTTGCCTGGCCACTGACAAATATGTCCCGGGTCTCCGATTTTGCCCAAATGAACAGGCCCTGATGTTTCTAAGAATATGATACAATAAAATTTTTTATTTAAAATTTTTCTTATGTTTAATTTAGGAAAAGTTAGCATTTAATATTAAGATTGGTAAGATTGCCAGTGTTTATTATTGAAGACACAGAAACTTAAGATAATAATTTATACCTTTTAGTTTTTTAAAGTCCTGCACAGCTGTCCTCATCTTCCCTGAAGAGTCCCAGGAATCCCTTCCTAAGGGGCTTCCTGGGGGGACCGGCACCCCGGCGCCGGGCGGAGGGGTCCACGGGCCGGCCTCGCAGGGGCGGGCGCGGCTCAGGACCCACAGCACCGGCTCCTCGGGGAGAAGCCCCTGCAGTCCCAGCGAAGGGACTGTCCGCAGAAGGTTCGGGAACGCTGTCCTGCAGACACCCGGCTCGCAGGCCTCAGCTCCCGGGCGGCGAGGTTCCCTCCCTCGGAGCCTCCAGCAGCCCGGGCGGACCGGCCGGCGTTCCCCGCTGCACAGGAGCCCCGGGGGGGGGGCGTTCCCCGCTGCACAGGGGCCCCGCGGGGGGGGCGTTCCCCGCTGCACAGGGGCCCCGCGGGGGGGGCGTTCCCCGCTGCACAGGGGCCCCGCGGGGGGGCGTTCCCCGCTGCACAGGGGCCCCGCGGGGGGGCGTTCCCCGCTGCACAGGGGCCCCGCGGGGGGGCGTTCCCCGCTTCACAGGGGCCCCGCGGGGGGGGCGTTCCCCGCTGCACAGGGGCCCCGCGGGGGGGGCGTTCCCCGCTGCACAGGGGCCCCGCGGGGGGGGGCGTTCCCCGCTGCACAGGAGCCCCGGGGGGGGGCGTTCCCCGCTGCACAGGGGCCCCGCGGGGGGCGTTCCCCGCTGCACAGGGGCCCCGCGGGGGGGGGGCGTTCCCCGCTGCACAGGAGCCCCGGGGGGGGGGGGCGTTCCCCGCTGCACAGGGGCCCCGCGGGGGGGGGCGTTCCCCGCTGCACAGGAGCCCCGGGGGGGGGGGGGCGTTCCCCGCTGCACAGGGGCCGGAGGGGACGGTGGGCGGTCCGGGCTCCCGGGGAGGCTGGGCGGCGGGGGCGCAGGGCGCACACACACGCGGCCGGCAGAGGGCGCCGGGCCCCACGTGCTGCGAGGGCGCGGGCGGTGGTCGGTGCTGATGTACCGCCTTGGGCAGCTGTTTGCGGGCGGCTGCCCTTTGCTGACTCTCCCCTCGGCCTGAGGAGGGCGGAGCAGGACAGAACGGCACCCTGCGCCCTGAGGCCACGCTCCGGAGGGAAACCGAGTCGGGGCTCCTCAGCCCGGGGTGCTCGCCCCCCCCCCGCCCCCCCAGGACTCGGAGGGCGTGGCCCGTTTCCCGGCTCCCAGGCTCCAGGCAGCCGCTCGCCCGCCGCGGCCTCTGTGTCCCCGCCGGTGGGCGCACGGCCCGGGGGGCGCACGGCCCGGGGGGAGCACGGCCCGGGGGGCGCACGGCCCGGTGGGAGCACGGCCCGGGGGGCGCACGGCCCGGTGGGAGCACGGCCCGGGGGGCGCACGGCCCGGGGGGCGCACGGCCCCCCGCCCTCTGCAGACACTGAGTGCGCTCACGTCCGCGTGTCGTCGGGCTGTACGTTGTTTCCTTGGGCGAGTCCTGCTTCTGGGCTCCGTGGTTGTCTGGTCGCATCTGTGGGCAAGATGCCCACCGAGCCGCCCGGCCCGGGCCCTGGACCAGCTCGGAGCTGGCCTTCGGGTCACCGGGGCGCCTCCCCGCGCGGGGCCGCGGAGGGAGAGCTGTCCGCCGCGGGAGCTCCCGGTGGCGCGGGCAGCTCTGCCCTTGCTCACGCCCCGCCCGCCGCCCGGGCTCGCTCTCCGGGCCGCCTCCCTCCGAGTTTGCAGCATTCCGCCGGGAAAACGTCTTTTCCGAGTCCTCCCGTGGCTCTGACTGGGGGCGCTGTGTACCCAGAAACTCCGCCCGCGCTAGGGACCATTGGCACCCCCTCCAAAGGGTCCAACCCTCCCTTGGATGGATTTGCATCCGTGTTACTCTTCCGACGTGTCTGCGGGGTTGGGGAGGCAGGGAAACGCGCATCCAGCCAGCAGCGCCGGCGGGAAGCCCCGCTGCCGGGCCGAGCCGGGCCGGGGTTAGAGCCCCGGGGCCCGCGGGGAGCTTCCTCTCCACCCTGAGTCCCGCTCTGTCCCCCGCTCTGCCGCCTCCGCTCCTGCCCGTTCCCGGGGTGCTGACAGCAGGCTCTGCCCACGGGGGCTTGGGGGGTGGCGGGGGGGGGGGGGGTCCTGGAACATGGGACACAGCCCGGTGCCCTGGTCACACCTGCACCCCCTTTCCTTTAAAATGTGCTGCTTTGTCCCTCGCGGTCCGGGCCTCCTCCCGGGGCTCCCGCAGGAGAGCAGGCCTGTGCGCTCCTGCAGCCGCCTCGCCAGGGACAGGAGGCTTCTCTCACCATCCTGACCTTAGAGCTTTGCTCCAGGCCAACCTCCCTGCAGGCTCCGGGGGCCTGGCCACGGTCCTTTCACAGCCTGCGAGTTTGGAACTGCTCCTTGCGCAATGTCAGGGGCACGAGGCCCAGGGAGGAACCGCAGGCCAGAGAATGAGGGCGCGGAGGGAGGTGAAGTACGGCCGGGTGCGGGGAGACGCCCTGTGAGGCCTCCACCCCCCATGTCGCAATAACCCTTCCCAGCGCCCCCTCTTTCAGGTTCCTCAGGAGGACTGGACTCCCTGAAGGCTCCTCTGCTCACGCCTCTTCTCTCCTCCACTCCAGGTAGGCATCCTTGGGAAAGACAAAAGCTTGCAACGCCCAAAGCGATATGTTTCCACGGGACTGAACTCAGCATTATTTTTGCTGAGAATCACGTGCAGATTCTTCGGAATGAAGCTGGTGTTGGAACGAGAGCAGCAGCCGAAGGCCCAGGGCCTGAGCCGCCGGCAGCCCTTCCCAGCTCCAGAGGCGCTCCCCCCCCCCCCCCCCCCCCCTCAGCCAGCTCCGGGCTGTCACCAACCAACCAACATCTCAGACTCTGATTCATCCTGGGAGGCCCGGTCACAGCCCAGCAGGCGTGGCTCAGTGGTTGGTTGAGCATTGACCTATGAACCAGGAGGTCAAGGTTCCATTCCTGGTCAGGGCACACGCCGGGATTAGGGGCTTGACTCCCAGTGGGAGGCGTGCAGGAGGCAGGGGCTCAACGATTCTCTCAATTCTCTCTCGTCCTTGATGTTTCTATCTCTCTCTCCCTCTCCCTTACTCTCTGAAATCAATAAAATATATTTTAAAAAACTATTTTTGTTACATTAAATTGGAGAATACAATTTAGAGTAACAATAATCATTTGTAAGTAAAACCAGGGAGTCCAATTGGAAATGCTAAGAGCTCCCTGGACATGCGCAAACAGCAGCACCACCTCCGGAGATGTAGGTCCGTCTTGTTAGTGACATACAGGGGCCAGGCCTGCAGTTCCAGCAGCTGTATACAGTTTAACTCTTTTTAGTCATTTAACGTGGAGTTTATTACTTACCTTCCACGAACCTTTGGCAAGTCGGGTGAACTTTTAAAAAATACATATTTATTGATTTCAGAGAGGAAGGGAGAGGGAGAGAGATGGAAACATCAGTGATGAGAGAGAATCATAGTTTGGCTGCCTCCTGCATGCTCCACACTGAGGATCGAGCCCACAACCCGGGCATGTGCCCTTGACCGGAATGAAGCCTGGGACCCTTCAGTGTGCAGGCCGACTCTCTATGACTGAGCCAAACCTGCCGTCTCTGGTGAACTTTTTAGAGTTGAGTGTGGGAGGCAGAGGGGGAGGAGCGTGTGGGTGGACAGGGGTTGTAGCTACAGCCTGTGCCCAACTCTTGATCGGTTATTTTTAAAAAGTTTTCTTCTCATTAGGAAGAGTGAACTAGTAAAAATAAGGTAGGAAGCCCCACACCAATACTTTAAACACAATTAGAACACATCCTTCTAATTATAATTGAATGTTTTCATCATTAGAATTTACAAGTTTCCTGGTGATGACAGCAGGCCAGCTTCCTTTGTTTAAGTTAGACACGCAGACAGGGAAATGGAAGCTAGTCTGCAGCCCCGGCCGAGGCAGCTGTGTCCTTCCACTCACACCCTCCAGAGGGCACCGCACTGCACGTTTACACCAGCTCCTGCCCACGGGGATGGCGCCCACGGGGATGGCGCCCACGGGGATGGCGCCCACGGGGATGGCGCCCACGGGGATGGTGCCCACGGGGATGGCGCCCACGGGGATGGTGCCCACGGGGATGGCGCCCACGGGGATGGCGCCCACGGCGACGGCGCCCACGGGGATGGTGCCCACGGGGATGGTGCCCACGGGGACGGCGCCCACGGGGATGGTGCCCACGGGGATGGCGCCCACGGGGATGGCGCCCACGGCGACGGCGCCCACGGGGATGGCGCCCACGGGGATGGCGCCCACGGCTGGGGCGGGGTGTTTACCCGCGACACAGAGGCGGCCCTCACCTCCCTGATTTTATTTACAAATGATTATTGTGCCGCGGAGCTAACAGCGCTTTGACCTCGAAGGCCCCTCGCCCGCTCCGGGATGGGCGGCCCTGTGTCCGCACGGCCCTGTTTGTGTAAACGTTGCAGAAATGAGATGCTTTACGTTCGTTTTTATGGAAGGAGCCCTCCCAGAGTTTAGGAGCTTTAGGTCTCACAAATCCGACGGGTCCCGCTGGCGAGTCCTTTCCTCCCCGTCCCGGCGTCACCCCAGCCCCGCGGGCGTCACCAGGGCCGCACGGGCCGGGACCTGCTCCCCCGCGGCCGGGGAGGCGCACGTGGCCCCCGCCCAGCCCGGGCTCCGGTCCGGGAGCGGGCGGCTCGGTGCCTCTGGGAAAGGGCCGGGCTGGGCCTGGTTTGTGGGGAGAAGTCGCTAAGCTCACAGCGAACACCTAACGGAACACTAAGGGACCCACGGCTCTCCGTTCAGCTCCCTCAGCGGCCTGTGCAGCCGGGGGTGGGGGGTGGGGGTGGGGGGTGGGGGAGGTCACCTTCTGCCCCGTCTCTCCTCCCCCCTCCCCCCCGGAAGCGGGCTGCGCCCCCGCTCGCGCCGCCTCCTCCGCAGCCGGACCTCCCGGCGCCCAGAACTGGGCCGCCCACGGGAGGGAAGGGGCCCGAAGCGGCGTCTGTCAGGCTCAGCCCCCTCCGAGCGGACTCGCCTGCGCACCCCGAGGACTCGACGTGACGGTGGACGGAGACGAACCGCAGAAGCGAGAAGCTTCCACAGCGGCCGGTGCGGGCGGGCCTGGTGCCCGGCAGGGGGCGCCCCCGCGGTGAGGCCGGTGTCCGGGGCCCGGGGCCCGGCAGGGGCAGGCGGCAGTGGTGCGTGCGCTCCCCGAAGGCGGTCAGACAGACAGGCCCCGCGTGCCGTGGCTCCTGTGGGTCTCAGTCTAACTTGTTGCCTCGCCGGCACCGGAATCTTAAGTCACAGCCGCGGGAGCGGGGGGAGGTGGGGGGGGCGCTCAGCTGTGAGGCCGGAGGGCCGGGCAGGGCGGGCGGGTGAGCACGGAGCTGGCGGTGGCGCTGCGGGGACACCCCGGGGGAGCGGCCGCTCGGCCTTAGGATCTGAAGGGGGAGACCGGCCGGACGGAGCTGGGTTCTGGCCTGCGCAGCGCGGGGAGGAGGCCACGCCGCCGCTTTGTGCTCGGTCCGGGCCGCCGGCCGCCGGGGAGCCGCCCCTCCGGTGCCCGGAGGCCAGCGAGGAGCCCAGGCCAGTGCGGGTCGCCGAGCACCGTTAGACGGCGGGTGTTTTAAGAAAAGCGGTAGAAACCCCGAAAGAAGAGGTGTCGCCCCTGTCCCTCTGTTCACACAACCGCAGGGGGATGTCCCCGCCAGCGGTCCCGGGCGGCCGGCGTCCTCCTCCAGAAAAGCGGCCCGCCAGGCGGGGCTGGGAGGGAGCGCACCGGCGCCAGGTGCTCGGTCCCGTCTCCGGGAAGCTGCAGCCTGGGAGCCTGATGCAGGGGCAGGGCAGGGAGAAGGGGTTGTGGTTTGGGACAGGCAACAAGAGAGAAAGAAGATCAGGTTTTCTCAAGGGAGCTGTCTGGGTTGGAGATGGATGCGGACAGTGGGAGGGCAGCTGTCAAGTGCTTTCCTAGGAATGTCTCCATCCCGGACCCAAGGGACGACTCTGAAACAGGGTCTAGACACCGCGCCTATGACCTTCCTGGGGGCAGTGTGACCTCGTCTTGGGTGTGTTCACTCATTGCCCGTCACCCATGACCATGCAAAGTATTCAGAAAAAGAACTGAAAACACCACGCTTTTAAAATTCATCTCTTTTCCGCTGGAAATCAGCATCTCCTTCTTACTCATGTAGATTTTCTTCTGAAGACTAAGTTGTTGCAAATAACATCATTCTACTTTTAAAATGTCATGATAGTTTCAAATCATGACTAACTTAAAACCTTCCAAGTAACTTGGAGTTACCCCCAAAGTGTGTGCTGCAGGCAGAGGAGCGACCTTCGGTCTGTCCGCCGCCTTTGGCGCCATGCCGCCACTCCGCTACTTGCTGGGTTCCCGGGGTGTGTTGACCCCGCCCCCGCCCTCCCACTTCCGGGACCTCCCCGCCTGCATGGCTCCAGGTGAAGTCCGAGCCCTCCGGACAGGGATGACTCTCAAGGTTACTTAGTTCTCTGGTCACAGACTTGCGGGACTTCTCATTGCCACTCCCAACTTAATGCACCCCAAGCTGGTTGCCTCTAGCCCAGTGGTCGGCAAACCGCGGCTCGCGAGCCACATGCGGCTCTTTGGCCCCTCGAGTGTGGCTCTTCCACAAAATACCACATGCGGGCGCGCACGTACAGTGTGACTGAAACTTCGTGGCCCATGCGCAGAAGTCGGTTTTCGGCCTGGGCGAGTCTATGTTGAAGAAGTGGCGTTAGAACACTCAGGGGCCAAAGAGCCGCATGTGGCTCACGAGCCGTGGTTTGCTGACCACTGCTCTAGCCTCTTCTATCTCAGAAAATGGGATTATCACACAACCACATTTTAAAGCTCAGACCTTGGGACTTGTCTTGAAGCCTCTCTCTGCCCCATCCCCGATGTGGACAAGTCTAGTTCTTGTCCTTCTTTCGGCCACTTGTCTGCCGCCAAGCCCCTGGTCCCAGCCACACAGCCTCCCCCATGTTATGTGGTCTTGGGGTCGGAGGGATCAGACACAGACCCTAGCGATGGTTTTTCTAAGTGTAATGGAGGGTGTGCGGCGAGAGGGTGACGGATGGGCTTTGTTCAGGCTGACGTGGCTGCCAGGCAGAGAGGCTGGGCTCGCAGCCCAGGAGTGCAGTGGGGATGGAGAACGTTGTCACTGAAAATCCTCCTTTGGAGGCAGAATGACAGGACTAGCGATTCCTGGGACATGCAGGTGGGGAGGGAAGCAGGCTTGGGCGTGGCAGGGAGGCATGGAAGGCAGCTGGACGTGGCCTTCCCTGAGGAACCACGGGGTGGGCAGGTGAGCGTCCAGGTCAGGGGGAGCCCCTGATGTCTACGTGTCCAAGCTCAGAGGGAGGGGCGGCCAGAGAAAGGGTGCAGAGCACGGAGGCAGGAAGGCCAGGCCAGACGGGAGTAAGAGTAATGCCTGCAGACCCGGACCGGAGAGGAGCCCACCTGGACACGAGCAGGCTGCGGTGTCTGAGGGAGGAGCCGCTGGAGAAGGAGCGCCACGGCCACATCACACCGGCGCCCTGGCGACTCCCCTGGCCTGCGGGGCGCCTGCGCCCAGTCCCTGCGAGTGGCTGGCATGCAGGCTCCGCTTTTGTTTGATGAGTCGTTGGTCTGTCTCTGCCACTCTGCACGCACATCTCTACATCCGTTTACCATTTTAACTGTCGGCATGTGTGTTCCTTTACGCCTGGAAGGGGGCAGCTGAGAGCATGGCCACGTCCTGGTTCTTTCCCGGCTGACGGTCCCGACACAGAGCCTGGTACACAGGCCTGTAAGGTGGTTAGCGCTCAGTCAGCCAGGACCGATGCATCTGTGGGATGTGCTCACGTTGGTTCCCCTTGGCTTGGGACCACGTTTCGTTTAGTGTAAAAAATGCAGGTCTGGGCTTCAGTACAGCAGCCACGCGTGTCATCAGGGGCTCGGCGATGAAGGAGGAATCATCTGTTCAGTAGCAGAAAGGGTTTGAGAGCTGGCTGGGGAGGTCCAGTGGTTGCAGCATTGCTGACGACTCAGCAGAGACTCAACTGGTAGCTGGTCCCCTAGGAAGGTCACTACCCCGTGACTCCTCACCGTTTCCTCGTCTCTGCGTGGGGTAATGACAGTACATGCTCAGAGCTAGTGGTCCTTGCAGAGGCGCCGGACAGGGCAACGGCAAGAACTTAGGTGCTCGCTGCTGCATCGCTGTTGACAGGTTCAGAAATCATCCCGCTCACGACCCTGGTCTGTGTCTCTGGCTGGTGCTCTTGCAGGATCTCCAGGAACCTCCTGTCTCATGTCTCCAACTGGGGTCCACAGACCTCTCCAATGTGCTATATCCAGAACAGGTCTCTGCTCCACCCCTACACCCAGCATCAACCCAACCCAACCCAACCCAACCCAACCCAAACCAACCCATCCTGAACCAACCCAACCCAATCCAACCCATCCTGAACCAATCCAAACTAACCCATCCTGAACCAACCCAACCCAAACCGACCCATCCTGACCCAACCCAAACCAACCCATCCTGAACCAACCCAACCCAAACCAACCCATCCTGAACCAACCCAACCCAACCCAACCCATCCTAAACCAGCCCAACCCAACCCAACCCAACCCAAACCAACCCATCCCAAACCAACCCAACCCTAACCAACCAACCCAAATCAAACCAACCTAAAACAACCAACCCAATCCAACCCAAACCAACCCATCCCAAACCAACCCAACTCAACCTAACGCATCCCAAACCAACCAACTCAACCCAACCCAACTAACCCAAACCAACCAACCCCAAACAACCTACCCAATGCAATCCAACCCAATGCAATCCAACCCAAACCAAACAACTCAACAACCCAAACCAACCCATCTCAAACCAACCCAATACAAACCAAATCAACCCAAATCAACCCATCCCAAACCAAACCAAAACTTACTCTCTTTTCCATCCACTAAATTAGTCAGGCCCAAACCTAGAAGTAGTTCTTAGTCCTCCCGTGACCACACTGTGCTGGCTCTAAGCCTGAAGTGCATGTGGAATCTGCTCTGGTGTCTGTCTAAATTGCCCATGCTGTCCAGCCTCTAAGTGGAGCCCCCTTCTGGCTCCCTGCCTCCCACACAACCACCATCCATGACATTAATTACTCCTTAGAACTCTTTGGCTATTTCCCTTCATGTTTAGAATAAGATTAAACTTCTTCCTAGAGCTAAATGCACTCCAGTCCTAGACTTCATTCATCTCTTTGTTCTCCTTCCATCCCTCTCCGTGGCCTCAGCCATCATGCCCCATGAGCCTGGGAAGGGCTCCCGCCCCCTCTCCCCACCCCTGTTCTCCTTCACACTGAACTCAGTGCTCAGTGTCACAGCTGAGAGGGGTTACCTACCAGCCCAGGAAAATTAATTCCCTCCATTTCACACACAGATTCTCTTGTGAGACCTGTTCATGTCATTTGTAGCTCTTTGTAGAATTTGCAAGGATCTTCCTTTGTGTTGTTTGTTTGGGAGAACATTGTTTTACTCAGCATGAGAAGGTAGTTTCCGAATGATATATGAAGGAAAAGTTGTGTTTACGTCGTGGAACCAGGAGCCCAATTTCCAGGGTTTCAAAATGCCCAGTTTGGTGTAGTCAGTGTAAGGACAGATGCAAACAAAACTAGCGGCCTCCTTCTCTCCAGTGAAGATGTTTCCCTCCCTCATTTCTACTCAGAACCCGACGTTAGGAAGTGTTGATGTTAAGCACTGCCTCACTTACTGGGATGCACACAAGTATTTCCCTTGCTCAGCCTGCAACCCAGCTGGGTCTTTCTCAGGGGCCTGGGGCCCCTCGGAAACGCAGTCACCGAGCAAAGACAGCCTGCCTCCTTGTCTGTGGAGGGTCTGACCCAGCCGGGTGGGGGCTGCCTGGCTCCTGAAGACACGATTTTATTTCCCCTTTGGATATCGAGAATTGGCTCACACCGATGGTCACTCCAGTGGCCGGGAGAGTCTAGGGTGGACTGGGTGAGAAACGGTGTGTCCGGGCCCCGGATGGGCGGACCGGCGGCTGTTTGCCTGGAGAGCGTGGGGAGCAGGGGTGTCTGCGGGCTTCTTGAGCATGTTTCCGACTGAGAACGGCCTCGGTGCACACCACGTGGCTTAACGCTTACGCAGTGACTCAGCTTCCTTTCTCTCCTGCCTTTGAAGAGAGAAGCTCTGGGTTTGGGAGAGATTTTATTTTTAATTATATTTCTGATAGCAGTAGTAAATATACTTCAGGTTTAAAGAAAACTTTAATTGTTAAGTTCTTAATACAGTATGTCACTGTTGGCAAATAAAATATCTAGTTCATTGATTTTTTAAAAAGTTTAGTTGTCCTTCATGGTCACACAGCATCTTGAGGGCAATTGTCTATGTGCTGATCGATTTCCCTTTTTCTTTGGTGGGAGCACTGTGCAGCCTAAAATAACCAACAGAAGAGACCATGACATCACCAGCTGGGCCTCCTGAACAGGCCCTTTAAGGAGCAAGTTTACCAGGAAGAACCGGCACAGCTGTCGGACACATCACATCTGCTTTCGTCCGAGGCAGTTACACGGTGGGTTTCATCACTTTACCTTTTGCACTCGGATGTCGAGTGTGACTCGACACGGTTAGCATCGGTAGCAGCTCGTATGTCGAATGTTTCAAAAAACATCACACCATGAAAAATTATAGAGATTAAAATTACTCTTTGAATGTATCAATAATTTGAAATATAAAAAAATCCAAATAAATAAGTTTGTATGAAAAGAAACTCCAGTTTTTTATTCTACTGCCGCGCTTTGTAAAACCTGGGGTATTTAAAAAATTAAATCCCGAGTAGAATAAAGGAATCGAGAAAAAAGCAAGCGAGTGTGAAGGGCTAACTGTCACTGTCCTTCCTCAGTGGCGGCGGCGAGACTGATAACAGACCAGGAACCGGGACAGGGGGTGTGGTCTGCACCGTTCTGTTGGCGGTCGGTGCTTCTGAAATGGCAAACGTCGGCCAGAGGCTAATCTGGGAATAAAGTGCCTGACATTCTCCTAGGACTCGGGACTCGGCGCCTCAGGGCAGGACAGGTTTCCCGACCCCTGAGTCCCCGCTGAGGCTGACTGACACCCTGATAGAGGCAGATAGGAGAAGAGCAAACCCATTTCATTGACGGTTCCATGGAGCCTCCACAGCAGGACCAGGGCCAAGGAAGTTTCCAGAACAGGAGCCATTGGCACGACTGGGGGTGTGGGGAGGGTGGAGTAGTGCAGAAGTACCGGGAAGATGAGGGTTTGTGGGTACAGATTTCTCGGATCCGGTGCCCTCGGTGGGTATGTGACCTGTTTGTGGGAAGAAGGTGATGGGGGCTGTCCTGCTTCCCTGTTTTACCAAGGCCTTCAGGTGAAGATGCTCAGCGGGCCACTCGGTACTGTTTTGGGTCCTGGACCCCTTGGCCTCTACTGCAGGTTCTGAACACACAGCTGGTTTTGCTCCAAGTGCAGCGCCATGAGGGAGGTGCTCTGGGGAGCTGTGAGCTGGAGGGAGGGGCTCCCAGGAGGGGCTGTGAGCTGGAGGGAGGGGCTCCCAGGAGGGGCTGTGAGCTGGAGGGAGGGGCTCCCAGGAGGGGCTGTGAGCTGGAGGGAGGGGCTCCCAGGAGGGAGGGGCTCCCAGGAGGGGCTGTGAGCTGGAGGGAGGGGCTCCCAGGAGGGGCTGTGAGCTGGAGGGAGGGGCTCCCAGGAGGGGCTGTGAGCTGGAGGTAGGGGCTGTGAGCTGGAGGGAGGGGCTCCCAGGAGGGAGGTGCTCCCAGGAGGGGCTGTGAGCTGGAGGGAGGTGCTCCCGGGAGGGGCTGTGAGCTGGAGGGAGGGGCTCCCAGGAGGGGCTGTGAGCTGGAGGGAGGTGCTCCCAGGAGGAGCTGTGAGCTGCAGGGAGGGGCTCCCAGGAGGGGCTGTGAGCTGGAGGGAGGTGCTCCCAGGAGGAGCTGTGAGCTGGAGGGAGGGGCTCTCGGGAGGGGCTGTGAGCTGGAGGGAGGGGCTCCCAGGAGGGAGGTGCTCCTAGGAGGGGCTGTGAGCTGGAGGGAGGTGCTCCCAGGAGGGGCTGTGAGCTGGAGGGAGGTGCTCCCGGGAGGGGCTGTGAGCTGGAGGGAGGTGCTCCCGGGAGGGGCTGTGAGCTGGAGGGAGGTGCTCCCGGGAGGGGCTGTGAGCTGGAGGGAGGGGCTCCCAGGAGGGGCTGTGAGCTGGAGGGAGGGGCTCCCAGGAGGGGCTGTCACCCAGGGCCTTCAGCAGAGCATGCGTCCTCCCCAGGAATTCTGTGTACTCCTAGAATCCTCTGTTCCTGGTAACAGGAGTGTTGCTTACAGCACCAGGAAGGAGACAGACACATCTCCATACTTCTAAATTAAATCTGGCTCAGTCTTGCCTGAGGGGTTGGGGGAAGTCTGAACCAGTGTTTTCTCAGAGTCGTGAGGGCCGTGCCCGCTGGCAGGTGGGCGGGAGAGCTCTCATCTGCCCCTTAGCCTGCCCTCTGACTGGCTGCTTGCTGCCTCAGCTGTGCCGTGGGCGCGGTCCTTCCGAAGGCCATCCACACTGGCTCAGGCCCTAGGACCCAGGAGAGCTTCCTGATGCGCCGGGACTTTGTAGGCTCGTGTCCACCAGGAAAACAGAAAACAGGGTGTTGTATGGCTACATGCCTAGAAAGACTTTCCGTACTAGCTGCATTTGTTGCAGTCACGTTTTCCTTCTGATTGTAGCAGAAATCAGCATTAAAACACCTCCCCAGCCCGGCCCTGTCCCGGGGAGCCTGGACAAGTGTGCCAGCCGCCGCGTCCCCCTCCCGCCCAGGGCTGGTCAGCTTCTTGCCCAGGAGCCCCAAATTCGGAATCTCTCAGCACCGCCGGGAGGGACGGAAATGGAGGAGTCGGAGCTCCTTTAACCTTCTTGGGGGGCCAAGGGAGCTCCCTCTCTGTGCTTGCACAGTTCTGTCCCCCAAACCACTTTTCCAACGTTGTTTTCTGTCCCTTTAACCTGTGCACCATCTACTGAGGGCAGAGGTGGGAGAGGGTGTGGCCATCCTGCCAGCTGAGCCTTTCTTAGTGAGCTCAGCCCTCAGCCAGGCACAGCCTCGGGGCGGCGTGGGGGGCACTGCTCAGGGCGGCGTGGGGGGCACTGCTCAGGGCGGCGTGGGGGGCACTGCTCAGGGCGGCGTGGGGGGCACTGCCACAAGGGGCCTCTGAGCCTGAGGAGAGGCCCCTGAGCCTCGGCCTGCAGGTCCGGCTCAGCCTCTGAACGCCCAGGAGTCACGCCAGGGGCGGCCGTGGCGGTGGGCGGCACCTGTGGAGACGCTGGTCGCCGGGCCGGGCGTCCAAGGGGAAGTGGGACAGCTGTCAGGAAGGACGTTTGGGGTTGTTACCTTGCGGTTCATAGTTCAGAACTTTTCCAGATTCACAAGTGTGTCTATAGCACAGTAACTTCTGATTTTAAAGATACACACAATCAAATCTCTAAAATATTACTTAAGGATTTAGGGTTGTTTTCTGTTTAATCTTTAATTTTCTACGATTTGTTTGTTTTCAGATGTTGAATTTGGGGTTCTTTCTACAAGGGTGTCACAGGAGAGCTTGAGCAGTGCCTCTGTTTCTATGTGAGGAGAGAAGGTCGCTTTAATATTTAAACTCTCACTGCCAAAATAATGTGCTTACATCAAAACACACATTTTAAATGAAAACAGAACAAAACCACACACACACACACACACACACACGCCAATGCTTTACAAACTGCCCTGGGAGGAGAGATTTTGGTCACACTTACAGCTCCACCGTCTGGAATGATGGATAATGTGTCCGCACTGAAACAAAGAGCGGTGACCGCTGAGCTTGGCGGAGCTGGGAGGAAGCCTGTGGCACCTGCAGACTTTGTCCTTGGCCCGTCCAACATCCTAATTTTAAAAGGCACCTGTCAGCTCTGTGTGACCAGCTGGCGATCCCGGATCTAGGAATCAAACTATACTGAGTGACTGGGTCTGGGGATCAAAAGTTAGAAAAGTTAGTTTAAGGGGGATAAAGGCCAAGTGTTTTATGTGGACCTAAAAACCCAACTCAATCTCCTAAAAGGCCTGTGTTCGTGACACGGCGTCACGACCAACTCCCGACTCACCAGGAGGCGCACTGATGGTCCCGCAGCAGCTGCAGCTGGCGGGACTTCAGGAGCGTCGAGGGGCGCCGCGGGGCAGCGGACACGGCCCTGGGGGACCCTATACGCACAGATTTAATTGTGCGCTGGGCCTCTAGTTCTGAGTATAAAAAAGGAGAAGAAACGGGGAGGGGGGAACAGCATGATAAGAGGTTTTTGGCTGACAGTTAAATGTCAATCCAACAGTGACATGTGACTGCTGGCACGTGGCTCTTGGTTCATTAGCGATACGGACAGACCGCTGTGCGGGCGAGAGCTCACCAGGGAAGGGCCCTTCTTCAGAGGGACACAGCCCTCGGAGGGAGCGGGGAGGGGGACACAGCTATTGGGGGAGAAGGGGGACACAGCCCTGGGGGGAGAAGGGGGACAGAGCTGTCAGGGGGAGGGGGACACAGCCCTGGGGGGAGAAGGGGGACACAGCCATAGGGGGAGAAGGGGGACACAGCCCTGGGGGGAGAAGGGGGACACAGCCATAGGGGGAGAAGGGGGACACAGCCATAGGGGGAGAAGGGGGACACAGCCCTGGGGGGAGAAGGGGGACACAGCCCTGGGGGGAGAAGGGGGACACAGCCATAGGGGGAGAAGGGGGACACAGCCCTGGGGGGAGAAGGGGGACACAGCCATAGGGGGAGAAGGGGGACACAGCCCTGGGGGGAGAAGGGGGACACAGCCCTGGGGGGAGAAGGGGGACACAGCCCTGGGGGGAGAAGGGGGACACAGCCATAGGGGGAGAAGGGGGACACAGCCCTGGGGGGAGAAGGGGGACACAGCCATAGGGGGAGAAGGGGGACACAGCCATAGGGGGAGAAGGGGGACACAGCCCTGGGGGGAGAAGGGGGACACAGCCATAGGGGGAGAAGGGGGACACAGCCCTGGGGGGAGAAGGGGGACACAGCTGTCAGGGGGAGAAGGGGGACACAGCCCTGGGGGGAGAAGGGGGACACAGCCATAGGGGGAGAAGGGGGACACAGCCATAGGGGGAGAAGGGGGACACAGCCCTGGGGGGAGAAGGGGGACACAGCCATAGGGGGAGAAGGGGGACACAGCCCTGGGGGGAGAAGGGGGACACAGCCATAGGGGGAGAAGGGGGACACAGCCCTGGGGGGAGAAGGGGGACACAGCTGTCAGGGGGAGAAGGGGGACACAGCCCTGGGGGGAGAAGGGGGACACAGCCATAGGGGGAGAAGGGGGACACAGCCATAGGGGGAGAAGGGGGACACAGCCCTGGGGGGAGAAGGGGGACACAGCCCTGGGGGGAGAAGGGGGACACAGCCATAGGGGGAGAAGGGGGACACAGCCCTGGGGGGAGAAGGGGGACACAGCCCTGGGGGGAGAAGGGGGACACAGCCATAGGGGGAGAAGGGGGACACAGCCATAGGGGGAGAAGGGGGACACAGCCCTGGGGGGAGAAGGGGGACACAGCTGTCAGGGGGAGAAGGGGGACACAGCCATAGGGGGAGAAGGGGGACACAGCCATAGGGGGAGAAGGGGGACACAGCCATAGGGGGAGAAGGGGGACACAGCCCTGGGGGGAGAAGGGGGACACAGCCCTGGGGGGAGAAGGGGGACACAGCCCTGGGGGGAGAAGGGGGACACAGCCATAGGGGGAGAAGGGGGACACAGCCATAGGGGGAGAAGGGGGACACAGCCCTGGGGGGAGAAGGGGGACACAGCCATAGGGGGAGAAGGGGGACACAGCCCTGGGGGGAGAAGGGGGACACAGCTGTCAGGGGGAGAAGGGGGACACAGCCATAGGGGGAGAAGGGGGACACAGCCATAGGGGGAGAAGGGGGACACAGCCCTGGGGGGAGAAGGGGGACACAGCTGTCAGGGGGAGAAGGGGGACACAGCCATAGGGGGAGAAGGGGGACACAGCCATAGGGGGAGAAGGGGGACACAGCCCTGGGGGGAGAAGGGGGACACAGCCATAGGGGGAGAAGGGGGACACAGCTGTCAGGGGGAGAAGGGGGACACAGCCCTGGGGGGAGAAGGGGGACACAGCCCTGGGGGGAGAAGGGGGACACAGCCATAGGGGGAGAAGGGGGACACAGCCCTGGGGGGAGAAGGGGGACACAGCCCTGGGGGGAGAAGGGGGACACAGCCCTGGGGGGAGAAGGGGGACACAGCCCTGGGGGGAGAAGGGGGACACAGCCCTGGGGGGAGAAGGGGGACACAGCCATAGGGGGAGAAGGGGGACACAGCTGTCAGGGGGAAGGGGACACAGTCATAGGGGGAGAAGGGGGACACAGCCCTGGGGGGAGAAGGGGGACACAGCCATAGGGGGAGAAGGGGGACACAGCCATAGGGGGAGAAGGGGGACACAGCCATAGGGGGAGAAGGGGGACACAGCCATAGGGGGAGAAGGGGGACACAGCCATAGGGGGAGAAGGGGGACACAGCCCTGGGGGGAGAAGGGGGACACAGCCCTGGGGGGAGAAGGGGGACACAGCCATAGGGGGAGAAGGGGGACACAGCTGTCAGGGGGAAGGGGACACAGTCATAGGGGGAGAAGGGGGACACAGCCCTGGGGGGAGAAGGGGGACACAGCCCTGGGGGGAGAAGGGGGACACAGCCCTGGGGGGAGAAGGGGGACACAGCCATAGGGGGAGAAGGGGGACACAGCCCTGGGGGGAGAAGGGGGACACAGCTGTCAGGGGGAAGGGGACACAGTCATAGGGGGAGAAGGGGGACACAGCCATAGGGGGAGAAGGGGGACACAGCCATAGGGGGAGAAGGGGGACACAGCCATAGGGGGAGAAGGGGGACACAGCCATAGGGGGAGAAGGGGGACACAGCTGTCAGGGGGAAGGGGACACAGTCATAGGGGGAGAAGGGGGACACAGCCCTGGGGGGAGAAGGGGGACACAGCCCTGGGGGGAGAAGGGGGACACAGCCCTGGGGGGAGAAGGGGGACACAGCCCTGGGGGGAGAAGGGGGACACAGCTGTCAGGGGGAAGGGGACACAGTCATAGGGGGAGAAGGGGGACACAGCCATAGGGGGAGAAGGGGGACACAGCTATTGGGGGAGGAAGGGGGCACAGCCGTCGGGGGAGGGGGCACAGCGGGTGAGGGGCTGTGTGGGTGACAGCTTCCACCATCAGGGGGAGTTTCTGAGAGGAATGTCCGGCCGCTCAGCCTCCTGTGGGTTCTCGGAGGCACACCCAGGCATGCTTGTCCCCGTCCACCAGGACTCGGCACCGATGGCATCAGATGTAAGCGATGAGGAAGGAAACCAGTGACGAGGATGCGGCCGTTAGAACCATTTTCCAGGAAGAGGACTAGAAGGGAGGGCGGTGAAGCGAAGGGTTTGGTTTCACAGGAACCGAGAGGTCTGAGAGGAAACCGGTCCGTGGAGACGAGGGTGTCGGGGAACCAGGCTCCGGGCGTGGGAGGTGCGTGCGGCGTTAGAGGAGAAACGTTCTGCTGGGACTGAGATGCTGGTGGGATGGCCAAATGCGAACAGTTACTGCTCTGCTCTCCCGACGGTCGTATTTTTCTGCATAAATCAGATCAGTGTCTGACTGGGAGGTGGGGAGGCAGAGGGTCAGTGACGGGGAGGGGGCGCGGTGAGCAGCGGCCTGGCCTCCCGGAGGCCGGCTCCCTTGCGGCCTCAGCTCAGCCGGCTCCCTGCCTCTGGCCTTCCTCCGTGGAGAGCCGCGCTGTGGCTCCCGCCGGGTGACCGGGCGCTCCTGTCAAGTGATCTTTCTAAAATACCAGTGTGACAACGCTGCCCTCGGAGGTCAAGTTGGATGCAAAACGTGAGTTGTGCCCGTCGGAGAGCCGTTCGAGACGCAGGAGCCAGAAGCGGCCCCGAGAGACGCTGCCTCACACACAAACCTCCTGCTTTTAACAAGGGCTGCAGCGCGCATCGGGCATTCCCGGCTCCCGCCGAGCCCACAGAGGCCGGCGGCCATGGGTCTGCGTGTCCGGCCCCACCAGTGACGCCAAGGCGCTCGCGGTGCCGCTCGGGCTGTCCTCCCCCGTGCGCGGTGCCATCCCAGCCTCCGCTGGTTCACACACAGGGTCCGGGCTGTGAGGTCCCTCCCGGAGCCACGGCACCCTAACCCGGCGTCCTCCTGCCGGGGGGCCCCGCCCAGGACCAGCGTGGACCTCGGCACTCAGCTCCCCTTTCGTGAATGTTGTAAGTGAGCCTCTATGTCGCACAGAGAACTTCCACCAGTGTCACATGCAGAAGGTCATTTCCAAACAGTGCACTTTGGAAAAATGAGAAGATCATTGCTGTGCTGTGGCTGAAGGTCTGAGCCTGAAGCCTGTTCTCTGTCAACAAGGGGGTTAAAGGTGACGGCTGGGACCCCTCTGTGACTTAACTAGAAGGTGGAGGAACTTCCAGACCACAGGCCCCAAGGCCAGCGAGCTCCGGGTCCCCAGACCTCAGGCAGCTCCGCCCCCGACGTCAACCGAGCACCCCAACGTCACTGAGGTCCCCCGACGTCACCGAGCGTCCTCGATGTCACCGAGCGCCCCAACATCACCAAGCGCCCTGTCACCGAGGTCCCCTGACGTCACCGAGCGTCCTCGATGTCACCGAGCGTCCTCGATGTCACCGAGCGCCCCAACATCACCGAGTGCCCCCGACGTCACCGAGGTCCCCCGATGTCACTGAGCGCCCCAACATCACCGAGCGCCCTCGAAGTCACCGAGTGCCCCAACATCACCGAGCGCCCCCGACGTCACCGAGGTCCCCCGATGTCACTGAGCGCCCCAACATCACCGAGCGCCCCAACGTCACTGAGGTCCCCCGACGTCACCAAGTGCTCCCAACATCACCGAGCGCCCCAACATCACTGAGCACCCCCAACGTCACCCAGTGCCCCCAACGTCACCGAGCTCCCCCGACGTCACCGAGCGCCCCCATGTCACCGAGCGCGCCCGACGTCACCGAGCGCCCCCAACGTCACCGAGCGCCCCCAACGTCACCAAGCGCCCCAAATGTCACCGAGTGCCCCAACATCACCGAGCGCCGCCAACATCACCGAGCGCCCCGACATCACCGAGCGCCCCCGACGTCACCAAGCTCCCCGACATCACCGAGCGCCCCCGACGTCACCGAGCTCCCCGACATCACCGAGCGCCCCAGCGCCCCCATGTCACCGAGCTCCCCTGATGTCACCGAGCACCAGGTCCGCAGGCCACGGGCAGCACAGCTGCTGCTGCACCCGGAGTGTCTTGGGAGCTGTGATGCCAAGACGTGGTGCCCTCATTTGTCTCCAGCTCATCCCAGGGAGTGACCACGAAAAAGACATTCGAACGTGCCTCCTCCATGCTAGGCCTGCTTCTCATCTGACATGGTATACTCGGCATACATGTTATCCTTTTCCTAAACACACCTACTGCACACCCGTCACCCCTTCCCTAAGCACACCCACTGCACACCCGTCACCCCTTCCCTAAACACACCCACTGCACACCCGTCACCCCTTCCCTAAACACACCTACTGCACACCCGTCACCCTTTCCTTAAACACACCTCCTGCACACCCGTCACCCTTTCCCTAAACACACCTACTGCACACCCGTCACCCTTTCCCTAAACACACCTACTGCACACCCGTCACCCTTCCCTAAACACACCTCCTGCACACCCGTCACCCTTTCCCTAAACACACCTCCTGCACACCCGTCACCCCTTCCCAAACACACCTCCTGCACACCCGTCACCCCTTCCCTAAACACACCCACTGCACACCCGTCACCCTTTCCCTAAACACACCTTCTGCACACCCGTCACCCTTTCCCTAAACACACCTCCTGCACACCCGTCACCCCTTCCCTAAACACACCTCCTGCACACCCGTCACCCCTTCCCTAAACATACCTACTGCACACCCGTCACCCCTTCCCTAAACACACCTCCTGCACACCCGTCACCCCTTCCCAAACACACCACCTGCACACCCGTCACCCCTTCCCTAAACACACCTACTGCACACCCATCACCCTTTCCTTAAACACACCTCCTGCACACCCGTCACCCTTTCCCTAAACACACCTACTGCACACCCGTCACCCCTTCCCTAAACACACCTACTGCACACCCATCACCCTTTCCTTAAACACACCTCCTGCACACCTGTCACCCTTTCCCTAAACACACCTACTGCACACCCATCACCCTTTCCTTAAACACACCTCCTGCACACCCGTCACCCTTTCCCTAAACACACCTACTGCACACCCGTCACCCTTTCCCTAAACACACCTACTGCACACCCGTCACCCTTCCCTAAACACACCTCCTGCACACCCGTCACCCTTTCCCTAAACACACCTCCTGCACACCCGTCACCCCTTCCCTAAACACACCTCCTGCACACCCGTCACCCTTTCCCTAAACACACCTACTGCACACCCGTCACCCCTTCCCTAAACACACCTACTGCACACCCATCACCCTTCCCTAAACACACCTCCTGCACACCCGTCACCCCTTCTCTACATACACCTACTGCACACCCGTCACCCTTCCCTAAACACACCTACTGCACACCCGTCACCCTTCCCTAAACACACCTACTGCACACCCGTCACCCCTTCCCTAAGCACACCCACTGCACACCCGTCACCCTTCCCTAAACACACCTCCTGCACACCCGTCACCCCTTCCCTAAACACACCTACTGCACACCCGTCACCCCTTCCCTAAGCACACCCACTGCACACCCGTCACCCTTCCCTAAACACACCTCCTGCACACCCGTCACCCTTTCCCTAAACACACCTACTGCACACAGGTCACCCTTCCCTAAACACACCTACTGCACACCCGTCACCCTTTCCCTAAACACACCTACTGCACACAGGTCACCCTTCCCTAAACACACCTACTGCACACCCGTCACCCCTTCCCTAAACACACCTCCTGCACACCCGTCACCCTTTCCCTAAACACACCTCCTGCACACCCGTCACCCTTTCCCTAAACACACCTACTGCACACCCGTCACCCTTTCCCTAAACACACCTACTGCACACAGGTCACCCTTCCCTAAACACACCTACTGCACACCCGTCACCCCTTCCCTAAACACACCTCCTGCACACCCGTCACCCTTTCCCTAAACACACCTACTGCACACAGGTCACCCTTCCCTAAACACACCTACTGCACACCCGTCACCCTTTCCCTAAACACACCTACTGCACACAGGTCACCCTTCCCTAAACACACCTACTGCACACCCGTCACCCCTTCCCTAAACACACCTCCTGCACACCCGTCACCCTTTCCCTAAACACACCTCCTGCACACCCGTCACCCTTTCCCTAAACACACCTACTGCACACCCGTCACCCTTTCCCTAAACACACCTACTGCACACAGGTCACCCTTCCCTAAACACACCTACTGCACACCCGTCACCCCTTCCCTAAACACACCTCCTGCACACCCGTCACCCTTTTCCTAAATGTCACGCTGCACATGGGCTACAATGAAACCTGGCTGCAGGGGTGGCAGCAGGTCTACAAGGGCTGACTGCAGGTCCCCCGGGACCCTCGGCTTCATCTTCTGAGTCACCATGCGTGGTTATCTGTGCATGGCTACATGCTCCCTTATGGTAAGTCATGGGCGACAGTGATTGCTGTGCACGGACCACACGCAGAGTGGCGGGAAGGCCGAGTGTTTAGATCTAGGCAGAATGGAAGAAGCAGGGCAAAGTTCACTTTACCACTCAGAGGACCACATCATCAAACCGATACGAAGGCTAATTGGAAAGCATCAAGATTTAAAATAATTGAAATTTTAGAATATGTGTACAGAAAGGGTAAAACCTTCAAAAGAAAAGACACTTTTTTTCTCAATTTATTTCTCAAATTGAACCTTTATCCTCGCACTTTAAAAACGATAGGCGTGGTAACAGACAGCTCACCCACTGCTCCATCTCTCACGTTAATTCCATATTCCCAGAGGCACCGCAGGTTAATGTCAAGCTCCAACATGGAGATGGAAATACATATTTTTAGTAAAATATTTAGCTGCCTCAACGCCATCAGTCATTTCGCTTTTCCTCATGTTCTCACACTGAGGGGGCAGTGCTCCTGAGAGCGGTGCTTTCCCATCTGTCCTGTGTCACGCTTTCTGCTGACATTGCTAACAAACATTTTCAGGGAAGGGCATTTTCACTTAGTGACATAACCCAATTAACCAAAAAAGAACTCACTATATCTTAAAAAAAAAAAAAAAAAAGGCCACCCAGCCAGTGTGGCTCAGTGGTTGAGCGTCAACCCAGGAACCAAGAGGTCAGGGTTCGATTCCCGGTCAGGGAACATGCCAGGGTTGCAGGCTCGATCCCCAGTAGGGGGCATGCAGGAGGCAGCCGAATGATGGTTCTCTCTCATCAATGTTGCTATTTCTCTCTCCCTCTCCCTCCGCTCTCTCTAAAAATCTATAAACCATATTAAAAAAAAGGGAAAAGAAAAAAGCCGCCCTGGTGGTATTATGCAGCCGTTAAAGAGGACGGGCGAGGTACTGCGTGACGGACCGAGGCTGCTCCGGGCACAGAGCAGGCTGCTGCTGCAATGCTGCGAAGGAACGCCGCCCCAGGTGAGGGAAGGAGGGGCAAGGACCAGCACCTGTCCACACCCAGGCTGTCGGCTGAGGGCAGAAAGGGAGGTAGAAACACATGTTGAAAGATGAATATTTTTCTTTATATACTTTGTATTGTTTTACCCATAAAAGAAGAATTCAATAAATAACATTTAAAAATGTAATCTGGCCCGGCCGGCGTGGCTCAGTGGTCGAGTGTCGACCTAGGAACCAGGAGGTCGCGGTTCGATTCCTGGTCAGGGCACATGCCTGGTTGCGGGCTCGGTCCCCAGGAGGCAGCCGATCAGTGATTCTCTCTCATCATTGATGTTTCTCTCTCTCTCCCTCTCCGTTTCTCTGACATCAATAAAAATATATTAAAGACAAAAACAAAAACATGTTCTGGACCACAGTCTAATGCACACCCTGTAGGAGAGGATGGAGCTGGATGGCCGGTCAGAAGGCTGTGCTCTGCTGAGTGTAGAGGGCGCAGTGCAGACGCGAGACAGCTCACACAGCCATGCAGAACCCAGAGTGAATGTGAGGCGCTTCCATGGACGTGCCTGATGCCGACACAGTCACCGTGTACAGGAAGTGCGCAACATCACATTGGAAAGCAGCTCCCATTGCCCCGGCCGGTGGTGGCTCGGCTGCGGGGAGCATTCCCAGTCAGGGCACATACCTAGGTTTCAGCTTCGCTCCCCAGTCAGTGTGTGAATGGGAGGCAACCAATCCATGTTTCTTCCTCCCTCTCGCTCTCCTCTCCCCTCTCTCTAAAATCAATAAAAATAAATAAGACAAAAAAAATAGTTTCAATTAACCAAAGAGACAAAAATTGAACTATGTAGCAAAATGCATACCTTCTACTATTTTAATTTTAAAAAGACTGTAATGTCATGGAGGAGACTAATATTTACCTGAAGGAGAAACTTCATTAAAGCTACTAAGACTCACATGGATTTCATAAAAACAATCTGGTCAGGGCAAGAGAAATATAAAATACCTTTTAATAAGCTGACTTTTCTTCTTGAAAACGAGTCCCCTATAAGCTTTTGTTTTGAATTAAGAGTAGGGATGGTGACCGAGAAGCGGGCAGCATGTCCGGGTAGGGCTGGAGGCCCATCTGCTTGTTGTCCTTCAGCTTCTGCACTATGACTCTGGCAAATCCCTCTCCCTGGATGTCAGTGGTGTCCAGCAGCTGCCTGACTTTGGCGGTCCTCGTGGGCTTGGTGCTGATGAGTTCATAGTCCTCCTTCATGATCAGGTCCCGGGACAGCAGGGCGTCCAGCGCCTGGTTGAGGCAGGCCTCGGTCATCTGGCTCACGACATCCTCCCTTTTGCTCTGGATCCACTGCTGGGCCACCCCGGGCTGCGAGCGCTCTGCAGGGAGCCGGGGACAGGCAGAGGCGAGGACAGACACGTGCAAGGAAGAAAACAGGATGAAAACAAACGAGGAGGCACAGACCTGTTCTCACTGTGACTGCGGATATGGAAAACCAGCATTTTGGGGGATGCTGTTAATTTTCAGGAAACATTCAGATATTTGAGTTATCTCTTCTCATCCCTCCCGGAAAAGCACTGCCTTTTTATCTGCTATAAATCGTGGGGCAAAACCATTTTCCAGGTTTTTAAAAAATGTGTAAAAGATACCTGCATATTTGTTAGATAAACAAAAGCAACTTTGCCTTTAGTAACGTATCCGGTCACCCCTTCACCCAGCCGCCTTCCCTCCCCAGACCTTGAGGGATTGCCACTGAGCTGTGACCACGCGGCCACTGAGCGGTGACCACGCGGCCACTGAGCTGTGACCACACGGCCACTGAGCGGTGACCACGCGGCCACTGAGCGGTGACCACACGGCCACTGAGCTGTGACCACGCGGCCACTGAGCGGTGACCACACGGCCACTGAGCGGTGACCACGCGGCCACTGAGCGGTGACCACGCGGCCACTGAGCGGTGACCACGCGGCCACTGAGCTGTGACCACGTGCGGCTGCTGGGGCTGGAAGTGCTTCCCGACTGCAGAATGCACGTGTTTGCCATCTTGGGGAGTGAAGACAGCACCACTGACCTGGCAGACCTACTGGGCAGAGTGCAGAGCTGAGCGGCATCACTGATGCGTGTCTCGCAGCCGAAATTTACCTGAGTTTCCCTCGGCTGAGAGGGGGTGTATTGCCAAGGAGCACGGGGCGGTGTCCTGGTCACAGAACAGGGCCGTGGGCGCCGCGGACACATCATCCCAGCTGTGGCTGGCCGGGCGGGGAAGCAGGGCGGAGCGGTCCTGGGTTTTTCCTGAAAGACAACATTGCCGCTGGGAGGACGTCCCAGCTCCTCCTGCAGCTCCGGGCAGCACGGGCCACGCGGGGGAGGACAACAGTGTCCACCGCGCTGCTGCTCGAGCTGCGTGCACACCTGGGTTGGAAATAAAGGCTCTTGAGAACAGGAGGGCTTACACCGAACGCTTTCCCAGACTCTCCCTGTCTGTCTGTCCATGTGAATGACACCTCATGGATCTTACTTCTCTCGCCGCCCCCCCTCTGCGTCTCCGCAGTTTGAGCTGTCCTCTAACTCGGTGTGTGACGTGTTTCCCATGCTCTCCTTGGTACCCAGCCACCGCAGGGCCTCAGCGGTCACCTCTCTTCCCAAGTCCGTGTAATTACCTTTTCTGACTTCACAGAACCTCCGTCTCCCATTTTAAGCAGCCAACTGGACATCGCCCTCATGCACGCTGCTGAACGCCTCATTAAAAACATTAAAACTTAATACCTGAACTTTAAACCCGTCTTGGTCACTAGCACCCATGCTCTCCCAGTCCCGGCTTCTCTGTCCCTCCTGCCAGAGGAGGGCCTCACCCTATCGGGGACCACACCCGCCCCTCCTGTGCTCTGATCAGGCCTCCTAGTCTCTCAGCTGTCCCCCCCACCCCCCATCTCCTTGCTCTCCCCAAATAGACTAGAGTCCGGCCAGGACAAGACTTCCTACAGCAAAGGACTTCACCCTGTCACTCCCTTGCTCAGAAGCGTGCAGTGGTGGCTCCCCACCCAAGGGAAAGCCAGACAGCGCAGCCTGGTCGGCCTCACCACACCTGGCCTCCCTGTCCGTGCGCCCCGCGAACCCGAGCCCCAACGCTGTCGCTGGGCCTGGAATGCCCACCCTTCGTAACGACGGGTTCAGCCTCCTCCAGCAAGTTCTTGGTGATGGCAGAGCTGAGCAGAGCGACGTGAAAACACGGATCAAAACACCTGCTCCCAGCGCGGACGTGCAGCTCCTGGCCATGGGACCCAGAGTCCCTTAGGCTGCTAGGAAGACGCCCTCCCCATCCACAGCTCCGGCACCTCCCCTGCACCCCCTGCGGCCACACTGTGTGCACGCAGACACACTGCTCCTCTTTCTCACAGAGACTGTTCCGTATTTCCCTGTACTGCCCAGCAGCATGCCTTTCACACGTGAGGGGGTCTCTTGAACACCCCAGGACTGTACTGTCTGTCCCTTTGTGAACATGCGCCATGGATGCAAATGGGAGACGTGTGCCATACAAACCGATTGTTTGCCAAGAACATCAGCTTGGAAGAAAATGGAAAACGGTAAGCCGTACCGACTACAAACCGTACGTACCAGATGCACAGTCACTGTGCTGAGGCGCGGACAGGAACCCGGCGGCTCCGGGAGAACTGCTGCGTCTATGACGCTGAAAAGACCCACACGATTCCTGAGGCAAACAGGGACGCAGGGTTTAGGTTAAAGAAAAGTCATTTAAAGTTATACAGCTTTAATCTCTAAACAGTTCTTGCTTGTGGCT
This sequence comes from Cnephaeus nilssonii, assembly GCF_951640355.1. Lineage (NCBI taxonomy): Eukaryota > Metazoa > Chordata > Mammalia > Chiroptera > Vespertilionidae > Cnephaeus > Cnephaeus nilssonii. The sequence goes on along the minus strand of NC_137089.1, from coordinate 55,308,292 downwards.
TATCATAAGCAAAGAATCAAAACGACAGTTATACCGTACAAAGAAAAAACCACATATATCAAATAAACAAAAAAACCTGATTTTTAAAATCAACTTAAATTGGGGGTGTACAATAATTAAATATATTAGAAATCATAACTTTCCCAGTATTTGCTATATGATTTTAGAGGCTCTGTACAGTTGGTGAGAAATTTGAAATCTGCAACTCTGGTTACCTAAGCAGGTGCCCCCTCTGCCCACAGCCCCCCCCCGCCCACGGAGCCCACGGAAGTGGCGGAGTCACGCATGCGCCTCGACCAGGCTTCCGCCTCGGGCGCCGGGCTCTCCCGGTGATGTCTGCCTCTCTATCTACAGTGTGCACGGGGGCTCTGAGAGCAGGAGGTGGTACGGAAAGCAGATCTAAAGACCATGGGCGGTGCGGCAGCGCTCATTTTGAAGGTCTTTTCTGAATCTGCAAAGTGAACATACGTGTTCTTAAGAGAAGTGACCGATGCAGGAAGCCCGGGTGAGTGCCTCTCAGACCTTCCTCGCGACAGCATCACCGTGGCGCCCTCCTGCCGCTCCTCCCGGGAGAGGGAAGGACAGGCAGACGGACAGTGCGGAGCTCGGTCAGGACGGGCCCAGCACCACCGGAGCAACGTCCCCCACGCCGACCCGCGGGGACACAGCGCGCCACACAGGCCGAGGGATGGCGGGCGAGGAGCAGGGACTGGATGAGGGAGTTCCAGCCGTCAAGGCCCTGGGCCATGGGCAGATGCCAGGACCTCCCCGGACTTAGATGGGATGACCGTCCGTATTCTTCTCATGTTTTGAGTTTATCAGCCGAAGCTGTGCTTACCTCTTGTGGACTGTGACTTAGAGAGAGGTTCAGAGACACGTCCGATTTCTTGTCACCTAAGCGGACAGCACTCAGATCGCTCTGCACCTGGAGCGGACACATACGTGTGCTTTAACTGGAGTAACAAATCACATGAGTAAAATTCTCAAACAAATCAGCTTATCCTAAATGGTGATCTTTGTTTTCAACAATTTCTTTATGAAAAACCTTAAATTTATATTCTATTCCTGGCCCCGTGTGGGCTGGCTGTGTGGGCGTGTGTCATTGACATCCACGCACCTTTGTGCAATGGCAAAGAGATTCCTGTCCTACGAGTTTCACAGTACTGATATAAGGATTTGAAATATATATCTTTTTTATTGATTTCAGAGAGGAAGGGAGAGGGAGAGGGAGAGGGAGAGAGAGAAACATCAATGATGGAAGAGAATCACTGATTGGCTGCTTCCTACACACTACTGAGGATTGAACCTGGAACCAGGGCATGTGCCATGACCAGGAATTGAACCATGACCTCCTGGTTCATAGGTTGACGCTCAACCACTGAGACACACCGGCCGCGCAACATAAACTTTTTAAAAAAAAGTTAAAGAATAACTATAACAACTCTAAGTGAAAACAATACAGTAAGTTAAAAACAATGAGGAAAGTGATGCTATTATTAAATAACTAGAGGCCTGGTGCACGAAATTCGTGCACAGGGGCGGAGGGTTCCCCTCAGCCCAGCCTGTGCCCTCTCACAGTCCGGAGCTCTCGGGGGATGTCTGACTGACAGCTTAGGCCCGCTCAGTCAGACATCCTTAGCGCTCCTGCCACCACTGCTGCGCTTGCCAGCGTGAGTCTGGCTTCTGGTTGAGCTGTGCTCCCCCTGTCAGAGCGCACTGACCACCAAGGGGCAGCTCCTGCATTGAGCGTCTGCCCCCTGGTGGTCAGTGTGCATCATAGTGACTGGTCATTCTGCCGTTTGATCGATTTGCATATTAGCCTTTTATTATATAGGATATTCAAGTACTTAAAATTATATAACTTAAAGTACTTTATTTAAAAAGCCAAAACTTCTAAAAATTAACAGTTTTAAATACAGATCCTAATATGAGTTGTTTGGGGAAAAAGGAACTGGAATGGTTCTTTTCCACTTTAAAACCAAGAAAGCAGATCCTTCTGTCCACCTTGCTTAGAAGAAGAGAAAGTTATGAGGAAAGAAAAGAGAACTGAAAAGATAAAGCAAAAAGAAATGTTGAAGTTTGTATCTACTAAGAAGTGGAGAAAATGGAATGTTCTGGAAAACACTGTCCCTACTCATAAGTGGATAAGTCAGTAAAAAGTTATCAAAAGCATTAACAAAGTTTCTCCTTAGTTCCTTAGATCACTCAGGCTCCAACTAGCATTGTCCCATCAATTCTTAGCTTGGTTAAGGAAAGCCGTTTCCTTTATGCATGTCCCTTCTACATCACAGGCTGTCGTCAATCGACCCTGCAAACGGGACCATGTCACATTTCAAAGGCAACATAAGGAAATCCAAGTGCTGAGCTATGCTTACTCTGCCCCCGAGGGACTGCAGTGGCTTTTTAAACAGCTTTAATGTTGAGAAAACCTGCAGTGTTGGGTTCCTTCAGTTCTTCTCATCTGCACGAGCCAGGAAGACAACTGCCCTGGACCCACATCAACAGAGACAGTTTACACAACATCCAGTGACAGGATAACAAAACCAAAAAGCAATTTAAAAATAAACATTTTGTGTATTAACCCTCAAATAATACACAAAATAAAATGCACTTAATAAAAGTCCTACAGCTTAACTTACTATACATCACAGAAAAGCCAAGGACACTGGACAAAGAGAAGTCTAAGGACCCAGACAGATTTAGGGAAACACGTGTGGATTAAAAAGTTGATTTAAGGAATTCATTGTACACACTGGCATTCATGACACGTTATTTTTTCCTTTCTGTCTTATTTCTTTTCTTTCCTCTCTTTTTTTTCTTTATTGTTTAAAGTATTACAGATGCCCACTTTGTTTGTTTTTTAAAAATATATCTTTATTGATTTCAGAGAGGAAGGGAGAGGGAGAGAGAGATAGAAACACCAATGATGAGAGGGAATCATTGAGCCTTTTGCATGCCTCACACTGGGGATTGAGCCCTGACCAGGAATTGAACTGTGACCTCCTGATTCATAGGTCGATGCTCAACCTCTGAGTCACCTGGCTGGGCATGTTTGTTTGGTTTTTCCACTGAACCCCTCCCCCCGCACCCACCCCTCCCAGGCCTTCACCACTCCATTGTCTGTGTCCATCCGTGCATGTAAGTTCTCTGGTTAATCTCTCCCCACCTGGCCCCCACCCCCTGCCTTCCCTCTGAAATCCGTCAGCCTGTTTCATGCTTCCATGTCTCTGGATCTATTTTGTTCATCAGTTTATTTTGTTCATAAGATCATGTAATATTTGTTTTTCTTGGCTCATTTCACTTAGCATAACACTCTCCAGGCCCATCCTTAAAAGATAAGAGTTCTTTCTTTGTTACTAGCTGCATAGTATTCCCTGGTGTAAATTACCACAGCTCTTTTATCCATTCATCTGCCGATGGGCACTTGGGCTGTTTCCAGATCTTAGCTGTTGTAAATTGTGCTGCTATGAAATAGGGGTGCATATATCCTTTCTGATGGGTGTTTCTAGCTTCTTGGGATATATTCCTAGAAGCGGGATCACTGGGTCAAATGGCAGTTCCATTTTTAATTTTTTGAGGAGACTCCATAGTGTTTTCCACAGTGGCTGCACCAGTCTGCATTCCCACCAGCAGTGCACAAGGGTTCCCTTTTCTCTACATCCTAGCCAGAATTTGTCATCTATTGATGTTAGCCAATCTGACAGGTGTGAGGTGGTACCTCATTGTCATCTCTCTGATAATTAGTGACTCTGAGCATTTTTTCCGTATGTCTCTTGGCCATCTGTATGTCCACTTTGGAGAAGTGTCATGACACATTTTATATTACAATGTAATATACAGGAGTTCTGGAAATGCCTGGAATCTGGAGGTGCCATCCGAATGGCATGGAAAAGCCCTCAGTGACAGAAGGACAGCATTTATAATCTCTGACAAACTCCGTCCCAGTACAGTAGCCCATACTTGTGAAAAGTACACAGGTAAGAATTACGAACTAAACTGAAAGTCATAGTTGTTTAAAGTCTGATTTCCAGCATTTCATTTAGCAATTATTTACCTTGGTTTTCTTTAGTTGCAAAACAGCTTCAAGAAAAGTTATCTCTTCATATGTTCTCAGGACTGGCTCAAGTTCTATTAAACATTCTAAATAAGAAAAAAATTAGAGTTCAGATTGCATCCAGTCATTAAATCAGCTAATATTTAACTGATAAGGCCCTAAGTCAATTTTTCCCACTAATGACAATTAACTGTCTTAACAGCCTTTATTACAGGCATAAAGATATCATATATACACCATAAACAAAAGCAAACGTAAAATGGATTAAACTTAAATATAAGACCCAGAACAATAAAAATTCTAGAAAAAAACAGGCAATAAACTCTCTGACATCAGTGTTAGTGATATCTTTTTAATATTCAGATTTTCCTAAAGAAGCAGCATCTAGCCTCCGCATGTCCCATCTCTCTCTAAAAGGCCCCAGGCCCAGTGTGTCTCCTCAGACAGGCCAACAAAAACAAAAACAAACAAGTGGGACTACATAAACAAAAAAGTTTTTGCACAGCAAAGGAAGCCATCAACAAAATGAAAAGACAACATACTCAATGGGAGAAGATTATTTGCAAATAACCTATCCTATAAGGGGTTAATATCCAAAATATACAGTATAAGGAACACATACAACTTAACATGATCCAACTGAAAAATGGGCAGAGATCCTGAACAGGCATTTCTCCAAAGAGGACATACAGATGACTAATAGATACACGAAAGTCCTTAGCATCACTAATCACCATGGAGATGCAAATTAAAACCACAATGAGGCATCACCTCACACCTGTCAATGTTGATCATTAACAAATAGCAAAAAAGAAAAAGAAAAAAATCAACATATAGGAAGTGCTGGTGAGGATGTGGAGAAAAGGGAACCCTCGTGCACTGTTGGTGGGACTGTAAATTGGTGCAGCCCTGTGGAAAGCAATATGGAGGTTCCTCAAAAAATTAAAAATAGAACTTCCCTATGACTCAGCAATCCCACTTCTAATATTTACCCAAAGAAAACAAGAACACAAATCTGAATAGATATGTGCACTTCCGTGTTCACTGCAGCATTTACGAAGCCCCGACGGGGAGCAGCCTCGGTGTCCACTGACAGCGGGGATCAGGCTGCGGCACACTTCCCAGTGGAATGCATAGACCGGCCACGCAGAGCAAGGAAATCGTGCCATCGGAGACAACATGGGTGGACCTAGGGGTGTTATGCTAAGTGAAATAGGTAAGACAGAGAAAGACAGATGCCAGATGATTTCATTTATATGGGGACTCTAGAAACAAAACAGACTCATAGATACAGAGAACAAACGATGGTTGCGAAAGAAGAGGGGAGCAGGGAGATGGAAAAAATAAGACAGACATCTAGATCAATGAAACAGAAACAGAACTGAGAGTCTAAAGTTAAATCCTTCCAATTATGGTCAACTGGCTTTTGACAAAATTGAAAAGGACATTTAACGGGGACAGGATAGTCATTCCCACCAATGGCGCTGGGACAGTGGGAGAGCCACATGGACACATAAACTTACTCTTCCCCTCACACCAAATGTGGACTGAACTGGAAACGGAACAAGCACCGAAGTGGAAATAGAGGAGAGTCTTCATGTCCTGGGTTAGGCAAAGAATTCTTAGACATGACATAAAAAACAGGGTCCGTGCAAAATTGATAACTGAACTTCAAAATATTGAAAACTTTTATACTTCAAGAGACACTATTAAGAAAAATGAAATACTGGCCACAGACTGACAGACCACCTCTGCATGTCCCGTGTCTGCTGAAGGACTTGCGTCTAGAATATACAAAGAACGCTGGGCGACTTAATCAGACAAATGACCCAATTTAAAATGGGCAAAAATAAAATTTCACCAAAGGGGAGATACAAACGAGTAAAAGCGCATGAAAACAGGTTTAACATCATCAGTCATTAGGAAATGCAAATTAAAACGACAGTGAGATAGCACTCCACACCCACGGGAAGAACTGCAATTAGCGCGCAGACAGCGGCGAGTGCTGACAGCCAGGCAGACGCAACCTCACGCCTGCTGATGGGAACGCACGTGATGCAGCCACCGTGGAAAACAGTTCGGCAGTTTTTAAAAAAATGGCAGATAAATTTATCATAAACTGAGCAATTGCACTCACAGGTAGTTACTGAGAGCAATGGAAACACATTCACACGGATCGGCAGGTGAGCAGTCACAGCGGCAATGTTCCCAGTGGCCCACTCGTGGGGACACTCAGAATTACCATCATCACTCGGAGGAAATGAACCTGCTGCTCGAGGGAGAGGCCAGCGCTCCCGATAGAAAACTGAGCGCCACACGGAGGTGGTGGACAGGGCCACACAGGAAGTGTCACTCACACGGAGGTGGTGGACAGGGCCACACAGGAAGTGTCACTCACACGGAGGTGGTGGACAGGGCCATTGCGGGCCTGTGGCACTAGGCAGAGTATGGAGGAAGGAGACAAGGACCTGGATGGGGGCTGAGGCTCTCTGACAGTTGGAAGCTGAGGGGAGGAAGAGAAATGATGGAGGAGGAGATGTATTCTCTTGTGTCTTGAAACCACCAGAGGAGAAGATGTCAGGATGATCATCTAAGATAGCAACCCCCAAGCCTTTAGGGCTCGGACTCTTCAATTACCCAGCACCCCAAGAGCTTCTGCACACGTGGCCATGTCTCCTGATATTTAGTGTATGAGAAATTAAAACAGAAAAGCTTAAAACAAGAGTACCGTATTTTCCAGCGTATAAAACGACTGGGCGTATAAGATTTTCCTGGGTTAAAAAGTCGTTTTATACGCCGGAAAATACAGTAGTCCAATATATCTCATCCATTATATCTAATCCCATCAATATAGTCCAATATACCGTATTTTCCGGCGTATGAAACGACTTTTTAACCCAGGAAAATCTTATACGCCCAGTCGTCTTATACGCCGGAAAGTACGGTATATGAGAACACATTGCGTTATCTGTTAGAGCAATGATACCATCACGCCTTGTTTAGCTTCTGCAAAATCCACTCTCGAAGGATGAGTAAAAAGGGAAGCGTGTTCTGCATTTATTATTTTGAAAACAGTGCTGGTTCTGAGAACCCGAGTCTCTGGGAGCAGCCCCGGAGCCCCGCCTCTCCAGACAGCGGGTGCTTCCGTGGGAAAGCTCGGATCTTTCAGAAGCAGTGTGAGCGCCCAGTTTGGGCCATTGACTGGAAGAGAAACCGGGGCCCTGGCTGGTTTGGCTCAGTGGACAGAGCGTCAGCCTGCGCACCGAAGGGTCTCGGGTTCGATCCTGGTTAAAGGCACGGACCTCGGTTGCAGGCTCCTCCCTGGTCTGGGCCCTGGCTGGGTGCGTGCAGGAGGCAATCAATCGATGTGTTTCTCTCACATCGATATTTCTGTCTCTCTTCCACTCTCTCTAAAAACCAATGGAAAAATATCCTCGGTAAGGATTAAAAACAACAAAGTAAAATAAAGAGAAACCAGGGACTTCCACTTGGCCAAGATGGAACAGGGACCGATTTACCCTCCTGCCTGAAAAAGCCAAAAAAGCCAGACAAAATATATGAAAGAGTGGGTTTTTAAAAAATATAGTTTTATTGATTTCAGAGAGGAAGGGAAAGGGAGAGAGAGATAGAAACACCAATGATGAGAGAGAATCACTGATCAGCTGCCTCCTGCACACTCCCTACCAGGGATCGAGCCCACAACCTGGACATGTGCCCCGACTGGGAATAGAACCATGACCTCCTGGTTCATGGTTGATGCTCAACCACTGAGCCTCACGGGCCGTGCAAAAGAGTGGTTTTTAAGACAGCGGCTATCGGGCAACAAGGACAATGACCGGAGAATGAGGGAGCCTTAGGACTGCAGGCTCACTGCCTGGGAGAGGGACCTGCGTGAGGTGGAGGCTGCGGACAGGCAGACAGCTCACAGGCAGAGAGGAACAGCACACAGAAGGCCAGAGATGCTCGCGGGCTCCTCCGGGGGCCAGAGCCCTGACCCATGGGGTGCGGGAGTCAGTTAGCCATCACCCAGTCGTCAGGGAGCAACGGGAAACCCAGGAGGTGCGTGGAGAAGTGGGTGCTGCTGGCGCATGATCAGCAGGAGAGCCAGGCTTTCAGGAAATGGGAAGAAGTAACTGCTTCGAAGGGCTCTGGGGACAAGGGAGGTGCGTGCCCTCCCACAGCTGTGGGAGGTAAGAGACACGGTGAGCCCGTTATTTTAGCAGCTTCCGGCTTTCACTATAATGCTGATGAACACTGGACATGAGTTTTGAATGGAAAATATATTTCATTGCTTATTTGGAATGAATATGCCAAGTGTGTGGCTGTCCTTTTATTTTTTATAAATCTTTGAAATGTAAAAATTTTCAATTTCTGGGAAGGCCAAGTCTCAGTTCTTCCATGGATCTTGCCTGGGTCTCACCCTAGAGCTCTGCCCCGAGGTCATGCAGGGGTCAGACAGGCCTCCTCCGGTGCCTGCACAGAGGTCCCTGTGCCTCCCAGGCAGGTCTCACCTGGCCTCATTCCCATCTGCAGGACAAGCACTGGCTGGGAAAGTCTCCTGGCTGGTCTGCCTCGGGCCACACAGCAGCAGGAGTGACTTCTACACTCCCAGTGGGTCAGCTCCGTCCAGGAGACACCCCTCCATGGCTCCCACTTCCTGGGGACAGCCAACCCTCCATGAAGCGGCAGCCTCTCCTCCCTTCTCCACACGCATCCCACGTGACGCCCTTCCCTTTTCCTCCAGCCGCTCGGCCTGGCTGTGTTCTCTGCGTTAAGACGGCTGCCTCCTTTTCAAGCTTTGAATTTCACTTCTAAGTAAGAGGCTCTCGCTCCCCTCCCTCACCTCCTGCCACCTGCTCACTGCCTTGCAGGACTTGAACAATGTCTGGCTTGGTTATCTATTTGTTTTTTTCTCTGCTTTCAGCCAGGATGCGCTCCAGGGACGGAGCGACTTGGTCACGGTCACCACTCTGTTCCCCGCGTCACCTCAGCGCGCACCAGGCAGGCGCTTAGGCACGGCGGAGGCTGGAGGAATGGGTGACTGTCCCTTTCGGATTTCTTTCCTATTAGGAGCCTCAGTTCCGCTCCAGCAGCAGTGACCCCTGTGCAAATGCCGTGACTAACAAGAGGGGAGAAAATAAAAACAGTAACTTTGAGCTGGCCATCTAACTTGTGAAACTTTTCAGGAACATTTATTTAGCCTCTGAACTGCTTGTAACTCAGGGTCCAGGCCAGGGGTGACTCACTGAGGAAGGATGGCCGTTCATCCGGGTTCTGTGCCCATCCGCCTTCGATAAGCGAGACCATCCGCGCTCGATGGGGAGTCCCGGGGGGCAGGCTCTCTTCGCTGGTGTCGGGGCGGTGTCCTTGTGACACACTGTACATAATCTGCAAAGGGTTGGTGACGTCTATCGAAACAAATATACGTCATTCATGAGAGAATTTTTATGATCCAACATGCTAAATGCATTCTAAAACCCACCAAGTGAAAATGAGGGACCCTTACAGTCTTAGGACTAATTCACTGCCCTTTCTGCTAAAGGAACAGGTGCGTCCCAGCCATCGTGGGCTTGCCTGACTCCTCCGAGGAGTGTGAAGCATTGCTGCCCTGCGCTGGGCGTGGGATTGATCTGGGCAATAGGCTGTGAGCAGCGCTGAGCTGAGCTGAACTTATTAGATCCAGAAGGGCTACAGCAAGCATGTCAAACTCACGGCCTGTGGGCCACATGCGGCCCACAATGAATAGTTTTGCAGCCCAGCCAATAGAATGGTATGCAAGAAACGTTTTAATAACTTAATTTTTACAATACCCTGTTATACACAATCTATAATAATAAAAGGATGATATGCAAATCGACTGAACGATTGAATAGCAGAATGACCATCTGGACTACCTTCCGGATGACCACACTGAAATGCACTGGTGCCATGCCAGTCGAGTCGGGTGTGATGTGATTGGTTGGGGGCTCCCACCATCGCCCTGCAGAGGGAGGCCCAGGCCACCGGCCAGTGGGGCGATCGATGGGGGGGAGGGGGGCGAGGGGTGGTGGTGGTGGTGGGGTGGGGAGGGCTCCACGATCGCCCTGCAGAGGGAGGCCCAGGTGCTGTGGCGGGTGAGTGGGGCCAGCCAGTGATCACCCTGCAGAGGGAAGCCCAGGCCAGCCAAATGATCATACCCCACGCCTGTTGCGCGCAGAGGGAGGCAACCGGTGGTGGGGGACGGGGGGGGGGGGTTTGCACCGCACAGATGGCAAGCAGTGGCAGTGGCAGAGGTGGGGCCAGCTGCCAGCAGCCAGGGAAGGAAAGCCCCGATAGGCCCTGATTGCAGGCGAGGCCTAGGGACCCTACCTGAGGAGTCCCGGATTGCGAGAGGGCGCAGGCTGGGCTGAGGGACACCCCCCTACCCCCACCATGCACGAATTTCATGCACTGGGCCTCTAGTTATTAATAATGAACTACAACGTTCACTAATGACTGATGACTATAACGGTGCTGCATTCATTTCCCTTATGCGCTTTAGGCACAGGCGCGCCATTTCTCTCCACTAATACCAGCAGCGAATATTTTAGCAGCCGATGGCCACGTCATTGGTCTTGGACTGACTTGTTTGGTGCGCACAACAGGAAATATTTTGCTTTTGGAGAACAAGAAAAATAGGTTTATTTGGGTTACGCTTATTAATTTGTGCAGTTACTCAGTATCTGGTAAGTTAATGTTTAAGAAAAAATATTAATTTTTATTAAAATGTTCTATTATTTTGTTAATGATGACTCATTTATTTCAGCCCTTTGTGTTCAGCATGTCTCTATCGAAATAAACCTATGTTTCTATGAAAATTGAAGCTTTTGTTTTTTTGCGGCCCACATAAACTTAAACCTTGTTCATTTGGCCCGTGTTAGCCTGTGAGTTTGATGTGCTTGGGCAACAGCAACTAACACCCAATGTAACTGAGAAATACCATTCTGTTTTGTAAGCTGCTGAGACCCTGAGGTTGTCTGCTGCACAGCAAGTGACTTATATAAACTTCAAAATAAGAAATGGCCCCAGCCGGCAGATCAGTGGTTAGAGCATCAGCTATTTCACCACGGGGTCACGGGTTTTAAAAATATATATATTTTCATTTATTTCAGAGAGGAAGGGAGAGCGAGAGAGAGAGATGGAAACTTCAATGATGAGAGAAAATCACTGATTGGCTGCCTCCTGCACACTCCATACTGAGGATCGAGCCCACAACCCCAGCATGTACTCTGACGAGGAATTGAACCGTGACCTCCTGGGTCATAGCTCAACCACTGAACCACGCCAGCCAGGCAGGGTCACAGGTTTGATTCCAGGTCAAGGGCATGTGCCTGGGTTGTGGGTTTGCTCCCTGTCGCCAATCAGGGCTCATGTGGGAGGCAACCATTCAATGAGTCTCTCTCACATTGATGTTTGTCTCTCTACCTCCCTCCCCCCTCCTTCCTTTCCTCTCTCTGAAAAAGCAATGAAAAAGATATCCTCCCATAAAGGTTAACAAAAAAAAAAAATTAAGAAATAATCTTTTCAGAAAATTTAAGAATTATTCTTTAGTGTTTTCTGGTCTTTATATGGGAGCACTAATTAATTTTTCATATGAACAGTTTTATAGCTGGAATAAATCTTAGGAATAGGAATTACAAATTCTCATTTTACAGAGAACAAACTGAAGGCTCAAGAAATTTAATAGCTTGATGATAGAATTACTGTCAGAGCAAGAATGAGCATCTGATTTTCCTGACCCTGAATCTAGTCTGCTGCTCAGTGTACACTGGGTTCACGGTGAGTTATGTCTTTTTTAGTGTGTTTTCCACAAAATGGACGGGGGCAGACTTAATGCAGATGAGCCGCAGAGGTTCTGCATGTGGCCCACCAGCAGGACATCACTGAGGAGGAGGTCAGCGCACACTCACCCTCAAAAGGCTGTTTTCTGGATAAGACTTCCCACATGATGACTGCATAGCTGTTGAATATAAAATGTACACAGCAGGTTACAAACCAGCCCGCATGGTAAACTGGAACACCAAATCTAAAAGTTGACCGGGGAGATACTGCTTTGGAAAGTGACAAGGTAGTGAGCTGCTGTATTAAGAATCAGCATATGCAACCAAGATGATGAATATTCAGTTTGTTTTGAAAGGGAATTAATCTTGCCCTGGCCAGTTTGGCTCAGTGGATAGAGCATCACCCTGCAGACCAAAGGGTCCTGGGTTCGATTCTGGTCAAGGGCACACACCTCGGTTGCAGGCTCCTTCCTGCTGGGCCCTGGTTGGGCATGTGCAGGAGGTAACCAATTGATGTGTTTCTCTCACATCGATATTTCTCCCTGTCTCTTCCACTCTCCCTAAAAATCAATGGAAAAATATCCTCGGGTACGGATTTAAAAAAAAAGAAAAAAAGAAATGGAATTAGTCTTAATTTGAAAAATTAGGAAGTTACTGTTATAAAAACTTGAAGTTATATGCATAAATAACTTATGGACCATTTAATAATCATTCTTAAACACCTAGATAAGCTATACCCTCTAATTACAGGATTTTATTATTCACACAAAATAGAGAGCAATAAAAAAAGGCTGTCCTTTCTGTATGGACTTTGTTCTGCTTTTTGGGGTAGTGTCCCCTCCCCCACCTACATCAAAGTCACATTTTAGTGATAAAACCCTGGAGCATTACATTATAAATGGACAGGACAATAGATGCGCTTCAAAATGTTTTCAAGGATCTCAATGTGGCTTAAAGCAAGGTGTCGTTAAATTCAGAAACACTAGTCACCGTGGCTCTCCTCTGTTTCCCCACACGTGGGCTCTCCTGTTTCCCCACACGTGGGAAAGAATGAAGATCACCCTTCCCAATGCAGCTTCCCAATGCTGACTGCTCGCTCCGGCTCTCAGCGGTGAGCTCTGAGCAAGTAGCGCCGCACCTGTATATGTCGTGCTTGACGCTGGCCCTTGCCTTCTGCCCCGGCTCGTAGTTCTCGGGCGGCATGTAGATGATGGTCCCGCCTTCTGGGGCAGCCTTACTATTCCGTGACTGTGACAGGGACATCAGGCGCCACTTCGATAAGCCAAAATCTGCGATCTGTGATGGAAGAGTCAGGGATCGAATTTAAAGATGTTCTCTTTAAACAATATTATATACATTAACATTTTATTTCTACACACCCCACTAGGTTCTTGGATTCCATAGTGCCGAGCCCAGTAACACCGATGCAGTTTAGCACAGTACCGCAGGTTTGAAAGGCAGGCTTCCGGAGAGGACAGGGAGCGTTTCCCTGTGTTCTGAGTGCGTGCACACGCTGTTTCTGACAAGCAGCTTCAGAGCATGTGCTTTTCCAATCCACCTGCAGCTCACAGAGCTAACCTCCTCATCGCCTGGGAGCGTCACTCAAGTTATCATCACTCAGGCTTATATGTTCTTATTTATAACGCTCCAAAAATAGCATCCTTGCATTTGAGAAAAGCAGAATCCCTACAGTGTACAGTTCGTTATTCTGTGATTTATGCTCCTCTCCCATGAACCACTGTCTGTGGGCAGCAGTGTCATTAGCACATAAAGCACTTATGTCCACGCCAACGAGCACCTAAAGAAGCGCCACGGACCGAGCCCGTGCTTCTGCCTGCCCTTCAGTTTCATCTGCTTGTAAATCCCCTGCATGTTACACTCTATCTGACAACTCAGTATGTAAAAGGTACCTTATTTTTTAGAAATGGAAGACAAACGGTAAGAACAGACACAAGCTCAGCGGGCGAGAGGCTGTGGCCCTGCAGCATCGCTGTGTCTTCAGACCCGATGCTGCGGAGCTCCCAGGAGCAGGGGGCAGCTGCAGCCAGGACGCCACTGAGCTTGTTGTTTAACGCCTATATTTTCACTCGTTTTACCAGAAGAAATCTTTTGTTCAGTGTGTAGATGAATCTGAGATACAATATGGTCCCACTCCAAAGAGGGAGGGGTGGGACAAGAGCAAGTGTTAACATTTCTCTGAGCCTCGACGACCCATCTGTGGCTGGGGAGTGATAATTCCGTGTAGCATGGGGTTGCACAGAGGGAACTAAACGGGCTGAGCAGGCATGGCTGAGGTGCTCCTCCCCGGACTGCATCCCTGAAGGTTGCTCTGTTCACACAGTAACCAATCTCAGAGCCAGGCTCAGGCCAAGGCTCTGGGTGTGAGGGCTCCAGGGCGCGCATCCCACTCAACCCCCACCCGGCACTGAACCTGCTCCTCCCTCCACCTCTGAAGGCAAAACACCACTCCCGGCGCCATCTGCAGGGACAGAAGCATCCAGGACAGTCAAGTTTATCCTCCTCAGAGAGAAAAGTGCTAAAAAGTTAGGGTGTAGCCTCATTTATACCTGAGCCCTCATTTATACCCGAGCCCTCATTTATACCCGAGCCCTCTCCGTGTGGGCCTGGGTGGGGTGGGAGCAAGCAGCCTGAGCGTGCTTCCCGTTGCCCCTCTACGCACACACAGCCTCCTCTTTGTCTTTCCCACCGGGCCTGCAGACGGCCAGGGTCCTCGCTCCTGCTGATTGAGTTTGGCTTTCACACGGGCCAGGCGTCTCCCTTCCTGTCACACAGCGTCCCAGAGGAAAGGCAAGGCTCGTAGGCTGGGTCTCCAGCAGAAGGAAAAGGGGAGCGCGATGGGGGAACGCAGCTCCGCGCGGCCTGATGACCCCTCAGCCATGCAGGCAGAGCAGCGGCGCCCCCACACAGGATCTCCGCATGCATTTCCAAGCTAAAGGTTTTCTTCTCAAACTAAACGTGAAAATACACGACTCATGCCAACAGCCACCATCCCGCCAGCCTACCGGATCAGCCCCCTCCTTCTCACACTGTCCTTCTGCGCGAGGCAAACAAGCTGCGAGGAAGCCCCTGAGTGCTCGGACTCCTGGGAGGACAGACAGAACCGCAGACACACACACTTTACTTTCAAAGACGCCTGTCACTGCTTCATTTGTATCTAAGACCCCCTAACGGACACCTGACCAACAGAAAACCAAATGGAATGTATACTTTTTAAAGTGGCAAAGTCTCAACTGAGCTTAATTAGTAGTAACATTTTTGTTTTCTTTGAAAAAATATGTATTGTTGAGAGTATTACAGATGTCCTCCCCCACCCCAGTCCCCACCCCACCCCTTCACCACCTTACAGTCTGTGTCCATAGGTAAGATCTTTGGTTAATCTCTCCCTGACCCCCTCCCCACTTCCTTCTGAGATTCGTCAGTCTGTCCATGCTTCTGCTTTTACTTTATTCACCAGTTTATTTTGTGCATTAGATTTTTTATTTGTTTATTTTGATTTTTAGATTTAATTGTTGATAGGTATTTGTTGCCATTTGTTCATAGTTTTTGTCTCTTCCTCTTCTTAAAGAATACCTTTCAGCAGTTCATATAATCCTGGTTTGGTGGTGATGAACTCCTTTAGCTTTTTCTTATCTGTGAAGCTCTTTATCTGACCTTCCATTCTGAATGATAGTTTTGCTGGGTAGAGTACTCTTGGTTGTAGTTTCTTGCTACTCATCACTTTGAATATTTCTTGCCATTCCCGTCTGGCCTGCATAGTTTCTGTTGAAAAATCAGCTGACAATCGTATGGGTGCTTCCTTGTAGGTAACTGTTTTTCTCTTGCTGCTTTTAAGATTCTCTCTCTGTCTTTACCCTTTGCATTTTAATTATGATGTGTCTTAGTGTGGTCCTCTTTGGGTTCCTCTTGGTTTGAGTTCTCTGTGCTTCCTGGGCTTGTAAGTCTATTTCTTTCACCAGGTGGGGGAAGTTTTCTGTCATTATTTCTTCAAATAGGTTTTCAATATTGTGCTCTCTCTTTTCCTTCTGGCAATGCCATAATGCAAATGCTGGTACGCTTGAAGTTGTCCAAGAGGCTCCTTACACTATCTTCATATTTTTGGAAACTTTTTTTTTAACTCTTCTGATTGGATGTTTTGTGCTTCCTCGTATTATAAATCGTTGATTTGATCCTCAGCATCCTCTACTCTACTGTTGGATCCCTGTAAATTATTCTTTATTTCGGTTAGTGTATGCTTAATTTCTGACTGCTCTTTTTCATGTCTTTGGTATTCTCACTAAGATCCTTGAAAGTCTCATGAAGAACCTTGAGTAACCTTGTAACTATGGTTTTGAACTCTGTATCCAGTAGTTTGCTTGCTTCCATTTCTTTCATTTGTGACATGTTTGTCTCCACATTTTGACTGTTTCTCTGTGTTTGTTTCTATGCATTAGGTAGAGCTGCTATGTCTCCTGGAGTTGGTAGAGTGGCCTTGTGTAGTAGGTGTCCTGTAGGGCCCAGTGGCTCAGCCTCCCCAGTCACCTGAGCTGGGCACTCTAGGTATGACCCTGTGTGGGCCGTGTGCACAGTTTTGTTGTAGTTGAGCCTTGATTGCTGTTGGTGTCACTGGGAGGGATTGACCTCCAGGCCAACTGGCTGTGAGGACCAGCTGCGACTACAGTGGGAGAGCTGCTATGCAGGAGACACCCCTATGGAGCAGGCCTTGCTTCAGTGGGGCTTTGGTGCTCACTGAGTCTGCCACTTGAGTGTCTCACTTGTGGCTGTGTAGAGTTGTAATCTGCTATGGTCTGAAGCTATCTATGGGTGCATTGGCTCTGGGGCCTCCAGGGAGGTACAAAGTCAGCCACTACCTGGCAGGAGCCACAGAGGGATCTGCAGGTGGCTGCTATTTGCAGTTTGTATTGGGTTTGGAGGTGCCCAGATGAGGCCCAGCTGTACAGCAAGGTAGGCTGCTGCTAGTGGCAGGTCTTGGGCCTTTTATTGATTTTGGGGTACGCTGTCACCAGCTGCAGCTTAAGAAACTTTAGCAAAGTATGAAGCCTGAGCCAGGACGGGCCATTCACATGGAAAAGCTGCTGCAAACAGCTTGGGTGGCCTGTGAATTGGACAGGACGGGGTCTCCGGGACTCCCAAGGGCAGAGCCAACAGTGTGCTCTAGGCTGATGGAGACTCCCATATGGTTGCTAGTCAGCCCTGAGATAGGGGAGGTCCCAGCACAAGAACAATGACCCCTGAAAGAATACGTGTCTGGAAGAAGGCCTCCGTGTCCCTCAGCCCCAATCCCCGCTGGTTTTACAGCCTAAAGTTACAGGGACTTCTCTTTCCAGCTCTGGAGCCCTGGCCTGGGGGGCTGGTGTGGGGCTCGGACCCCTTGCTCAAGGGAGGCCTCCAATGAGATGATTTCCCTCCCGATTAAAGAAATGGCACACACATGGGTGTTGGACCAGCCCATTCCACGCCTCTGCCTCCTACCAGTCTAGTGTGCTTTCTTCTTTACTTCTCTAGTTGTAGGACTTCCATTCAGCCAGCTTTCAGGTGGTTCTGAATGATGGTTGTTCTGTTGTAATTTTGTTGTTGTAATTCAGTTGTAATTTTGATGGGTTGTGGGAGGCAGCGAGTACAGGCATTTATCTATGCCGCCATATTGGTTCTTCTCATACTTCAACATTTTTCTTTTAGATACTGTTTCTGGTTAGCATTCCAGTAAGAAATCGTACTTAAAAAATCTGTAAAATGGTGTAAATTTACATTTAATTTTATTAAGTACTTTTACAGATGTTTTGCACTTCATTTAAAGGTCCTTCCAAGAAGATAAGTAGATTGATAATTCTTACATTTTTGTGAGTCATGATGAATTTTTACTTTTATTGTATATATATATTTTTAATCCTCACCCGAGGATATTTTTTCCATTGATTTTTCGAGAGTGGAAGGGAGGGAGGGAGAGACAGAGAGAGAGAGAAATGTTGATGTGAGAGGGACACATTGATTGGTTGCCTTCTGCAGGTGCCCTGACCCAGGCTGGGGATCGAATCTGCCACCCAGGTATGTGTCCTTGACTGGGAATCAAATCTGTGACTCTTTGGTCCTTGGGCTGATGCTCTAACCACTGAGCATGGACAGGGCAGGAATTTTTGCTTTTTAAAAAAAATATGGTTTTATTGATTTCAGAGAGGAAGGGAGAGGGAGAGGGAGACAGAAATATCAATGATGAGAATCATTACTGGCTGCCTCTTGCACACCCCCTACTGGGGATCAAGCCTGCAACTAGGCAGGTGCCCTGACTGGGAATGGAACTATGACTTCATGGTTCATGGGTCGACACTCAGCCACTGAGCCACGCTGGTCAGGCTGACTTTTTGCTTTTAAGGGACATGTATAAAATAAACAGTGAAGACACACAGTTACATACAAGAGAATGTTGCTAATTTATAAGAATAGTCACAGTTCTATGTGTATGTGCTACAGTTAATTAAAATTTACAAAAATACATTAAGCCAAACTATTTAAACATTCTATTCATATCAAAGAGAGACCAAGGGTGCTCTACTGATCAATGAAGAGAAAGATGATCGCCTGTTACTTTGCTTCTGTTTTCTCTGGACTGAGACACAGAAAGCCAAGTCCAAGGAGGTCGAAAGGGTTATAAAATGCAAGTCTTAGGTATTTTACATACACTTCAGGTTCTTGAGAATTTTCAAATACTTCCCAGTACCATCAGTGTTCTTTGTGGGATAGCATATGAGAAAAGTGAAAGTTATTCTGATTTTTAAAAAGGAAAAATATTATTGATTTCACAAGTCTACATACTGGCGGGAGACTATCCTTAACCCCTGGTTTAAAAATTTTAGAAAATTTTATAAAACGGATACTCTATGAGAAATTAATGAAAGAACCAGCAAGAATTCATGAAAAACAGAAGTTAAACGGAAACCAGCAGTCAATTTCAGACCTCAGGCTACTGCTGTGCCGCGCGTGGACAGTCCCCGAAGCACAGCGCTCACAGGACTGCTCACTGAAGGAAAGAATGCGGACTCCATTCCTCCTTCCTCAGTGTTACTACTGACAGCGTCAATGTGAAAGCAAGTTGTATATCACAAAACGTTCCAAAGTGCTTAATAACAGCATCCTTGGCCGTAAGCTGGCAGGCCTCTCTGGTACAGAGATCTGGAAGTCACTCCTTTGGTCATTCAGCAGATATTTACCGAATCCTTCTATATGGCAGTTCGCAAAATAGACTGCATTTATGTCTTCTTGGAGCTCACATGCCAACTGGGGGAGATGGCCAGTGAACATATTAATAAAAATATGTGTCAGATGGTGGAAACCACTGTGGAGAAGCTGAAATGGAGGCACGAGGGGAAGGGGACCTGGCAGGGGTCCAGGGCCCCCCGTCTGAAAATGAGGCTGCAGACAGGAAGGAGCCTGCGGGTGTCTGGGAAACAGTCATACATTCTACGGACAAAATGGGGACAAGTGGGTGCACACCAGTGCTCTTAGGGTTACTCCAAACGAACAGGATCATTCCCCAGCAGTGCTGACTGACGGGACCTGAGGGAGTTCTTAGCGCCGCGTAGTGCAGCTCTGATCAGAGCTCTGCGCCGTTAACATTAATCATGACTCGACACAAAAAACGGGCTAATTAAATTTTAGGATGACACAAAGCTGGGAAACAAATCGCAACCCTTGGAATACAGAGACAGCTTTCAGAAAGGTCCTCAAGGGTAAAGTGACCGCTCAGGCTTGACAAGACCAAGCCCTGATGTCCAGGTTGTACTCTGTAGAGCACATGCTACGGAGATGTGGCTCGAGCGGTAATACATGAAAGGAAGAACCTCTCAGGGCTTTCTGTTGACACGGACCCCAACCTGCCTGTGGTGATATGGCTGCTCCCCCAAAGCTAATAAATTATTAAGGAACTGTTAAGTAACGTCTTTAGGACTAGGGTAAGGGACACTTCCCTTCAATTCTACAATGGAGAGTATTTTGTTCAGTTCTGAGGATCAAAATTTAAGAGTGACTGAAACACAGATTCATCTAGATAGCACCTGGGATTCAATCCAGGGTAGAAGGAAACTGGTTCAAGAGCTAGGGGTGGTAGCAGGGAGTCTGAGAGCAGAGCGATAGCCATCCTCAAATAGGGGCAGGGCTGTCCTGTAGAGGCAGAACTGGAGCCCGTGGGCAGAAGCAGCAGGGGAGGAGTGTTGGTTGATCACCTAAGAAAATGTCAGTCATTCCAGGTTGGATGTTGAGACTCCCTCACGGGATAACTGCCCTGGGGGCTAGGGATGGCTGCAGTGAGGCCGCAGGGGCTGAAGCAGGGTTCCCTAACGGATGTCATCGACTAGTCTCTCTTTCTAGCAAGGCTGAGGAAGTGCTGTCAGTAAAGGTTTATTTTTCACTTAAATTTTCTTACATTTTTTTGTACTAATTTTTCTATTGTTCCAATTTCCCTATTAGTTATTTGTTTGAACATTTTTGATATTTACAACAATCTTTAATCACATATATTATTGTAAGAAATGTAGCAAAATATTATATAAAAAAGAGCTACATTTAGTATTACGAAGGGTAATTGAAATCCCTGTATCTGCTGCCTTTAGATGCCTACATCTTTTCCTTTATACAAAATTAATTCAAAGTAAAAAAATTAACTCAAAAGCATAAAATGATACAACTTTTAGAAGATAACCTAGAAGAAAATCTTCAATACCTATGCTTACTGAAGAGCGCTTAGTCATGACAGCGAAAGCATGACCCTAAAAGAAAAACATGGTAAGTTGAACTTCATCAAATGAAAGATTTTTCTTTGTGAAAGAACCTGCTTAAAGAATGAAAAGAGATAGGAGAGAAAAATGGCGGCAGAATAGACAGACGTGTTCCGAGCCTTGTCCCGGAGCAGAAAGAAAGAACAGCTGAGGGTCGCACAGGGAGTGGTTATGGGCGAGTTAAGGGACAGCTAAACTCCAGGAGAAGGTGGGGGACTGCTGGATGGGGTTCCCCTGACCGGGCAGCCCCCACTGCGGCGGGGTCCTCACCCGGAGCTACGGGCTCGGACGCGGAAACCGCGCCATCTTAAAAGGGAAAGCGGATCTTATCGGAAGCCTGAAAACCCACAACTGTGGCAACCACTGAACAGCTGTGAGCCCCAGAATACTGGTCCCCAATCGGCGCAAACATGCGGATTCAAAGGAGCTCTTCACTCCACCATGGAAAGGTCAGATTTCGCCGGGGATAAGGTGAGGTCTCTGGTCCCGGCAGGAGAGAGAAACATGCGCTTTGCGGGAGCAGGAGGACCGGTGAAGTCTGTGCCTAGAAAAATCCATGGCTGTTGGGGCTGGCGTGATCCATGAATGTGGAAGGGGGTCCTCAGAGCTGCTAACAGAAGGGATCTCTAAAAATAACCCATTTTGATCTGACACGAAGGGACAGCCTAAGAATAGCAAAGGAGTGCAGGCTGCTTAGACTCGCACGCAGACCCGCTGTCCGCACACGTGGGCTTTCTCCGCTTCTGATTACTAAGCCCAATACATAGGATCACCCAGGTGGGGGCATCCTGGGAGACTGCGGGGGAAGTGGTTTTTCTGGAACCTGGGGATCGGAGCGGGGAGCGACCATCGGAGAGCCAGCTCTGGGGCAGCCCACCTCCACAAACCGGTATTGAGTGCCACAGGGAAAGAAGGCTAGAGAGGCCATAGAGACCGGAAGTCAATCCAGAAATTCTGCCACCCAGGGGCTGAACCACAAACTGACTCTTGTGTAATAAAAAAAAAGGAATACGAGAAATTAAGACACCGCCTGCCTAAAAATCAGGACTGGCTTACAAGACTGAGGAGCAGTGGAATGCAGGGAACTGCAATACTGTCTGGACTGGGAAACAGGCATGACAAACAGAATAGAGGAAGTGAATGACCTTCACTACTGCACATTTTATTTATTTTTATTTTTTTATTTTCATTTTTTGCATCTTTTACTTAAGAAACTAATTTTTTTCTTTTTTCCTCACTTGACTTTACCTTTTTAATTATTACATTTTTATTTTCAATCGGTATTATTACTACTACTATTTTACCTTTATTTTTTTTAAGTGTCATTTTATTTTCTCTTTATTTTACTTTGGGATTAGTGTTCTACCTTCTATTTTCATCTTTCCTTTAGCATCATTTTACCCTACCTCAACTCTACCTTTATGCCATCACTCTCTTCCTAACCTTTCTCCTGTTGGTGTCCTGTTTATCTTAACCCTTTCCTGCTTTAGATTTCCCCTATTCTTTCTGTTTACCCCCTGCTAAAATTTCACCCTACTTATATATCTAATTTCCAACCCCCTGCTCCAAGTCCATACACACCTCTCTCTTCGCTGTCCAACAATTGTTTTTCTCTCTGTCCTTTTGTGGTTGTTTGCTTGAATGTTGATTATATCGAATTTTTATGCTTTTTTGTGACAGTGTTTTGCTTATTCTTTTTTTGTTGGCTTTGTTTTTGTTTGTTTTTTACTTCTGTTTTCCCTTTCCTCACTTAATATTAGTTGGTGTTGTAGTTTGTATTAATCTCCAGATACTTGTTGCTGGCATTTGCTGGGATTAGTGGTTGTTCTGTTGGAGTTTTCTCCCCATATATATAGTTTGTTCCCCTTTTCTCTCTTAGTCTCATTCTTGTCTCTCTTACTTTTTTTTTTCTTTTCCCAATTTCATTTTGACACTCATTTTTTTTCTTTCTTTTTACTCTTCTTCTTTCTCTCCTATCTCCTATTTTGCCTTTCTCTGGTGGTCACCTTTATGGGGGTAATTAACATCATGAATACATTTCTGTTCAGTGCCTTGTGTGTTGTACCTGGTTGTGTTGTATTTTGTGCCTTTAACCCTTTGCACTTGCTTGCTTTTTTCTCGATTCCTTTATTCTAATGCTAACTGTGTCGAGTCACACTCGACATCCAAGTGCAAAAGGTTAAATCAACGCAGGAGAGAGAGAACTACATAACCAGACATCCGGAGAAGAGAAACCATAGGGAGACAAAGAAACAGCCCGCATATGAAAGAAAAGCAGGCATCACCAGAAAAGGAAGTAAACGAAATAGAGGCAAGTGACCTATCAGAGAAAGAATTCAGAGAAATGGTCATAAGGTGGCTGAAAAGAATGGAAGAAAATTTGACAATATGAGTAAGAACCAAGAAGAAATGAAAAATGACATCACTGCTGTAAAGAACTCAATAGAAAGCATCAAGAGTAGACTAGAAGAAGCAGAGGACTGCATCAGTGAGCTAGAAGACAAGATGGAAAAACATACCCAAGTAGAGCAGCTTCTAGAAAAAAAAATTAAAAAGCAGGAGGAGAGCCTAAGGGAACTTTGGGACAACACAAAACAAAACAACATCCACATAATAAGGGTTCCAGAAGGAGAGGAAACTGAGCAAGAAATAGAAAACCTGTTTGAAGAAATAATGACAGAAAACTTCCCTGATATAGGGGAAAAAAAACACACAAATTCAAGAAGCTCACTGAGTCCCAAGCAAAATGAACCCCAAAAGACCGACACCAAGGCACATTATAATTAAATTGGCAAACACCAACGACAAAGTAAGAATCTTAAAAGCGGCCAGAGAGAGACAGGAAGTTACATACAAAGGAACCCCCATCAGACTAGCAACTAATTTCTCAACAGAAACTCATCAGGCCAGAAGGGAATGGAATGAAATATACAAAGGAAAGGTCTTAATCCAAGAATACTGTACCCAACAAGGCTATCAATCAAAATTGAAGGTGAAATCAGGAGCTTCACAGACAAAAAAGGACTAAGGGAATTTATCACCACCAAACCAGCAATGCAAGAAATGCTAAATGGTCTGCTGTAAAAAAGAAAAAGAAATAGGAAGCAAAGAAGGAACACAGAGGTAAAGAATAAAAATGGCGACAAATAAGTACCTATCAATAATAACTTTAAATGTAAATGGATTAAATGCCCCAATCAAAAGACATAGGGTAATGGAGTGGATGAGAAAACAAGACCCATATATCTGCTGTCTACAAGAAACCCACCTCAGAAAAAAAGACGCACACAGACTGAGGGTGAAAGGATGGAAAAAGGTTTTCCAGGCGAATGGAAATGAAAAAAAAAAGCTGGGGTAGCAATACTTATATCTGACAAATTAGATCTCAAAGTGAAGGACATAACAAGAGATAAGGAAGGCCACTTCCTAATACTAAAGGAAACAACCCAACAAGAAGAAATAACTCTGGTAAACATATACACACCCAATACAGGAGCACCCAAATACATAAAAATACTCCTGGAGGATATCAAGGGAGAGATTAACAGCAATACAATCATAGTAGGATACTTTAATACCCCAATATCACCATTGGATAAATCCTCTAAACAAAAAATCAGCAACGAAACATCAATCCTAAATGACTCACTAGACCAGATGGAATTAATTGACATCTTCAGAACATTTCTCCCCAAAGCCGCAGATACATTCTTCTCAAGTGCACATGGGTCATTTTCAAAGACAGACCATATGTTGGGACATAGGCAAAGTCTCTTCAAATTCAAGAAGATACAAATCATACCAAGCATCTTCTCAGATCACAGTGGCATAAAACTGGAAGTCAACTACAATAAAATAATCCAAAGAAATCAAACACATGGAGACTAAACAGCATGATATTAAACAATGACTGGGTTACCAGAGTGATCAAGGAAGAAATAAAAAACATCATGGAAACAAATGATAATGAAAACACAACAATCCAAAATCTATGGGACACAGTGAAAGCAGTCTTGAGAGGGAAGTTCATAGCTCTCAAGCCTACTGCAAAAAACAAGAAACAATGGTAATAAATTACCTAACCCTACAAGTTAAAGAGTTAGAAAAAGAGCAACAAGAAAAGCCCAGTGTAAGCAGAAGGAAAGAAATAATAAAGATCAGAGCGGAGATAAACGAGATAGAGACCAAAGAAACAATACAAAAGATCAACAAAACCAAGAGCTGGTTCTTTGAAAGGATAAACAAGATTGATGAACCTCTAGCCAGGCTCACCAAGAAGAAAAGAGAGAGGACCCAAATAAACAAAATCAGAAATGAAAGAGGTGAAATAACAACAGTCCCCACAGAAATACAAAGGATTGTTAAAAAATACTACGAACAACTCTATTCCAACAAACTGGACAACCTGGAGGAAATGGACATATTCCTAGAAAAATATAACCTTCCAAAAATCAATCAGGAAGAATCTAAACAGCTCAATAGGCCAGTAACTATGGAAGAAATTGAAGCAGCCATCAAAAAGCTTCCGGCAAACAAAAGCCCAGGACCAGACGGCTTCACAGGAGAGTATTACCAAACATTCAAGGAAGAACTAAAACCTATCCTCCTCAGACTATTCCAAAAAATTCAAGAGGAAGGAACACTTCCAGGCTCCTTCTATGAAGCCAGTATCACCCTAATACCAAAACCAGATAAAGACAACACAATGAAAGAGAATTACAGGCCAATATCCCTCATGAACATAGATGCCAAAATTCTTAACAAAATTCTAGCAAATCGGCTCCAGCAGTACATCAGAAAGATCATACATCATGACCAAGTAGGATTTATCCCAGGAATGCAAGGATGGTACAATATCCGCAAATCAATAAACGTGATACATCACATAAACAAATTGAGAGATAAAAATCACAGTCATATCCATTGATGCAGAAAAAGCATTTGACAAAATCCAACACCCTTTCTTGATAAAAACTCTCAACAAGGTGGGAATAGAAGGATCATACCTCAACATAATAAAAGCTACATATGATAAACCCACAGCAAACATCATACTCAATGGGCAAAAACTAAAACAATTTCCCCTAAGAACAGGAACAAGACAGGGATGCCCACTCTCACCACTCCTGTTTGACATAGTACTGGAAGTATTAGCTATTGCAATTAGACAAGAAGAAGAAATAAAAGGCATCCAAATTGGAAAAGAGGAAGTAAAGCTGTCCTTATTTGCAGATGACATGATATTGTACATAAAAAACCCGAAAGACGCCATCAAAAAACTAATAGACATAATAAATGAATTCGGCAATGTAGCAGGATACAAAATTAATGCCAAGAAATCTATGGCCTTTCTATACACCAATAGTGAACTTACAGAAATAGAGCCTAAAAAAGCAATCCCATTTACCATCGCACCAAAAAAATTAAGATATCTAGGAATAAACTTAACTAAGGAGGTAAAAGATCTATATGCGGAAAACTACAGGACACTGAAAAAAGAGATAGAGGAAGATGTAAACAGATGGAAGAACATACCATGTTCATGATTGGTAGAATCAACATCATTAAAATGTCCACGCTACCCAAAGCAATCTATAGATTCAATGCACTCCCCATTAAAATACCAACGGCATATTTCACAGACCTAGAAAGAACTTTCCAAAAATTCATCTGGAATAAAAAAAGACCCCAAATAGCCACAGCAATCCTGAGAAAGAGGAACAAAGTAGGAGGGATCTCAATACCAGATTTCAAGCTGTATTACAAAGCCACTGTTCTCAAAACTGCCTGGTACTGGCACAAGAACAGACATATAGATCAATGTAATAGAATAGAGAATCCAGATATCGACCCAAACCACTATGCTCAATTAATATTTGACAAAGGAGGCATGAACATACAATGGAGTCAAGACAGTCTCTTCAATAAATGTTGTTGGGAAAATTGGACAGATACATGCAAAAAATGAAACTTAGATCACCAACTTACACCATACACAAAAATAAACTCAAAATGGATACAGGACTTAAACATACGACAGGAAACAATAAAAATACTAGAGGAATCCACAGGCAGCAAAATCTCAGACACATGCCGAAAGAACTTCTTCACTGATACTGCACCTTGGGCAATGGAAGCTAAAGAGAAAATAAACAAATGGGACTACATCAAAATAAAAAGCTTTGGCACAGCAAAAGAAACTATCAACAAAACAACAAGAAAGCCCACTGTATGGGAGAACATATTTGCAAATGTTATCACTGATAAAGGTTTAATCTCCAACATCTACAGGCCCCTTATACAACTTAATAAAAGGAAGATAAATGATCCAATAAAAAAATGGGCAAAGGACCTAAGTAGAATCTTTTCAAAAGAAGACAGAAGGAAGGCCAAGAGACACATGAAAACATGCTCAAATCACTAATTATCCGAGAGATGCAAATCAAAACGACGATGCGGTACCATCTCACACCTGTCAGAATGGCTATCATCAACAAATCAACAAACAACAAGTGTTGGTGAGGATGCGGAGAAAAAGGAACCCTCATGCACTGCTGGTGGGAATGCAGACTGGTGCAGCCACTGTGGAGAACAGTATGGAGTTTCCTCAAAAAACTGAAAATGGAACTCCCATTTGACCCAGTAATCCCACTCCTTGGAATATATCCTAAGAAACTAGAAACACCAATCAGAAAGGATATATGCACCCCTATGTTCATAGCAGCACAATTTACAATAGCTAAGATTTGGAAACAGCCTAGGTGCCCCTCAGCAGATGACTGGGTCAGAAAACTATGGTACATCTACACAATGGAATACTATGCTGCCATAAAAAAGGAATTCTTACCATTTGCAGCAACCTGGATGAAATTGGAGAACATTATGCTAAGTGAAATAAGCCAGTCAATGAAAGAAAAATACCACATGATCTCACTCATTTATGGATAATAAAGAACATTATAAATCGATGAACAAAAACATAGACACAGAGACAGTAAAGCATCAAACAGACTGTCAAATTACAGCGGGAAGGTTAGGGAGAGGTGAGGGAGATAAGAGATCAACTGAAGGACTTGTATGCATGCGTATAAGCATCACCAATGGACGCAAAACGCTGGGAGGTGAGGGCATGTATGGGAGTGGGGTGGGGGGGGTAATGGTAAGATATGTACACATATAATACCGTAATAAAAAAAGAATGAAGCCGAAGCCGGTTTGGCTCAGTGGATAGAGCGTCGTCCTTCGGACTGAAAGGTCCCAGGTTCGATTCCGGTCAAGGGCATGTACCTTGGTTGCGGGCACATCCCCAGTGGGGGGTGTGCAGGAGGCAGCTCGTCGATGTTTCTCTCTCATCGATGTTTCTAACTCTCTATCCTTCTCTCTTCCTCACTGTAATAAATCAATAAAATATATTTAAAAAAAAAAAGAATGAAAAGAACAAGCTATGGACCAGGAGAAAATATTTGCAAACTACATATCTGATGAAGGACTCATATCAAGAAAACACATACAACTCTCAAAACTGACAGTAAAGAAAACCTCAAAAATCCCATTAGAAAATGGCTTCAGACATAGCATTTCACTGAAAAGGTACATAGATGACACATAGCACATGAGAGGGTGCTCATCATTAGCTATTAAGAAGATGCAAATTAAGACCACAACGAGCTATTAAAATACATTTATCAGAACAGCCAAAATAAAAACTGGTGGTAACTCCAAATGCTGGTGAGGATGTGGAAAAGCTGGGTCTTAGGACGCATTGCTGGCGGAACATAAAATGGTGCAGCCACTCGGATGGAAAGTAGTTGGATAAAATAGATCTTAAAAAGCTAAACGTACTCTTACCATGTGACTAAGCAGTTGGGCATCTATCCTAGAGGAATGAAAATTAATGTTCATTCAAAAAGTTGTACAGGAGTTTTCGTGGGAACTTTCTAGTAATTGCCAAAGACTGGAATGACCAATGTCTCTCAACAGGTGAATAAACAGGGGATGTTCCCATTCTGTGGGATACTCTTCAGCAATAAACAAAGAACAATTACTAATGGAAGTAACAACTTGGATGGATCTCAAAGGCATTATGTAAGTAAACAAAGCCAATCTCAACGTATCCCACACTATGATTCTATTTATAAAGCATCCTCCAAATGATGAGATGGAAGAGATGGAAAGCAGATGGGTGGTTTCCAGGGCCAGGGGTGGTGCAGGGCAGGGAGGGGTGTGGCTGGAAGGAGCAGCATGAGTGCTCTCTATGGTGTGGGGCACTGAGCACAGGTGATCAGGTGACACAGACCTACATATGTCCTCGTACCAATGCCAAATTCTTGATCTTGAAATTGTACTGTCATTATGTGTGATGCAACCATTGGCAGAAAATGAGTAAAGGGCACATGGGACCTCTCTGTATTATCTTGGAAAGTTGGTATGAATCTATAACAAATTCAAAATGAAAGTTAAAAAAGGTGTGCTCCACAATTTCAGTCAAGAATGTAATCATTCTGTATTTTGTGCTGTAATGGGTCTATCTCTGTAGTGTAATAGGGCCATGGAAAAGGGAGAGAGATTCATTTGGCCAGGTGAAAAAATTACTAACGTCTTTTCAAAGCTACTAATCACAAGGATGCACACAACTTAAAAAAAAAAGTAATGACCTTAACATGAAATTCATTATCCAATAAGATATTCTGAGTCTTCAGGTCATGATGCAGAAGAGGAGGGTTCATATTATGCAGGTAGTTCACGCCCAGGGCGATTTCATGAAGGATGCGGAATCTCAGCGGCCAGGCGACTTCCGGATATTCCGTTTTCTTCATATATGCAAGAAGACACAAAACCAAAGTCAGTGGCCAAATTTCTATACATTCACACTTAGGAAATTAAATATTCCGTAAGAAATACAGCATAAACTAAGTCAAAACATATGCTCATTTATTTAACATAGTAACAAATTTGACATCAACATCACTGTATCCTCTTTCCCTTACTCTTTAGAGAAAATAACTTATTCCCTTTTAGTCTATATTGGTAATGTAACTACATGATATTGGTTCTTCTTTTTTCAGTTGACACAGTTTCAATTACTTTTTAATCTATGTAATACTCATACATGTACACACATACCCACACCCACCTCCCCATTTTATGGCTTATATCAAGTAGCCTGTGCACACACGTGAGCATACACACACATAATTTGTTTCTAGTACATACCAAACCATTTATTCAAATTAATGTTTTAATTTTCTGATTAATATAAAATTAATCATTGTATCTATTAAAAAGTATGACCATATTATATTTATTGACTAAGCATTAATATTTCACACTTTTACTAATATAATTAATTTATTTCCATTTCAACTTGAAAAATTAGCCTTGAATTTTGTTTTTATGAAGGAGACAAAGTTCATCTTTATTTATAAAGCATATATAATACAGACATTGAAAGCAATGTTTTATATTTCTTGGTACTTACAAGTGACATCCATTTGAACTTTCATTAAATAAATTCTGAACATAAAATTTTAATGCAGAACCTTAGGAAAATGAGTAAACTCAGAAAAATCAGACATTTGGGGAAGATTCTCCAGGGAATCATCAGGCACCATGCCACTGGGCATATGTTTCCACACGACAGGAAGCAGTATGCTTCTACTGAAAGCTCCAAACCGTTCTGAGATCTTTTTTCCGCAAACGGACCAGCTTATAGTTCAGTGATCACCTGGCATGAACGTGGGTTGCAATACTTTGTGCTGACATTGTATTCTGACTTATTTCAGCAATCTTTCATGACGGCGGGGAAGGGCGCTTCAAGACAAACCCCCTAGTAACGCAATACAGCAAACCAAAGAAACACCAATCCTCATGTTGAACATTAGTTCCTCTGGTATACGCAGAGCCCCGTCCACTCAGTGGCTGAATCTTTTACTCCATCAAAAGGTAACTTTCTGAAAATTATGTAGGTGACAGGAGGGAGAAGTCCTCTCTGCACATGTGTGAAATGGGAACTTCTGGTCATGGCTCCTTCCAGGAGTTAGCAGTCCCTGTGGAGGTTCTAGAATTCTAGAGGCTCAGACCTGGCTGCCAGAACATCTACTGGGTGCTGGGTGTGGGAAGTAAACATCAGAATTCCTTCTTTCTCAAAAAGACGTTGTGCTGGATTAATACTTGCATCTTGGCTGCGGTGGTTACACACACCTCACACACTGACCCCAGCCTGCTGTAGGTGCTCACACCGCACATAGAACGTGCTGCGTCCCAGGCAAAGAGGAGGTCCCGCCCCCAGAGGCTGTGCTGCCCGCAGCCCCTTTCTCCCATCAGAACACGGATGGACAGGGATTTAGGATTTTACACTTCATATTACCAACTTTTAACTAAACCAACCTCGCTAAATAGACTGAGTGTTGTTGTTTTTTAATATAAATCAATTTTTATTGATTTCAGAGACGAAGGAAGAGGGAAGAGATAGAAACATCAATGAGAGAATCATTGATCAGCTGCCTCCTGCACGCCCCCTACTGGGGACCGAGCACACAACTCGGGCACGTGCCCTTGACTGGAATTGAACCCGAACCCTTCAGTCCGCAGGTTGACGCTCTATCCACTGAGTCAAACCAGCTAGGGCTAGACTGAGCGTTTTAAAAAGATTTAAGAGAAACTGCAGGTTGGAGATCACATCAACTCAAGCAAACAACCATAGATGCATACACATATTTTGAGAATGAGGATCCCCAAATTTGTTTACTGATGGGATTCACAATCAAATCCAGAGGAACTGGTACCTTGAGAAAAAAAGTAACTGGCTCACACCATTGTCAGTCATGGAAAAGCCAATGTATCTGGTACTCAGAGATAGATTTCTTTGGCCTAGTAATTGAGAATTTTATGAACTGGTACTACTGACATTGAGTTTGAATCCTAAGTTGTCTTCAACATAAAACAAAATCCGGCCTGATAGTGGACCATGCAGTGTGCCCTTTACCTTTTCTCTCTCTTATGCCTACCTGATTATACACGTGGACACTGGAATGCAGTGTAGAACTCAGCAATCTAAGCAAAAGAACCTCGACTCCTGAGCATACAAGACCTGACTTCACATTATTTTTAACAACACAAAAGAAGCCATAGATGGTGAAACTTTAGCACCGCATTGTTTTTAATTATTCTTATTTTGATTCATCTATATTGATCCCAAAATAACCAAAGCACTTTATAGCTTCATTAACAGAATTACAGCCACTGAAAATGTATAATACTTACCCTATGTAGGAGTTCATTTAATGATCCATTTGGCATGTATTCAGTAACTATTCCCAAAAATTCAGGCTCATTGCAAATTCCCAAAATTGGAAGAATGTAACTAAATCTAGCTTTGTGTAAAATTTCAGCTTCTCTTAAGACATCATTTCTTTCACTAAAGAAAAAAAAGGAAATTATCTTAAAGTAATGGAAAATACACAATCATCATGCCCATGATATCAAGTTAGCCTGGACTTTTTCAGTAATTAGCTTTTGACTTGTAAATTATGCAACTCTCTGTCCTTTAGTTTCATCATATTTAAAGTAGGGAAAACACCTACCCTGTATAGTCTACAGGTTTGTTTACAGACCAAAATAACTTCTATAAGCCACTGACAGGAAAAAGTGCTACGCCTAGGCTATCATTATGATACTTTCCTAGGAAAAGGAAAGAACACTATGGTAAGTTTACAAAGTCTATAGTATTAGAATGATTGGTGTGTGAACTAATTAAACTATTACGTTTATGTTGTATTAAGATGATCAGATTTGATTCGATTATATTAAATTTATAGTTGCATACCATGTGAAATTTCCCCAAATATCCTGACTATTAAGACATCTCAAGTTGTAGATTTAAATAACTAGGTACTAGTTGCATGAGGGTCAATGCGACTTAGGAATTATCCCCTGGGACCCAGGAAGAGAACACTGAGAACAGGTGAGTGCTTCTAACAGATGCCTGGGGGGACTCAGGGTCCAGGTCCATTTGCTTATTCCCACATAAAACAAATAAATATGGAACCTTAATTAAGAATAAAAAGTGCCAGCATTATGGAGAATATAAAGATGAAAGAACATAGTCTGTGCTCTCAAGCTGCCCAGAAATCTTTTTAAAGAAAAATAAATACTCATTGTGGTTTTGATTTGCATTTTCCTGGTGGTAAGTGATGCTGAACACCTTTTCAAATATCTGTTGGCCAACTGTATGCCTTTGGATGTGTTAATTATCGTGATTTGGTAACCTTTCCACAATATATGTGTGTCAAATCATCATGTAGTATACTTTAAATACCGGTCATACATGCAGTCCATGGCCACACAGGATGGTGGTCCTGTAGATCCTAACGGAGCTGAAGAATCCCTATGGCTTCGTGACCCTGCAGCCATCCTGAGGTTTAACCCTGTGCTGTTTTACACAGACACGCTGCACAGCTTATGGCCCAGGTGCAACGGGCTCTGCCACGCAGCCCCGGGAGCAGCAGGCGCCCCCAGGTCTGTGGAAGTGTCTTTATGACAACAGAATCGTCTAAGGATGCACTTCTTATACTGTATCCCTGTCATTAAGTGCCACATGATTGTATACAATTATATCAATTATATTTGCCAATTATTCATTAATAAAGTTAAAAATAAGGGAAGAAATTTAAAAAGAAAAATAAACACAAAATATAAGGCAATTATTCATTAATAAAATTAAAAATAGGTAAAGAATTTTAAAAATTTAAAACTTAAAATATAAGGCAGAATGTGATTAGTGCCACATAGACACAAACACACACACGTAATAAATGAATAAACAGAGGACCGTGGGAACCCAGAGGAAGACAGGAAACAGTGGGCTCGGGAGTCATCAGTCTTCAGGGACGTGGATTTCAACTACACTACGAATGGACAGAATCTCAACCTTTGGAGAAAGGACATCTAGGACCCATGTGGCCTCCAAGATGAGAGGGGCCTTGCCTTTTCATCTGTGAATCCGCAGGGCTGGACCAGTGCCTGGCCCTTAGGAGAGGTTTAACAGACAAGCACCAAATGTATTCAAGGAAGTTAGAGCGAGGGCTGTTTCCTGTGAATCAGGCCGCACAGCAGCCTGGAAGGGGTGGAGGTGACCAGGGCGGCAGGGCCATGTCTCAGAGTCCTAAAGCCGGAGGAGGGCATTGACACTATTTGCTAGTCTGAGTTGGGACTGCAGGTTTTTAAGCAGAGAAATGACATAAGCAGAACAAACTTTTAGGATTCACTTGGCAGCAGGATGGAGGATCAGCAGAAAGAGGTAGAGCTTGAGTCAGGCGTTAGCTATGATACTAGTTAAGATGTGAAGCAAAGCAAGTCTGAAACTGTAAAGGCCACAGTGGGAATGGAAAGAAAACCACCAGCTGACTAGGATGTCCAGGCTGTTGTGGTGAAAGAGGTGGGGGGTAGGGGGGGAAGAGGGAGAGGGAGGGGGAGGGGGAGGGGGAGGGGGAGGGGAGGGGAGGGGGAGGAGGAGGGGAGGGGGAGAGATGAGAAGAGAAGAGAAGAGAAGAGAAGAGAAGAGAAGAGAAGAGAAGAGAAAAAAAAGAAAAGAAAAGAAAAGAAAAGAAAAGAAAAGAAAAGAAAAGAAAAGAAAAGAAAAAAGAAAAAGGGAATTGAAGACGCCATCAGTTTTCACCCGGGATGAATGGGTAGGTAGCAGCGCTAACAGAAGAGATCAATCGCAAGAAGAAGCCTGCTAGGTAAGTGATGGTGATGAGTCGCACCAAGCTCTGCAAGAATGGCTGTTGCAATAAGAAAAGCAGCAGACATTCCAGACCAGATAATGAGGCCTGCTTTAAAAATAAACAAAGAGAAAAATAAAGCAAAAAATCTTAGTCATTTATGTTTTGAATTATATATAGATATATTTACATGTTTAAAATTGAAGATTTGGAAAAGGGTACACCCTTTTCTTCAGCCACTTTATATCCAAACCGTGAAGCAACCAATTAAATCAGTTTGTGAGAGCAGTTTTAATTAAACCTACATTCCCTAAGTTAAAACAGTTCTGTATTCGCAACAAAACAGTTACTGGGCAGCACGCAGGCAGGGAGACGTGAGGCACCTGAGCCTCCTGGACACTCTGAGAAAGACCCGTAGACAGACGGAGCGTGTGGGAGTCTGTGGCACTGCCCTCCTCCCAGGATGGGTATGAGGTCTTCTTCCTTCTACTCTGACCTACTGTGTGTCAGCCACTTCACAGGCACTGTCACAGCACACCAGCCTAAAACTGGGTTCATTACCCACTGTACTCAGGGCTCTGAGGCTCCAGTCGACGCATACTTTTCTAGAGGTTACACCAAGAGCAAGGGGCAGGGTGGAGCCAGATCTGAATTGCCCTGGCGGGACTCTACAGCCTGTGTTCCTTCCATTCCAGTGTGTGATCAGAGAAGGGGGTTCTTAACATCAGGTTTTGGGAATTCTGAGTGAGTGGGAAAACAGAAAAAGCCAAAAGAATTTCAAATAGGTTTTTACATTTTTAAACATAAAACTGTGAAATACAGCTTCTATAGACATATCACCAAAATTACCAGCCAAAAAACAATATGGCGTCTACAGGGTGTTTGCACAACCCACCCGTCCCATCTACTCATAAGGAGCTGGGAGAGTCGGGAAGGCCCTCTGGGGACAGAAATCAGGTATGGAGGGCTGACCGATCCCTAAACGTCAACTAGTTTTCTTTCAAGTGACCCCAAGGCACATGCAGACATCGTCCAGCCGGACCGGCCAGTCCATGTGCTGCCTATGCCCACTCGATCGTGCTCAGACCATGCATGCACCTGCTCCGCCGCTGCTCCCATCCGGGCGGCAAGTGGGAGAGGCTCTGAGGCCTGGTCTCGCCGGTCGCAGGCTGCTTTGACGACAGTTAGTTTCCTACGCACTGACGGAGAACTCTAGCTGGTGACAAGGGTCTGAGAAGCGTCAGTGAGTAAGGAAAGGGAACTTCCTCTTCATTCCTGGGCCCCACGTGGCACGAAGCTTTAACGGAGACCCACAGCGCAGGCTCCGTTCGCTTCAGACTGACCCTCACCGGCCCGCGGCGCTGGGCCCCGCGCCTCCGCAGAGCCGATGCCGCAGCACCCGCCGCTCCACCCCCGCGCAGGCGCCGCGGGGCCTCCGCACACTCGCCCGGAACGAACGCGCTCAGAATCACGCCCGGCGACAGCAGGCCGCGCCCTGCGTTGGCGAGGCCGGGATCGCGCGAGCCGGCAGGGCGCCGCCTCGGGGAGTCGCAGGCCTCCCGGGAGATCTGGGCCGTGCGGGCCTCATCCCAGCGCCGTCGGAACCGGCCGCCCGGCAGGGACCGGGGTTCCGGGCCGCGAGCTCGGCAGGGCCCGGCCCCTGAGCAAGGCGGGGCCGGCGGTGCGCGCGGTGGCAGCGCTCTCTGGGAACAGAAACTACCTCCCGCTTCTCCGAAGCCAGGCGGCCCGTGTCCGGCCGCGGGGAGCTCGGGTCAGGCCGCCCTCGGCGGAAACAGTCCTTCCTGGGGCGGGCTCTCCCGCGAGAACAGCCGGCTGCCGTCCAGCCGGCGACCGCGCCGCTCTCGGCCTCAGCGGGCCCCGCCCGGACGTCCCGACCCGGGCCACCCGCGGCGCTCGCGCTGAGTGCGGGGCGGACACGCTCGCGCATCGCCGGGGCCCGCAGCCCGGAGCGGGCGCCGCGCAGCCGCAGCCGCGGCCATGAGGGGGCGGGGCGCCTACCTGTCGAGCAGCGGCGTGTGGATGTGCAGGTGCTTCACGGCCACCTGCACGCGCCAGTCGGCGTGGCGCGCGGACGACACGGTGCCGGACGCGCCGCGGCTGAGGAAGCGCAGGTCGGCGAGCTTGTGGGAGGGCACGGCGGGCAGCGCGCTGCAGATGGGCTCGGCGCTCATGGCTCCGGCCGCGCAGCCGCTCCCGCGGCCCACGCCCGGCTCCGGCTCCGCCCCGCGGGCCGCCAGACCTCCTGCTGCAGGTGGGCACTAGGTCGCCAGGTCGCCCATGCCCGCGCGGCTGCCCGCCGCCGCTTTTCCGGAGCCGCACCGACTGCCGTCCGGACTGAGACTGGCGGCCAGCGGCCGCAGCGGTGAGGCGCCTCCTCCCCGCCCGCCGCATCCCGTCCTGCTCCCCGGCCCCGCGCAGGCCCCGCCCCCGCTGGCTCCTCCCCAGCCCCGCCCACTGGCCCATCGCAGGCCCCGCCCCTCACACTGGCTCCTCCTCAGCCCCGCCCACCCGCCCCGCCTCCTAGCCGGCCCCGCCCCCACGCGCCTGCCTGCTCCCGGCGCCTCTCCTCCGCGCCTCTCCGCTTCTCACCCGCTGGCTGGCCGGGCGACCCTGCCGGCCGCGGAGGAGCCGGGCGCCATTGGTCCCCTGCCCGGTGGGGCCGCGCTGTCCGCTCCGCTCCGCTGCCTGAGGAGCCGCGCGGGAGGCTCCGGCGCTGACGCGGCCTCGCACCCGAGGCAGCGCGAGCCCTGGTGTGGCCTCCCGCCGGGTCTGCGGTGGGGGAGGGGGGAGAAGGCGGCGGGCTCGCGCTCCTGAGCCCCTGGCCTGCGGACCTGTGGCCCCCGGGCCGCTCGCCTCAGTGACGCACTGCGGCCCAGCCGGCGCGGCCTCCAGCCCTAGTTTCAGGGGCGCCGTGTCCGTCCCGGGGTGCCTGGCGGGGTGCCTCAGTCAGCCCGGCTGCACTCCTTCCACGCCTTCACTCCTTCATTCACTCATTCACTCCATTCACTCCTTCACTCCTTCATTTACTCCTTCATTCACTCATTCATTCACTCCTTCATTCACTCCTTCACTCCTTCATTCACTCCTTCACTCCTTCATTTACTCCTTCATTCACTCATTCATTCACTCCTTCACTCCTTCATTCACTCCTTCACTCCTTCATTCACTCCTTCATTCACTCCTTTATTCTCTCATTTGTTCACTTATGCACTCATTTCACTCCTTCTCACACGCACTCTTTCGCAGTCGGCCAGCCACCCCATTCACTCATTCCCTGCTCCCTCCCTCACTTGTGCACTCATTCATTCTTCATTCGTTACTTTACTCGTTCTCTCACTTCCCTCAGCCACTCACTCGCACTCACATCCTCTCCTCACTTATGCACTCACTCATTCACTCGTTCAGGTAACAAAGACTTCCAGAAAAGAAGACCAGAAAACCAGTGGGAAAGAAATGACCCCAAAATAGTTGAGAAGCTTTGCCAGGCCACAAGCACTGGGGTCTGTGAGGACCCTGCGAAGCCTTCATTAGGCAGCTCGGGACCACGATCAGGAGGACTCCAAGCTCAGGAGGACTCCGAGCGGTTCAGACGGCCAGAACGGCCAGATCCTGGACCTCTTATGCGAAAGAAAGCGCAGCTGTGAGTGAAGTGTCTCCAAGTCCCCAAGGGCAGTAACTGGAACCTCGATTCTGTAGTCCGTCAAACTGCCCATCAAGTACAAGGGCAGAATGAAAACACACTTACAAGGAAGCAAGTACTTTCCATCCATCCACCTTAAAACAACAACAAAAACTACTAGAGGATGTGCTCTGACAAACATGGGAGAAAGTCAACAAAAAGAAAGACAAAGGACTAGGACAGTGGTCGGCAAACTCATTAGTCACAGAGCCAAATATCAACAGTACAACGACTGAAATTTCTTTTGAGAGCCAAATTTTTTAATGCCACTTCTTCAAAATAGACTTGCCCAGGCTGTGGTATTTTGTGGAAGAGCCACACTCCAGGGGCCAAAGAGCCGCTTGTGGCTCTCGAGCCGCAGTTTGCCGACCACAGGACAAGGACAATGTGGGTGGAGAAACCCCAGGATGGAAGAACTATCTTCAGTTTATCTACCGAAACCTCAAACCTTTACCTTTCATGATGGTTTTCACCATTATACAGTTTTAAAAATATACATTATTATTTATACTAGAGGCCTGGTGCACGAAATTCGTGCACAGGGGAGGGGGGGAGTCCTTCAGCCCAGCCTGCACCCTCTCCAATCTGGGACCCCTCGAGGGAGGTCCGACTGCCCGTTTAGGCCCGATCCCAGTAGGATCAGCCCTAAATGGGCAGTTGAACATCCCTCTCACAATCCAGAACTGCTGGCTCCCAACTGCTCGCTTGCTTGCCTTCCTGATTGCCCCTAACCGCTTCTGCATGCCAGCCTGATCACCCCCTAACCACTCCCCTGCCAGCCTGATTGATGCCTAACTGCTCCCCTGCCAGCCTGTTTGCCCCTAACTGCCCTCCCCTGCAGGCCTGGTCCCCCCTAACTGCCCTCCCCTGCAGGCCTGGTCCCCCCTAACTGCCCTCCCCTGCAGGCCTGGGTCCCCCCCAATTGCCCTTTCCTGCAGGCCTGGTCGCCCCCAACTTCCCTCCTCTGCCGGCCTGGTCACCCCTAACTGCCCTCCTGTGCAGGCTTGATTGCTCCCAACTGCCCTCCCTTGCAGGCCTGGTCCCTCCCAACTGCCCTTCCCTGCTGGCCTGATCACCCACAACTGCCCTCCCTTGCAGGTCTGGTCCCTCCCAACTACCCTCCCCTGCTGGCCATCTTGTGGTGGCCATCTTGTGTCCACATGGGGGCAAGATCTTTGACCACATGGGGGCAGCCATCTTGTGTGTTGGAGTGATGGCAAATCTGCATATTACTCTTTTATTAGATAGGATAGAGGCCTGGTACATGGGTGGGGGCCAGCTGGTTTGCCCTGAAGGGTGTCCCGGATCAGGGTGGGGGTTCCCTTGGGGCATGGAGCAGCCTGGGCAAGGGGCCTGTGGTGGTT
Organism: Cnephaeus nilssonii; assembly: GCF_951640355.1. Classification (NCBI taxonomy): domain Eukaryota; kingdom Metazoa; phylum Chordata; class Mammalia; order Chiroptera; family Vespertilionidae; genus Cnephaeus; species Cnephaeus nilssonii. The sequence continues at coordinate 55,268,868 of NC_137089.1, read as the reverse complement.
TGCAGGCTGGCCATGCCCCCGGTGACCCAAGCGGAGGCCCTGGTATGTGGGATGTATTTACCTTCTACAATTGAAACTTTGTAGCCTGAAGCGGAGCCAAACCTCTTGCTTGCTCCGAGGCGGCAGCCATTTCTGTTTGGGACTTATGTATCTTCTATAATTGAAACTTTGTAGCCTGGAGTGGAGGCCTAGGCCGGCCAGGGCTGCAGAAGCTTGGCTTCCTCCATCGCCGGGGGCAACCCTAGCCTCCTGCTCTCTCCAGCTCTGTGGCTGCCGCCATTTTTGTTGGGATTTATTTATCTCCTATCATTGAAACTTCGTAGCACTGAGTGGAAGCCTAGGCCGGCAAGGGCAGGTGGAAAGTTTGGCTTCCTCCATTGCTGGGGAAACTCAAGCCTCTCTCCTGCTCTCCGTGGCTGCAGCCATCTTGGTTGGGTTTATTTGCATATTCACTCCTGATTGGCTGGTGGGCGTGGCTTGTGGGTGTGGCTTGTGGATGTAGCAGAGGTATGGTCAATTTGCATATTACTCTTTTATTAGATAGGATAGTTTAATTCCCATAATCAATTGGTGGAAGATAAAAAGCTTAAAGAATACTGAACTACATCAATTGACTGAGAAAAAAAATATAATGAAAGTAATTATGCAAATTAGGATAACATGAATTCACCTGTTGAAAATCCTATAAAATCATTGATTTGTTTTTCCATTGCTATTTTAGGAAATAGTAGCTTGAAATCTCTTATCTCTTCAATTTAGAAACAAGACTGAAAAATTGAAAAAGAAACCGCCTAAAAAGTCCAAGAATTTAAAACATCTCATTCTAATTTTTGTATTTTTAGTCCAAAAGCATCTAGTAAGTTTTAAAAGCAAACAGTGGCAAAGCCTCTATCCTATATAATAAAAGCCTAACATGCTAAGTGTCCAGTCGTCTGGTTGTCCATTCAACCAATCAAAGCATAATATGCTAATGATATGCTAAGGCCGCTCAACTGCTCGCTATGACAAGCACTGACCACCAGGGGGCAGATGCTCCGACTGGTAGGTTAGCTTGCTGCTGGGGTCCAGCTGATTAGTACTGAGAGAGACGGGAGGGACACGCACTGGAGTCCTCCCATGGCCGCTCACTGGCTGGCCAACCTCCTGTGTACCTCTCTGGCCCTGATTGTGCACCGGTGGGGTTTCTTGGCCTGGCCTGCACCCTCTCGCAATCCGGACCCTTCAGGGGATGTCAGAGAGCCAGTTTCGGCTCGATCCCGCAGGCCAGGCCTAGGGACTCCACTGGTGCATGAATTCGTGCACTGGGCCTCTAGTAATTACATAATAATGAATGTTCTGCATGAGAAAACCAACATTTGGGGCACATTTGGTATCTTTTACCCAAAAATCAATCTCAAATCTATTTGATATATTTGATGACATTGAGTCTATTGTTATGAAGAGCCAGAGAAGTACACATTTTTACAGTTAATGAGCACAATAATGTTTCTCACTTAATCATTCTAATTATGTTCAGACCTGAGATTAAACATGATGCCATTTAAAAATTGATTGATAACATGATGCCTTTTCTGATAATTAAACTAAACAAATTCTTCAGATGTCAGTTGGAAAAAGTAAATATTTCTCACACTTGAATTACTAGTAAAGATAATATTAAAATCAAGATGCAGAACACTTCTTAAACATTTTTTTCTGTTCTTTCTTTTTTTGTTTTGTTAATCCTCACCAGAGGATACTTTTTCCATTGATTTTTAGAGAGAGTGGAAAGGAGGGAGTGGGGGAGAGAAGAAGGGAAAAAGAGAGAGAAACAGCAAAACCATTGATGTGAGAAAGACACATTGATTGATTGCCTCCACATAAATTAGTTATGTCCCACATGTGCCCAACCAGGGTTGGGGATTAAACCCTCAACTCAGGTATATGCCCTTGACCAGGAATGGAACCCTCAACCCTTTGGTGGGCAGGGCCCATGCTCTAACCGCTTAGAAACACTGGCCAGGGCTAAATATATTTCAATCTAAAGTTGCATCTTTATCCTTTAGTCTTTAGAAAACAGTGAAATTATTATTTTTTAATTCCCAAGCCATGGGCCGTGTGGCTCAGTTGGTTGGAATATTGTCCCGTGTAACAGAAGGTTCGGGTTCGATTCCTGGTCAAGGCACATACCTAACTTTTGGGCTTGATCACCAGTTGGGGCATGTACAGAAGGCAACCAATTGATGTTCTTTCTCACATAGATGTTTCTCTCCTTTTCTCCCCTCCCCCCCCAAACCCCTTTCCCCTCTCTCTAAAATCAGTAAGCATATCTTTGGATGAGGATTAAAAAAAATTCCCAAGGAGGTTAAACTAACATCTTTCTGTGAAAAGTACTGAAAAGGAAAACAAAAGGTGGAGACACTCAGCACACTCTTCAACCTAATGCAAGAACACCTGACAAAGGGTCAGGCACCTACCTCACTGAGCACATCCTGGCAATAGGGGATTCAATGCATTTTGAGCTGGGCATTTTTTTTTTTCCTTTTTAAAAATTTTTATTGATTTCAGTGAGGAAGGAAGAGGGAGAGCGAGATTCATGGATTGGCTGCCTCCTGCAAGTCTGCCACAGGGGATCGAGCCCACAACCCGGGCATGTGCCCTTGACTAGAATCAAACCTGGGGCCCTTCAGTTCGAAGGCCGAAGCTCTATCCACTGAGCCAAACCAGTTAGGGCTTGAGCTGGGCATTTTCATTGGTTAGAGATTTCTATTGTTGAATTTCTCTAAGTTTTAGGAAGTCCTTTTATTCTTAGTATTACCTGCTTGTGTTACATTGAATAAGTCTAATTCTATCTAGACAATTTAAGCTTCGTTGTTCTTTCAACAAACAAAAGGAGATAACACTTTAAGGTGGTATCAGGGATTTGAAAGATGAGTACTTTGAAGACAGATTGTCATTTTTACTCTTCAGTATCTTCAGTTACGTTTATTTGGCTTTCAGACTCCGCAGTCCTCCTGTAAATCCACTTTTACTTTCTCATTATTCCCCTACGTCCAAACAGATTAGAAAATTTGATGTGAGATTGGATAGGGGGGAGGGAGAGTGACTGTGCCGGCCTCTGATCTGAATCTATTAGTGCCCTGGAAGACAGTATTCATTTTTTAAAGCAGTCTTGTTAAACTATTAATTTAGGTTGAGCCTGTGGTCAACTAAAACTATATATTTTTGTTTGTTAACTGTTTCTTTTCTTTTTCATTTTTTTAAAAAATATGAACTGCCTTTATCTTTTTAAAAAATGTATTTTATTGATTTTTTACAGAGAGGAAGGGAGAGGGATAGAGAGTTAGAAACATCAATCAGCTGCCTCCTGCACACTCCCTACTGGGGATGTGCCAGCAACCGAGGTACATGCCCTTGACCAGAATCGAACTTGGGGCCCTTCAGTCTGCGGGCCAACGCTCGATCCACTGAGCCAAACCGGTTAGGGCTATGAACTGCCTTTAAATGAGGTTTTCTCTCCTGTACTTGTGCAGTTGGCTGTTTTGGACTGAGTATTATGGGTTGGATTGTGTACGCCCAGGTTGAAGTCCCTAACCTCCAGTATATGTGGATGTGACTGGATTTGGAAACAGGGTTTCTGCTCCTGATTAAATTGAGATGAGGTCACGAGGATGGGCCCAATCCAATATGCCTGGTTTCCTTATAAGAAGGGGAAACTTGGACAAGAGACACATGTGGATAAAGGGGAGATATTGTAAAGACACAGGGAGAAAGCAATCTACAAGCCAAGAAATGCGTAAGGCTCACAGGCACTTGGGGAGAGGAATGGAACAGGTTCTTTCTCACCACCCTCCGAAAGAACCAACACTTTTAGCATCTTGATTTTGAACGTTGAGCCTCCTGAAATGGGGGATAATACATATCTGTGGTTTGAGCTACCAAGCTTGTGGTTCTTTTTTATGGCAGGCCCAGGAAACTAAAACACCCAAGGTACTTTTTTTTTTCCATTTGGAGAATATAGATAACAGAAATTCGAAAGCTAATATCAAAATCAGCAATTTTGCATTCATCTAATGCATGCACATTGCGCCATGCATTTTGTCATGATCAGAGATTCTTGAACCTCAGTCAAGATGCAGAGCTAGTCTCTCACCACATATATCTCCCTCATCCCACCCCGTAACAGTCATACCCCCCATCCCTGACCCCTGACCTGTTTTCCATCTCTATAATTTCGTCATTTCAAGAATGTTATGTTAGTGAAAGTGTGTGATTTTTGGAGGTTGGCTTTGTTCACTCAGCATAATGTCCTTGTGGTCCACCAAAGTTGTATCTTGTATCAGTAATTGATTATTATTTTTTTTATTATTATTGCAGCATAGTATTTCAGGGTAGGGCGCACCAAAGTTGTTTAACCATTCACCTGTTGACATTTTAGTTGTTTGCAGGTTTTCACTGTTACTAATAAAGCTGTGAGAACAATTGTGTGCAGGTTTTCGTGCAGACATCCATTTTCATTTATAAGACAGATGCCAGGAGTGTAGTTGCTGGGTGAATAGTAAGGGCATGTTTAGCTTTTTGAAGAGACTGCCACACCATTTTCCAGAGTGATTGTGTGATTTTACATTCCAGCCAGTAGTATATGAGAGGCTCCATCTCTCTGCATCCTATCAGCATTTAGTATTGCTATTATGTAGCTGTCTAGTAAGTATGGAGTAATAGCTCACCTGTAGACCCAATTCAATTTGAACTTAATCATGTTAACTTTTTCATATCGATGTATTCTTTAAGAAGAGGAAGAAGAAGGAAAAGGTAAAGATAAAAATTATGAACAACAAATACATATCTATCAACAAGTGAATCTAAAAATCAAGTGAATAAGAAATTTGATGAACAGAATAAACTGGTGAATATAATAGAATACCTTTCAGCATTTCATATAATACTGATTTGGCAGTGATGAACTCCTTTAGCTTTTTCTTATCTGTGAAGCTCTTTATCTGACCTTCAATTCTGAATGATAGCTTTGCTGGGTAGAGTAATCTTGGTTGTAGGTTCTTGCTATTCATCACTTTGAATATTTCTTGCCACTTCAGTCTGGCCTGCATAGTTTCTGTTGAGAAATCAGCTGACAATCGTATGGGTGCTCCCTTGTAGGTAACTAACTGCTTTTCTCTTGCTGCTTTTAATATTCTCTCTTTGTCTTTTGCTCTTGGCATTTTAATTATGATGTGTATTGGTGTGGTCCTCTTTGGATTCCTCTTGTTTGGGGTTCTCTGCGCTTCCTGGACTTGTAAGTCTATTTCTTTTATAAGGTGGGGGACATTTTCTGTCATTATTTCTTCAAATAGGTTTTCAGTATCTTGTTCTCTCTCTTCTTCTGGCACCCCAATAATTGGGATGTTGGTATGCTTGAAGTTGTCCCAGAGGCTCCTTACACTATCTTCATATTTTTGGATTCTTTTTTCTTTTTTCTTTTCCGGTTGGGTGTTTTTTGCTTCTTTGTATTTCAAATCTTTGACTTGATTCTTGCGATCCTCTAGTCTGCTGTTGGATCTCTGTATATTATTTTTTATTTCAGTCAGTGTATGCTTAATTTCTAGTTGGTCCTTTTTCATATCCTCGAGGGTCTCGCTAAATTTATCGGCCTTTTCTAGAAAATTCTTGAAAACCTTATAACTGTGGTTTTGAATTCTATATCCAGTTGTTTGCTTTCCTCCATTTATTTCATTTGTGACCTGTTTCTTTGTGTCCACATTTTAGCTGCTTCCCTGAGTTGATAGAGTGGCTTTGTGTGCTAGGTGTCCTATAGAGCCCAGTGGCTCAGCCTCTCCAGTTACCTGAGGTGGACACTCTTGGTGCACCCCTTTGTGGGCTGTGTGCACAGTCTTGTTGTAGTTAACCCTTGATTGCTGTTGGTATCACTGGGAGGAATTGATCTCCAGGTCAATTGGCTGTGAGGATCAGCTGTTTCTACGCTGGGAGAACTTCTGTGCTGGAGACACCCTTATGAGACAAGACTTGCAAAAGCCTCTGTGCTCAGCTTGGATGGGGCAGAGTCTCAGGGAAGAGCAGACAGCAATGGCTTCCCGTCAGCCCTGCCCTAAGAGGCCCCTGGGTCTCAGTGTCCCGTGGTAATCGCTGCAAGCACCTCTGAGAGAAAGCCACCCTCGAGTTTCGCCCACTGCCAGACAGTCCAGTTTCTCCCCGAATGAGTCTGGGTCCCCAGAGTCTGGCTCGGAACTGGAGTTTAGAGCAGTCAGGAGCTTTTGTCTCCCTCCCGATTGAGAAAGCCAGCCGCATACTCAGTTGCCAGCCCTCTCTACGTGCGCACCTCCATACCTCTGCCTTCTGCAGTTCCTCTGAGTCTCAGTGTGCTTTTCTCTTTCCGGACCATCCAGTTTCTCCCTGTATGAGTCTGGGTCCCCAGATTCTCACCTGGAACTGGAGTTCAGAGCAGTTGGGAGCTTTTGTCTCCCTCCCACTTGAGAAAGCCAGCCGCGTACTCAGTTGCCAGCCCTCTACGTGTGCGTGCCTCCATACCTCTGCCTTCTGTAGCCCCTCTGAGTGTCAGTATGCTTTTCTCTTTCCTTCTAGTTGTAGAATTTCCACTCAGCCAGCCTTTCTGTGGTTCTGGATGATGTCCATTTTGTCTTTTAGTTGTAGTTTTGAAATTGTTGTGTGAGGCAGAGTTTAGGTGTTTACCTATGCCGCCATCTTGGTTTCTCTCTGTATGACTATGATTTTTAATTAAAAAGAAGCACATGTACCAAATCAGCATGGTAAACATTCAAGAATTATAAAAACATGTGAAAATGAAAAGTAAGCCTTCCAGATTCTCTAGAACTCCAGTCCACCTCCCCTGAGGCAACAAATAAAGAATATGTGCCATAATACTAGGTGCTAGAAATACAAGGCTAACAAATTACACATGGTCCATTCTGTTAGTGTTCTAAGGGAGAGAGACCTGAAGCAATTACAGCCGAGTGTGCTCTGGCAGGAGAGTCCAGGGCACTCAGATACTAGAGGAGAGAAGCATGCACGGTGATGTAATGAAAGAAAGGCAGAGTAAATGGCCCAGTCACAGTTTGTAAATTACAGAGACAGAATTCTTGAACCAATCTGCTTGAATCAAAGCCCATGTTCTTTCTGGGAACTGCTTGTAATTATCAGTGGAGTATTCCACTTTCAGTTTCACTTTATATAATGTCTCAGGAGAGAAATTTACTAGCCAGAGGGAATTTCCCAGCTATAAAAAGATGGTGCTGGGCAAAAATTTATTATTAATAGGTATTTCATGGGAAATTCCACTTTCCTTTGACATTTTACTTGGCAGGTTTTCAAGAATGTGGAAAGCTATGCTACTAGTCACTCAGTCTGCATTTAAAACTTTCAGCCCCTGAATTTAGCAGAATATTTTGAGCAAAATATACTAAGGTATATTAACTTTTTAAAGCAAAACACACACGCTTTTTTTTTGCTTTAGGAAGTGACTGTGTGGAAGAGGTTGTAAGTTCAGCTCTCTTTGTACTGTCCTGTTTTGGGCAAACACAGACAAAGCTGTGGAAGAGGCAGCGCTACCCAGGCTGAACAGGTCATAAGAGGGCAAGTGGTGTGGAAACTATGGCTGACGCAGGGCTCCCACGTCAGCAGCTGAACAGGGGCCAGAGAGCACTTGAAGGTTTGCTGGGAAAGGAACTCTCAGGAAGCGAATGGCAATGTCTTCCCTGCTGCCGCAGCCATGTTGAACAACTCCAGGGATCACTGTCACACTGGGAGTGACTTCCCCATGGAGTACATTATGAATGGGCCCTGGACCTGTGCATTGTGGGGCCTATGGCCCGCTTACCTCCTGGGATTCCGAGTGGCTCATGATATAAAATGACTGTAAAAGGCATTTACAGGCGGTCCTCGGGTTACGTGGACTCGAGGTACGTCGTTTCATGGTTACGTCGCCATCTCCCATTTATTTATAAAAAAAAAAGAAAAAGTTCCGTCATTTCGACGTATGTACACATGTTTTTTTATTATTTATTTACCACAAGTAAAGGTCAGGAATTGTTATCTTTCTTTTAAATTTTTTTACTGTTTCACTTCCTTACTGCTGTGTCTGCTGTGAGTGATGTAGGCGGTTATGTAGGTGGGTTCTGACTTACGGCGAAAATTGCATCACATCGCGCCGTAGGAACGGATCTCCGAAGTAACCCGAGGACCTACTGTATAAGTAAACTAGTGGCCCAGTTCACGAATTTGTGGACCTTGAAAGGAACTGTGGGCGGCAAGGCCGCTGTGGGCACAGAGGCGGGTCTCGGCCCATCCTCCGCACACCCGCTTGGCCCCTCCTGCCTCGGCCCCCGGCCCCCTGTCTGCTGGCAGCCCCACTCCTGCCACGGCCGCTCCCACACACTGACAGCGCTGCCCCACTTTCATCCGCTGACAGCGTGGAGGGATCGGGACTGGCTGTGGGTGCCAGCAGGGCCGGCACCAGCAGTGGGTGCAAGCGGGGCCATCGCCGACAGTGGGTGCGAGCGGCGGCTGCCGGAACCGATCGCCCCTCAGGAGCAGGGGGAGGTGGAGAAGCCCTGAAGGGCGATCGGGGCTGGCAGTGCCGAGCCATCAGGAACGGTGCTGGGTGCTGGCAGCGGGTGTGAGCAGTGGCTCTGGCGCCGGCAGTGGATACAAGCGCTGGGCGGGACTGCAGCGTGCAGGAACAAAGAATTTTCAGTAACCACCAGAGGCTCGCCCCAATGACAGCAACTGGTGCCCTGCCTTAGTCTGGCGCCCCTGCTCACCTGCTTCACCATCCTGCTGTGGCCCATGCCTGCCATGTTCTGCGCATGCCCCCTGGTGGTCAGTGCATGTCATAGCCACTGGTTGTCCGGTTGTTCTGCTGTTCGGTCTATTTGCATACTAGGGTTTTATATGTAGAGATAATAACTATTCTTATCTGCTTTAATAAGGAAGAACACAGCCTCTCTCAGCTGGGAGCATGCCTGTCACTCACTGCAAATCTGTGAAGTCCTGTTGAATGTAAACACCGTCAGAGAACAGCAGCCTCAGACAAGACCACTTTGTGATGGCAGTGGAGCAAGAAAAAATAAGGCCACTTCGTGATCAGATCTGAAAAGACAAATAAGAAATAGTCCAAACCCCAAATGAGCACACAGCACCCTTTCCTGGCTAACAATGAGAACCTACTGCTTCTTGACCAATTGCAGCTTTAGCTTGATTTCACTCCTCTCATGGCCCAGAAAAGAATTAAGATACCCAATCAGAGAATTTCTCCTGCTTCCAGACAGCATCCGATGCAGGGAAGATCCCCAATTTCCTTGAATGCTCCTAAATTACCTAAGACAAGCCCTATCCTGTAGTAAGTTCTACTTCATAGCCTCTTACTGAGACACCCCATGCTTCCCCACAGCGTACCTTTCCCCTTGCAGTGAGGCAGGGAAGCAGCTTTCTAGAACAGCAGATGTGCCCCTGGTGGTCTTTGGCTGGAGGACACTGACAAGCTCATGGAGCAGTTACGGCCCAGCCAAGAGCCCTCAGATCTGCATCTCGGTCATTTAATACCAAAACACTAGGCACTAGACGCTCCTCTCCTGTTTGCAGATGCAGAAACAGGCACAGCGACATTCCTTACTTGTGTGAGGTCCCACAGCTGTTACACGGCAGAGCCAGCATTTGAACCAAGGAAATTCCATTGCTGTATCTTGAATCTGTTCAACTGCACTCAGGCAGTGAGACTAAGAGAGATGGAGTGTGAATTACGTTACAGGTCAACACTGTTATATGAGGAGTTATTGTACATGTGAGCAAGGATATGTTTTAAAGAAGTTCAGTCTAGCAATCAAACTATTGATGTGTCTCTAGTAATAGTTTACTAAAGTTGTTATGTACATCATTTTTATTCTTTAAAAGTCTTTCTCATAATAACAAGTTTGACTTGGGATATATATTGATATGAACTGAACCATTCTAGCATAAAACTATGGGGCTTTGGAATCAGATCACATGAGTTAGAAGTCTCCTCTTTCAGTAACCAAAGTGCATGACTTCGTTGGTATTATGTAATTTTGACAAGACTTACTCACTTCCTTCATCTATTAAGTAGTGAAAAAATACCTTTCTTAAGGCTATTATGGGAATTAAACAGGATTATGTGTATAAGGCTATACACAATAAATATTAATTTCCTTTCTCAAAGTATTTGGGGCCCTGCCAATTTTAGTTTAGTGGGAATTATCAAGGCTGGCTTATGAAATATTGAAAAGTGATTTGCAAATCAAAACGATGTGGCCATACTTTAGTTTCCAATGCACTCTCCATGAAGACAAGGGCCGTCTCTGTTTTGTTTGCCAGTGCCCAGGACATGGCGTGAACGTGATGACAGTGCCCCCAGGTGCACTGCAGGCCATGGGAGGATGCTGAGTGGCCAGCTGAAGACGGCCGTTCTTAGGTTAGAAGCATGCCGAATTATTAGGTGTGTTCATTTCAAGTTTCAGTTTTTTTTTTTTTTTAAAAAAAACGGTTTGCACAGTGAGTTTTGATCTACTATCCCTCCTGTGCCTGCTGTGACTTGTTCTTGTTTAAATAACCTCATGTGTAACATCTAAACTAAACAAGTGCTTAGCACTACGACAAGTTCATGTTTAAAAGTCATTGCAGTTCACAGAGGTAAAGTTATGAAAAAGTACCAGATTTTAAAAAATCTTTGCAGCCAACGTTCTGACAATTTTCTAAACTCTAGACTGTACCCCGTGCAGTAATACTTCCTGTCACCTTTTAGAAAATTAAAATTGTATTAAATATTTAAAACAAACCATGTACAACTGACAACACTGGATGGAAGGTGTTTTATTTCAAGCATAATTAGATATTAACTTAAGTTTATCCCTCTTAGTAGAATTAGTCAAAACTGTCACCTGATTGAATGACTAAATCCTTAAAAACTGGCTATGAGAGTGAAATATTAGCTCCCATAGATACAAATGTCTTACATTCTACCAAATAGTATATTATTAAGACAACCTTGTGGTGTAACTGTTATCCCTATTGAGATATGATGGAGCTAAAAAGTGATATTCTTTATCTGAAGTTCAGAACCAACTGAGAAGTAAGCAAAAGAGCGGTGGAGGTGGGGACCACAATGTGAACTTGCTCCCGAAACATGAAGAATGTGACTTAGAGCTATTGGCAAGTGGGCTTACTAATCCTGACCTACCGAACAGGCAGGACAGACCCAGCCTGCCCTGAGGAGGTGCCACACTATGCGTTTGCAGTATCTTCTCTGTAACTTGTGGGTCGCTCGGCAGAGGCTCTGGAGTCTCCACAGTGCTTGGCCTCAGTCACTCACATAAAACATGTCAGCAGGGGCGTGCTTGGTTGCAGTCTCGATTTCAGTGCCCGCGGTACCTATCCACTGTCCTCGTTCGTGAGGGTGACAGTGGGAACGAATGAGATGACACGCCTGGAAGTGCTTCATCAGTGTGACACAGGAACTAATTTCAATTCTGAATCATGGCTCTACCCTACGGTTTTTTTCATCCTGGTTTCATGTCATTTGAGGGTGAGCGCTGTGTGGCACATACAGAAAGAGGCAACGTATTTCCTGCCTCCAGGTGTTCCAAGAGAGGACCAGACAGGTTTTAGAGGCTTAGCATTTGTTCCATCCCTGGATGTTTTTCTGTTGACATAGTTTCTAAGATTACTCTTCTGTGAGAAGCGCAAGAAATATTTCTGCACTGACTGACACAAGCCAGACAGGCAGACCAGGTAATTGGCTACAACACTTTCATTCACACAATGTAGCGTGTGATCTTACACATGAACATTGGCACAATGCATGAAGAGTAACCACAGTGTCTTTTTGGATCTGGTTGCACAGTGAGTTTTGACCTACTATCCCTCCGGTGCCTGCTGTGACTTGTTCTTGTTTAAATAGCCTCATGTGTAACATCTAAACTAAACAAGTGCTTAGCACTACGACTTTGAATGCAGTTAAGCCACAGCCTGATCAAGGAGTCCTTTGAGAAGGCAGCTCTCCCTATACATTGCAGCAGGGAAGAAATCCCAGAGCCTCCTTGGCCCGAGCCTCCCTTCATGGCACTAACGCCACAGGCTGGCTGCCCAGGCCTATGGGGTGCTTGCTTTGACTGTCAAGCTTCCCGTACCACAGAGAGAGCATGCATTAGTGCTCAGGAAGTGCAGAGACCCAACAGCCGCCCACATTAGCCAGCTCTTAAAAACAAGCCAGTTGGACAGCAATCGGGTACCTGTTGATCTCTGAGATAAACATCCTCTTGGAGTTGCGTGCTGATTGAAAAGGCAAACACTGCTGCCATCCCGGTGGTGGAGTGGAGCCTGGGGTGAAAATGAGGACGTCTAGCAGGCGTTGTCTGAGCTGGGCTGGGCTGGGCTGGGCTGCGTGTGACTCTGCAGCTGATCATGGGTCCGGGGGTGAGTGACAGTGTCCTGTGAGCCTTCTGAGTCAGTTCTATCGTAGGTTCTCAACCAAGCTGGGCAGACGTGTAAAAGGAAAGTGAAATGCTTGGCGCCAGGCTCTTGATGCTTAGCATGAAGGAGGTTGAGCAAAGGAGGGATTTTTGAAGACAGTGAGAAAATTGCTGAACTGGCTGTACTTGGGGGTGAGCAGAAGGGAGGAGGTTTACCCAAGCTCCCATGTGTGCCTAGAATAGATGCCTAGTTTATTTAAATAAGGTACTTGTGGTCAGTAAAGATAGTCTTATGTACATGTATGTATTATGTAAACGTATCTAAGCATTACATAATATATATTGTGTGTATGTATCTATGCTACATGCATGTATCTATATATTATAGGCACATAAAACACATTACAGGCATACATCTATATGTTTCATGTAATATATAACAGGTATATTATATGTATGTGTTATATTTTGCATGCATGTATGATACAGTACATACACTGAGTGGCCAGATTATTATGATCTCTGAATGCATAATAATCTGGCCACTCAGTGTATATCCTATATAATAAAAGGCTAATATGAAAATTGTCCCCTCAACCAGGAATTCGACCAGCAGGCAGGCTGGTCAACCGCCCATGTCCCCTCCCCCAGGCCAGGCTGGCTGGACCCCACCCATGCACGAATTCATGCACCGGGCCTCTAATACACACACACACACACACACACACACACACACACACACACACACAGGCCAGGTTATTAAGCATTCAGAGATCATAATAATCTGGCCACTCAGTGTATATGTATCTATATTTTACACACACCTATATATTGTAGATATTTAATACGTTATATATCTGTATTTTACTTGTATGGATAACATATTACATGTGTATCTATATATTATATGCATGTATCTATACATCATAGGCATATATTATACTAGAGGCCCAGTGCATGACATCGTGCGGGGGGGGGGGGGCAGTCCCTCAGCCTAGCCTGCACCCTCTCCAATCCAGGACCCCTCAGGGGATGTCCGACTGCCTCTCGCAATTCAGGACCCCTGGCTCCTAACCACCTCTGCTTGCCTGCCTGATTGACCCTAACAGCTCCCTTACTGACCTGATTGCCCCTAACTACTCCCCTGCTGGCCTGATCATCCCTAAGCACCTCTGCCTTGCACTGCACCTGGGACCCAGGATTCCCTCCTCCGGCTGGTTGCAGGCACCCAAGACCTGGGCTTTCCTCCCTCTGGCCGGCCGCAGGCACCCAGGACCTGGGCCGGCTTCGCCTGGGCTGGCCGCAGCTGAGGGACCATGGGCGGGAGGCTTGTCCCTCTCCCGGGCCACAGGTGCAGACACAGCCACTGGCGCCTGGGACTGTGGGCAGGCAGCTTGTTCCTCTCCTGGGCCACAGCCTGGCTGGTCCCCATTCCTCTCTCATGGCTCATTTGTGCCTGGCTGGTCCCCATTCCTATCTTGGGAGCTCATTTGTGCCTGGCTGGTCCCCATTCCTCTCTCGTGAGCTCATTTGTGCCTGGCTGGTCCCCATTCCTCTCTCATGGCTCATTTGTGCCTGGCTGGTCTCCATTCCTCTCTCGTGGCTCATTTGTGCCTGGTTTGTCCCCATTCTTATTTTGGGAGCACATTTGTGCCTGGCTGGTCCCCATTCCTATCTTGGGAGCACATTTGTGCCTGGCTGGTCCCCATTCCTCTCTCCCCAGTGTTGAGTGTCTGAGCTGTTATGGCATGATGGTGTGAGGGCATGATGACCATTTGCATATTAGCTCTTTATTATCCTATATAATAAAAGGCTAATTAGGCAAATTGTCCCCTCGACTGGGAGTTTGACCAGGAGTTCGACCAGAGGATGGGGCCTGCCATCCAACTGCCCACAACCCCCTACCCCAATTGGGGGCGGGGCTGGCTGGCCAACTGCCTGCAGCCCCTCCCTCTGGCTGGCCCAGCCTGATTGGTCCCGATCAGGGCGGGCCAGCCAGACCCCCACCCATGCATGAATTCGTGCACTGGGCCTCTAGTATAGGACTAATGGCCCAGTGCATGAAATATGTGCATATTAAAAAGGAATTAATTAGAGGAAATATTTTAATATTGCTATTTTCCCTTTCTCTATAATAGAAGTGTCAGAGATGAAAGAAAATTAGTAAAATGTATATGAAAATCTCCCTCCTGTCAGAGTCTGGGGCATGCCGTGGGACCCAGAGTCAAGTCCCTGCCCATCTGAATGTGCTTCAAATCACAGGAGACCCAGACCCAGCCGGCTCCACCCCCATCAAGCCCCTCCTGGCACTGGGTGGGGAGCACAGCCTCAGATCCCCTATCAAGCTCCCCTGGGTGGGGGGTCCAGCCTGAGGTCCCTAGGTGCAGCCTCAGGTCCCCCAGCCTGGTGCTGGGGTGGGGGCATGGCCTGAGGTCACCTAGCCCGGCATTGGGGCAGGGGGAACAGCCTCAGTTCCCCCGGCCTGGTGCCAGGTGGGGGGGGCGCAGTCTCAGGTTCCCTGTCAAGCCCCACCAGGCAAGGGGTGCAGCCTCAGGTGCCCTGGCCCGGCGCCGAGGTGGGGGGCATGGCCTGAGGTCCCCGTCAAGACGCGCTGGGAGGGGGGTGCAGCCTGAGGTCCCCTGTTAAGCCCTGCCAGGCAGGGGGCATGGCCCTGAGGTCCCTGTCAAGCCCCACTGCACAGAGGGCACGGTCTGAGGTCCCCTGCCCAGGCCAGGTGCCATGCAGCCTCAGGTCCCTGCTGTTTGATCATTACATGAGGGTGTCCCAACTAATTTGCATATTATACTATTATTAGATAGACTAGAGGCCTGGTGCATGAAATTCACGCATGGGAGGGGGGTCCCCTCCCGCCCAGCATGCACACTCTCCAATAAGGTACCCCTCAGGGGATGTCTGATTGTCAGGATTGGGCCTAAACCGGCAGTCAGACATCCCTCTCACAATCTGGTTCCTAACTGCTGGTTCCTAACTGCTCACCTGCCTGCCTGCCTGATCGCCCCTAACTTCCCCCCCTGCCAGCCTGATCACCCCTAACTGCTTCTGCTTAGTGGCCTGATCGCCCCTAATTGCCCTCCCCCTGCCGGCCTGGTTATCCTTTACTGCCAGCCTGGTTGCCCCCAAATGCCCCCTCTGCTGGCCTGGTTGCCCCCAACTGTCCTCCAATTGCCCTCCTGCCAGCCTGGTCACCCCAACTGCCCCCCCCCGCTAGCCTGCTTGCTCCTCACTACTTCACTCTGCTGGCCTGGTCACCCCTCACTGCCCCGCCCCCCCTGCTGGCCTGGTTGCCCTTCACTGCCCTCCCCCTCCCTGCTGGCCTGGTTGCCACTAACTGCCCCTCCCTGCTGGCCTGGTTGCCACTAACTGCCCCCCTCTGCTGGCCTGGTCGCCCCACACAGCCTGCTATTTGGTCGTCCCTCACTAACCCCCCTGCCGGCCTGGTCACTCCACGCAGCCTGCTGTTTGGTTGTTACTGTGAGGGCATCCTGACCAATTTGCATATTAGTATAAATTACATGCATACATTACATGGTTGTATCTGTATGTTACACATATAATTTATATATTATACATTACATGCATGTATCTATCTCTTACATTTCCTCATACATGTGCATTGTATGAAATTTAGAAATATCACAAGGGGACATAGTGCAGTTAGTCTCCAGGCAAGTTGCCCTCCCAGAGGTGAGTTAAAGGCTCCTTTCTCACTCCTGTCCTTGTTCTAGCTGATGCGCCCCCCCCGCCACGCCTCGCAGCCCGCCCGAGTGGGTAATTTGACCTGTGTACCTGTTTCCAAGCCTCCGTGCATTATCTGTCCTCAGTCATTGTCTCCCGTTCTCCCTAGCAGGTTCCTGTGTCGCACCCTGCGTGAACCTGGTCCCACTCTCTAGGTGTCATTCATGTTCTGCATTCTCTGGTCTGTCCCAAACCTCTGTTTCTTTGAGACTGAATCGGACCTATTTCTCCTGACTGCCTCCCTCATTGATTCCTTTCTGCTCTGGACTCCTAGGCTCCTGTTTTCATTATTCCAAAATGACGCCAAAATCCTCTCTAATAAAATGGTAATATGCAAATTAACCATCACTCCGCTACATAAGCCACGCCCACCAGTCAAGCCACGCCCACCAGCCAATCAGGACGAGTATGCAAATTAACCCCCAATCCAAGATGGCTACAGCCACAGAGAGCAAGGTTTCCCAGGTAACAGAGGAAGCCAAGCTTTCCATAGCCGTTGCAGGCCTAAGCCTCCACTCAAGCTACAAAGTTTCAATTATAGAAGGTAAACAAATTCAAACAAATGGCGGCAGAATGGAGCTTGAGAGAGCAGGCCAGGTTGCCGGCGGCAACAGGGGAAGCAAAGCTTTCCACACACCCTGGCCGGGCTCACCCGCTTAAGGCTACAAAGTTTCAATTGTAGAAGGTGAATTAACTGCCACAGAGATGGCTGCCACCCCGGAGGGAGCAGCAGGCTTGGCTCCGCTCCAGGCTACAAAGTTTCAATTGTAGAAGGAAAATAAATTCCAGATACCAGGGCCTCCCCTTGGGTTGCCAGGGGGCGTGGCCGGCCTGCAAACCACCACAGGCCCCTCGCTCAGGCCGCTCCATGCCCCAAGGGAACCCCACCCTGATCCAGGACACCCTTCAGGGCAAACCAGCTGGCCCCCACCCGTGCACCAGGCCTCTATCCTATCTAATAAAAGAGTAATATACAGATTGGTCATGACTGCAACACACAATATAGCTGACGCCATGTGGTCAAAGATCCTGCCCCCATGTGGACACAAGATGGCCACCACAAGATGGCCAGCAGGAGAGGGCAGTTGGGAGGCACCCAGCCTGCAAGGGAGGGCAGTTGTGAGGGACCAGGCCTGCAAGGGAGGGCAGTTGAGAGGGACCAGGTTTGCAAGGGAGGGCAGTTGGAGGTGATCAACCCTACAGGAGAGGGCAGTTAGGGGTGACCAGGCTGGCAGAGGAAGGAAGTTGGGGGCAAACAGGCTGGCAGGGAAGCAGTTAAGCATCAACCAGGCTGGCATGGGAGTGGTTAGGGGGTGATCAGGCTGGCAGGCAGAAGCTGTTAGGGGCAATCAGGAAGGCAGGCAGGCAAGCAGTTGGGAGCCAGCAGTCCTGGATTGTGAGAGGGATGTCCGACTGCCCGTTTAGGCCCGATCCCACCAGGATCGGGCCTAAACGGGCAGTCGGACATCCCTCCAGGAGTCCCAGATTGGAGAGGGTACAGGCTGGGCTGAGGGACAATGCCCCGCTGTGCACGAATTTCGTGCACCGGGCTTCTAGTACATTAAATAAAATATTAAGTCACATCATTGTGGCTAAAGCTATATAAATCCCAAAAGAGGCAAAGAGGTTAGCTCAAACTTCTCAGACATGACAATTAGAAGTTTGCTTTCATTAATGAAAAAAATTCACAAACAAAATCTTTCAAAATAAGGTTCCTGGGGAAGAGAGTGAAGTGAGTCTGTGATGGGGAGAAGATGCAGCCACTGAATTCACACACTCGTGCTTGAGAGCATGACCTTGAAGACAGGCAGCCCTGGTGTTACCTGCCGGTGTGGCCCGGGCAGTCATGTTATCTTCCAGAGCCTCGGGTTCTCAGCGAGAAATGGTCCACGGTAGCAGAACACGGCGCAATCCCTCTGCGCACGTGCTAGGTGAGGTCATGTGCTGCCTGCTGCCGAGGCACTGTGGTGTGGCTTGCCTTCTGGGGTGGGCAGAGCAGTTGCCCCTTTCCCTCTAAAGGTCCGAGTTCTAATCCCTGGGACCTCTGAGTGTGACCTCACAGGGAAAATGGGACTTTGCAGGCCTGATTAAACCCCGGATCTGAAAACAGAGCCTATCTGGGTTATGCAGGTGGACCCAGGTCATCACAGGGTCCTGAGCGGATGGAAGAGGAAGTCAGGCCGGGAGGTGAGACTGAGTCCGTGTCCTGGTCAGCGGGGTTGGTGGCAGAGGCTGCGGCTGGGGAGGAGGGAGAGGCCATGGGAAAGGAGCCGGAAAGGGGGAAATGGAGCCTCCTCAGCCTCCAGAAAGGAATGCAGTCCTGCCGGCACCTGGCTTTTAGCCAGGCAGGGGCACCCAGTGCAGACTTCTGGCCTCTAGAAGACAGTGCATTTGCAAGAGAGTGAAGGTGTGTGGTCTTAGCCACTAAGCTAGTAATTTATAAAGCATCAGCAGGAAACACGTGCCTCTCCCTGCTGGGCTCCTCTAGGGAGACCTAACCTGAACAGCCGAGCGTCCAGTGTGGGACGTAAACATAGATCAATAACCTGCTTCCCTAGGGTCTCAGCTGCGAGGCGCAGCAGCCTGTAAACTACCCTGCCAGAGCAGAAGGGGACCCAGACGGAGCACAGCCAGCTCTCTTCCTGAAGTGATTCCCGTGACAGCACAAGTTAAAAACGCCGGGGAGTTCCCAGCCTCATTGTCACTGGCAAGAAATTCAACTCTGGCCCGGTTAGGGTTTCCCCCTCCGTGTCCCTGCCTCCCATAACTACAGTCTGTTTACAAGGTCAACACTAATCCCTGCTCTGCCTGGAGCACACAGAGTGCGCCCGGCATTCCGATAAGCGTTTGCACCCATCACCCTGTTTTATCCTCACAAAATTCCTCTGGCTGTAGGAGGAATTGCGGGGCCTGCTTTTCAAACTTCTGCTCACGAATCTCAGTGGATCCTGAAGTCAGTTTGGTGGGGAGTGACCAGCAGTTTCAAACAATAAAATACAATAGAAAACACTAGTAGTTTCAGTTATATATGTGGTGCTGGGCTGTGTTATAGAACGTACATGTCAATATGGGTCACGTAAAAGGCAGTTCTTACAGTGGCTTACCCTTAAACATCCAAAACTCACCAGCAAAGCGACGGAGAGCAGGGGCTCCAGCTCCGGGCCCCGATGCTGCACTGACCGCCGAGTGGAGCATGCTGCTTATTCTCTCTGTCCCGTGGTCCCGTCTCACATGGTCTCTTTGAGGACTAAATGGTTAACCCGAGTGCAGCGCTGAGCGGAGGCTCAGCGAATGTGAGCGGCAGAGCTACAGGTTCCCGCTCCGTCTGATCTGGAGTTTGAAATCTAAGGCAATTTCATGCTAATTTAGATGTCCCCTAAAAAGAGGAAAAAAACCAAGTCTCCCCGTTGGAGTAAGTTATCAGCCCGCATCTTTGAGGGTAGTTGGCCTGTCTTGGCAAAGTCCTGTCTGAGAGGATACAGGCTTAGTGGCTTGTTCTGCTCTTGATGCCACTGCACTTCAGCTGGTGATTGGTGACGGGAAAGGTGCAAAGGGAAGGCCAAAGGTCATGGGCAAGGCCATCTGGGTAGCATTGCCAGGAAGCTGCAGTTTCACACTCCCCAGGGAACCACTGGTCTAGTACCCACACTCCGCTGGGGGCAGGGCCTGGCAGAGGGACATAAATGCATGCCCAGTGAAATAGGGAAGGTGCTTTCCTGTCAGCCACACCTGGGAACAGGTCATTGGCCAGAGCAGGTGTGGCCACTGCAAGCGCGGGAAGAGTTGAGCTGCTAATCCCCACCAGAGGAGTTGCCTCTCCTGCTCCCTTGCCCTCTGGCTCCTGGTTCTCTTGTTGCAGGGGATGTGGCCTCTTGCTCTCCCACATTCGCCCACATGGCTCACTGCTCCTTGGAGCCCGCACACGGACTAATGGACTGCAGCAGCATTCTTGTATCTGTAGGAAAGCCAGTCAAGGGAGGAATCCTGCCAGAATCTGGGAGAAGGGACACTTCCTGTCTAAAAGGTTTTGAGGCAACTGGGGCTCTGGTGTTGTTGTTTGTTTTGCCCTCTCTCTTTTCCCGCTCTGTCTCCTCCCTCGGGCCAGCAGTGCATCACAGGTGTTTTGTCCATGTCTTAGAAAAGGTCCTGAGTGTACTTGGTGTTAAGTTCTTTGAGTGAACTTGAAATACATAAACAGGCCCCATTGCTTTCAGAGATTCTGAGATTTAAGAATTTAAGAAGCTAAGAAGTTTTAGGTCTTAATTGGTGAAACTATTTAAACTATTGATCATACTATTCAGCTGATATCCAATTTAAATGAATTCCACACAGCCTCCAGTTCACTTGACTGTAGAGTGATTTTGTAGCTTATTGAGGCTCTAGGGCTCGGGAAGGGTGTGAATGAGCCTCCCTAAGGGCAGCTGGCAAGGTGTCTGCACCAACAGGGGAAGGAGGGCCAGCACGCAGCACCCTGCCCGCCACACCCATCTCCTCATCTCAGCAGTGGCAACCTTTCATTTGCTAGTTTGCTCTGACTGTGTTTGTGGCATGTGGCCCTGCAGCCTTAGAGCACTCAGTAGAAGGGAAAATAAACAGTGCCCATAATTCCCTGAGAGACAGGCACCTTCCCCTCTCTTTTTCTTGAAGAATATGGTTTTTCATTCATTATTTATTTACTAGTGGCCTGGTGCACGAAATTCGTGCACATTAAAAGGGGATTAATTAGATGAAATAACTTAATATTGCTATTTGCCCTTTCTCTATAATAGAAGTGTCAGAGATGAAAGAAAATTAGTAAAATGTATATGAAAACCTTCCTCCTGTCAGAGTCTGGGGTGCACCACGGGACCCAGAGTCAAGTCTCTGCCCACCCACATGCACCTCAAAATCGCGTGAGACTCAGACCCGGTCGGCCTCCCCATATTGGGCTAGATCCAGACCCGGCCAGTCCCATCCTTGTCAAGCCCCACCGGGCAGGGGGCATAGCCTCAGGTCCCCTGGCCTGGCACCAGGACGGGGGGCGTGGCCTGAGGTCCCCCAGCCCAGACCAGGGTGGGGGACATGCCTTGAGGTATCCCGTCAAGCCCTGCTGGGTCGGGGGGCATGGCCTGAGGTCCTCCATCAAGACCTGCCAGGCCAGGGGGAGGGGAGATACACGCAGCCTCAGATCCCCTGGCCCAACACCAGGAGGGGGGCGCAGCCTCAGGTCCCCCATCAAGCCTACTGGCAGGGGGGCACAGTCTCAGGTCCCCTGATAAGCCCCACTGGGCAGGAGGCATGGCCTGAGTTCCCCTGACCCAGCACTGGGGGTGCACCTTGAGGTCCCCTGTCAAGCCCTGCTGGGTCGGGGGCACGGCCTGAGGTCCTCTGTCAAGTCCCGTTGGGTGGGGGGCATGGCCTGAGGTCCTCTGTCAAGCCCAGCCAGGCAGGGGGCGCAATTTCAGGTCCCCTGGCCCAGCACCAGGAGGGGGGCGCAGTCTCAGGTCCCCTGATAAGCCCCGCTGGGCAGGGGGCATGGCCTGAGTTCCCCTGACCCAGCACTGGGGGTGCACCTTGAGGTCGCCTGTCAAACCCAGCCAGGCAGGGGTCACAGCCTCAGGTCCCCTGCCTGTGCTGGGGCAAGGGGCATGGCCTGAGGTCCCCTGTCAAGTTCTGCTGGGCGGGGGGTGCGGTCTGAGGTCCCCTGGCCTGGCGCTGGGGTGAGGGGAGCAGCCTGAGGTCCCCCACCAAGCCCCTCTGGGTGGGGGGTGTGGCCTCAGGTCCCCTGGCCTGGCACTGGGGCGGGGTGTGTGGCCTGTGGTCCCCCAGCCTGATGCCAGGGTGGGGGGTGCGGCTTGAGGTCCCCTGTCAAGCCCTGCCAGGTGGGGAGCGCGGCCTGAGGTCTCCTGTCAAGCCCCACAGGAGCGGGGGAGGGCGTAGCCTCAGGTCCCTGCTGATTGCTCGTTAAGGCTCCTTATGGGAACTTGGCCTCAACTGTGGGTGCAGCCATCTTTGTGATGGAGTGATGGTTAATTAGCATATCCCCTCTTTATTAGCTAGGACTAGAGGCCCGGTGCACAAAATTCGTGCACTGGGGGCGGGGGAGGGTGACCCAGAGCCCAGCCTGCACCCTCTCCAATCTGGGACCTCTCGGGGGATGTCTGACTGTGGGATTGGACCTAAACCGGCAGTTGGACATCCCTCTCACAATCCGGGACTGCTGGCTCCCAACCACTCGCCTGCCTGCCAGCCTGATCACCCCCTAACCACTCCCCTGCCAGCCTGATCGATGCCTAACTGCCCTCCCCTGCTGGCCCGGTCGTGCTCAACTGCCTTTCCCTGTCAGCCTGGTTGCCCTTAACTGCCCTCCCCTTCAGGCCCAATCACCCCCCAACTGCCCTCCACTGCCAACCTGGTCACCCCCAACTTCCCTCCCCTGCAGGCCCTAACTGCCCTCCTCTGCCAGCCCGGTCACCCCCAACTGCCGTCTCCTGCTGGCCCAGTTGCCCCTAACTACACACCCCCTGCTGGCCTGGTCACCCCAAAATGCCCTCCCCTGCAGGCTTGGTCCCCCCCAAATGCCCTCCCCTGCAGGCCTGGTCCCCCCCAACTGCCGTCTCCTGCTGGCCCAGTTGCCCCTAACTGCGCACCCCCTGCCAGCCTGGTTTCCCCAAATGCCCTCCCCTGCTGGCCCAGTTGCCCCTAACTGCCCTCCTCTGCAGGCCTGGTTCCCCCCAAATGTCCTCCCCTGCCAGCCTGGTTGCCCCTAACTGCCCTCCCCTGCTGACCCAGTCACCCCCAACTGCCCTCCCCTGCAGACCTGGTCCCCCCAACTGCCCTCCCCCGCAGGCCTGGTCCCCCCCAACTGCCCTCCCCTGCAGGCCTGGTCACCTCCAACTGCCCTCCCCTACAGGCCTGGTCACCCCTAACTGCCCTCCCCTATTGGCCCAATCGCCCACAACTACCCTCCCCTGCCGGATATCTTGTGGTGGCCATCTTTGACCACATGGGGCGGCCATCTTGTGCGAGGGTGTGATGGTCAATTTGCATATTATGTCTTTATTATATAGGATACTTGATTTTTTTAGAGCAGCCCGAGTTTCACATAAAAAATTAAGCCGAAGGTACAGTGACTTCTGATACATCCTCTGTCACCCCACCAACGTCCCCCTTTATCAATGTCCCCCACCAGACGGGTACATTTGTGACAATCAGTGAACCCACATGGACACCATTATCACTCAGAGTCCACAGTTTATTAGTTTACATTATAGGTCACTCTTGGTGTTGTACATTCTATTGGTTTAGGCCAGTGATCAGCAAACTCATTAGTCAACAGAGCCAAATATCAACAGTACAACGATTTAAATTTCTTTTGAGAGCCGAAAACCGACTTCTGCGCATGGGCCATGAAGTTCCAGTTGCACTGTACATGCGCGCCTGCATGTGGTATTTTGTGGAAGAGCCACACTCAAGGGGCCAAAGAGCCGCATGTGGCTCGCGAGCTGTGGTTTAGGCGAATGTATGACATGGGTCCATCATTATAGCATCATACAGTGAGTTCTCTGTCCTAAAAATCCTCCATGTTCCTTCTACCCCCAGACCCTTGAACGCTGACAAGAACCAACCTCTTACTGTCTCCATAGTTTAGTCTTTTCCAGAAAGTCACAGGGTTGGGATCATACTGTGCACAGACCTTTCAGATGCTTCCTCCACTTTGTGATGCAAATCTCCAGTTCCTCCGGGTCTTCCTGTGGCTCGACAGCCACTTCCTAGTGCTGAGTAACACCCCCGTCGTCTGCGGGGGGGTGGGGTGGGGGTGGGCCGCAGCTCATTCGTCCTGTCAGCTCTGGAGGACATCGCGGTTGCTTCCAAGTTTTGGAAATTATGAGTAAAGCTGCTGAGTTTGCTGTGGACGTAAGTTTTCAGCTCCTTTGGGTAAACACCAATGGGTATGATTGCTGGATGGTGAGGTCAGAGCATATTTAGTTTAGCGAGCAGTTGAGAAACTCTCTTCTAAAGTGACAGCTCTCTCTGTCTGTCTCTCATTATCTATCTATATCTATCTATCATCTATCTATCTATCTATCTATCTATCTATCTATCTATCATCTATCTATCATCTATCTATCTCTATCATCTATCTATCTATCTATCTATCTATCAGTCATCTATCTATCTATCTATCTATCTATCTATCTATCTATCTATCTATCTATCGTCTATCTATCTATCGTCTATCTATCAATTATCTATCTATCTATCTATCTATCTATCTATCTATCTATCTATCTATCTATCATCTATCTATCTCTAAGTGTAAGTGGTTGGCAGTGGCCTCAATGAATGAATGAGTACATGCATATAGTCACTTGGTGGGGTGGTTCTGCGAGACCCCTGTGGACTGGCATTAATCTCTAGGCATACGATTCCAGCAGATGCCCATTGCCCCTCGCTCTGTACCTCCCCCCCCCCCCCCGAGGTACCTGTGCAAGGCCTGTGGGAGCTGAGGTGAGTCTCCAGTGGCAGGTGTGCAGGCCCCACAGCAAGGGTGGGAAGTGGCCTCACAGGGCGCATGTGGAGGACTCTGTCCTCTGAAATATGCAGACGGCTATTGGCTTTGTGAGGACAAAGAACAACTAGGCGTGTGTTAGCCTTTTAGGGGGAGCTCAGTGTTCCTTTCTGCCAAACGCATACATGCGCTTGCAGACCCACCTTCTCAAGGCAGGAACCTCATACTCTGAGCGGAGAGGAGGGAAAAGCCAGGCCTGTGTTGCGTGGCCTTGGGGATAGCTCTCCTGGACACCCAGCCTAGCTGAGGACAGGTGAGCAGGAAGGCAGCGGGCCCTCCGCACGGCGTCCAGAGCGGCCTGCAGCAGGTACTCACAGAGGTCACTGGGGGTGATCCTCCCTGGACCACAGTCTCTCGGGCGACTCCTCAGAGCTTCTCTCCAGCGACCTTGTCACAGGTGTGTGCGCAGCAGCACAGACGGGGCCTCAGGTGCCCAGCCTCGGGCCTGCCCGTTGTTTCTGGGGCAGAAGCTCCCCGGTGGCTTGTGCACACGGGGACGCTTGAGAGGCCGTGTCAGAGGACATGGAACACGCCTCTCTGCTGAGGACACCAGTGGCCAGAACTTCCTAACTGAACACTGATCGTACGTCGGGGAGCAGACCTGCAGGCTGAAGTCCTGAGGACCAAGTGCCCTCCACGCTGTGACTGAGACACGGAGGAGAGAAGGAGGTGGGGGGTCAGAGCACCTCCATGCGCTCAGCAGGGCGCCTGCTGTGCCCGCGGCTGCGGAACAAGTGCTTCCTTTGTCGGATCAGCACGTCTGACTAGTCGGAGAGGCCACACGTGTATAACCAGTTCAGCCTTCATCAAGTTCAGGACAGCCTGTGTGGACGGCGCCCAGTTCCTCGAGTCAGGCCTCCGTGATTGGCAGGCGCCCCACATTCCCGGTACCTGTGCGTCATCTCCTGAGTCACCGTGAGCCGCACAGCTGGCTGCGAACAAGAAGCATATTTGGGAACGAAAAGAGGCGCATACCTGAGCCTCAGTTGTAGGGCCGTCTTTCACGAGGACCCGCTTGCCCGGGACAATGCATTGTCACCACGGTCTGTCGTGGGAGTTTGGCTTTGACCTCGCCCTCTGCCCATGCAGGCGAGCGAGCAGAGGAGGCCGTTGTCCAGCCCTGCTCTGCAATGGCAGTGCGCGGCGCTGTCCTCCACGCCCTCCTCCCCGGCGGCCGGTGGGCTTCAGGCCGAACAAGGGCCCATGCGCAGCCTGTTCACTGCCCTCTGACCCTTTGTGGTTGGCACGGCCAGGAGCTGCAGGGCTCCCGGGCTCCTGTCCTCGCCCCAGGGCCACGCATCACTCTTGTCCCCCAGCCCCAGGGAACGCGTCCACTGCCACCCTGTGGTCAGCACCCAGCCTAGCTGAGGGCAGCAGCCGCCCGGACCCGGGCACCGCACAGGGTCCGGGTCACAGCCGCTCATCACCAGGCTGAGTGGCAGCCGCTCACTGGACGGTTGTGCAGGGAGACGGCCCCCTCCCCCTCCCAGGACGTGGGAGCCGGAGCAGAGGGGCAGGCTGCTTCCTCCGAGTCCCCTGCCGGCCCTGCCCCCGCCGGCTGTGCCTTGTGAGCGGGCAGCCTGGGCCCAGGAGGCCTGTCCGGTGCAGAGGGGCCTCGGGACCCTGCTGTGTGAGCTGTTGGAATAGAACGCCCTGAGGGTCTGCCCCCCCCTCCGAATCCCCCCCCCCCCCCCCCGCACCGTCATTGTAAAGGGAAGACTTAGGAGGCTACAGATATTTAAAAAGCAAGTAAACAACCAAATATCTTAAAAAAAGAGAGAGAGAGAGAATTCCAGAACACTGTGTAGGCCAATGCTTTCAGGCCTAGGATGTTACAGAGAAAGGTTTCTCCAGGTGTTATGGCACCAGGTGCTGTGGTCAGGTGGGTGAGAGGGTGTGTCTCTGAGGCCTTCCCCTCCTGTTTTCTGAATCCTCATCGCCTCCTAGCCTCCTCAGTGCTGTCTGCCTGCAAAGAATGGAACCTTGAGTTCATGTGCCGCAGGCGGGTTAGGCTGCCACCTTCTGGCCATTGTTAGAAGACACCTAAAACAGCTGGAAAACAGAAGCGAGGACGGGGCGTGGCGTGAACACATGCCTTCTTTCATGGCCTTTTAAGTTTACTTTCCACAGACTTCCTTCGAGACACAGGACACAGCCTTCTTCCGGTTCAATATGCACCTCCCCGCCCACACGAGGAGAGTGTGCGATAAAATAGGAGGAAATTCAATCACATATTGAACGATCACGTATGTTAAATTACATGCCACCCAGTGCGTATGGATACATCTATTTGACCTCCTCCCAATGACCAAACGCCCGAACGTGCTCTTTCCAAAGGCTCCTAGCTTGTACACTTGGCATTTGTACACGTTTGCAGTGTGCAGCACGGGCCTCAGGGCCGTGCTTCTGTGGAGCAAAGCTCCGAAGGGCCTCCCTGGGGCTCCTGGCCTTCCCATCAGGACAGATGCAGACGGAGCGGCGAGGAGAGAATGCATTGCTGGTGATGGGCGCTGCTTTGCTGGCTTGTTGCTAACGCACCTGCAGTATTTACTGAGTGCCTGTTGTGTACAAGGCACTGCTTCAGGGGGCACAGAAAT
The DNA here is from genome assembly GCF_951640355.1 of Cnephaeus nilssonii. Taxonomy (NCBI): domain Eukaryota; kingdom Metazoa; phylum Chordata; class Mammalia; order Chiroptera; family Vespertilionidae; genus Cnephaeus; species Cnephaeus nilssonii. The sequence goes on along the minus strand of NC_137089.1, from coordinate 55,241,530 downwards.
GAGTAAAACGTACAAAAATCACCTACCCACCCCTTGGAGCGCACACATGCGTGGGAGGAGATAGACCAAATGAAGTGTAGTAAGTGCTGTGGGGCAGGCAATGCAGAGGAGGTGGTGGGCGTGGGGGTCTGGCATGGTGAACGGGTGCTCTAAGAGGCTGTGTGTGAACGAAGAGCTGAGGGCCTGTTCAGGTGGGAGGCCTGGCAGGGGCAAAGGCTCCGGGAAGGTGAGCAAGGAGGCCTGTCACTGGGCTGAGAGAAGTAGAGGCCATGGGAGGATGGCACTGAGGGAGGAGCAGGTGCTGCACTGGGGAAGGGAGGCGGGCCGTCCTGGGCGCTGGGCACCAATTGGTCGCTATTGATGTCCTTGCGTGTCCCAAGAGGACCAGTGTGAACACACCCGCCCCATCGCCCTGCGGCTCCTGGGTCATCTCTCCAACGGCTGCAGCCAACACTCGTTTCAGGCTCTGACTTAGGAAAATCACATTAAGGAACGGAGAAGCCAGGCTATTCAAAGTACCATTCATGTGGATGTTTAAAAGATAGTAGTAATGCCGGAGCAAACAGAGCGATCCGGGATTGCAGCTGACAGGACTGCTTCGCTGAGCCTGTGCCTGGCTCTGTGTAAAGACTCGGAGCGTATCTGTTTAACGGAGAGCAGATGGACACATGGACCCGTCCCAGCCCGCTGGGTGAAGCCAGCTACCTGCCCGAGGGACCCCTGGAGCAGCCATTGCAAAGCCCACTGACTGGCCAGGGAGGAGGCCGCCAGCAATAGCGGCAGGAGGAGGCAGCCAGCCAGCTAGACACCAGCTACACATAATCTAGACACCAGCTAGGTGGCAGCTAGAGAGCAGCTAGGCAGCAGCTAGGCAGCAGCTAGACACCAGCTAGACAGCAGCTAGACACAAGCTAGACACCAGCTAGGCAACAGCTAGACACCAGCTAGACACCAGCTAGACACCAGCTAGGCATCAGCTAGGCAGCAGCTAAGCAGCAGATAGGCACCAGTTAGACACCAGCTAGGCAGAGGCTAGACACAAGCTAGGCACCAGCTAGGCAGCAGCTAGATACAAGGTAGACACCAGCTAGGCAGCAGCTAGGCACCAGCTAGACACCAGCTAGGCAGCAGCTAGACACCAGCTAGACACCAGCTAGACACCAGCTAGGCAGCAGCTAGACACAAGCTAGACACGAGCTAGGCAGCAGCTAGGCACCAGCTGGACACCAGCTAGGCAGCAGCTAGGCAGCAGCTAGACACCAGCTAGGCAGCAGCTAGGCACCAGCTAGACACCAGCTAGGCAGCAGCTAGACACCAGCTAGACACCAGCTAGGCAGCAGCTAGACACCAGCTAGGCAGCAGCTAGACACCAGCTAGGCAGCAGCTAGGCAGCAGGTAGGCACGAGCTAGGCAGCAGCTAGGCAGCAGATAGACACCAGCTAGGCACCAGTTAGGCAGCAGCTAGGCAGCAGCTAGACACCAGCTAGGCACCAGTTAGGCAGCAGCTAGGCAGCAGCTGGACACCAGCGAGGCAGCAGCTAGACACAAGCTAGACACCAGCTAGGAACCAGTTAGGAAGCAGCTAGGCACCAGTTTGGCAGCAGCTAGGCACCAGCTAGGCAGCAGATAAGCAGCAGCTAGGCAGCAGCTAGACAACAGCTAGTCACCAGCTAGACACCAGCTAGGCAGCAGCTAGGCACCAGTTAGGCAGCAGCTAGACACCAGCTAGACACCAGATAGGCAGCAGCTAGATACCAGCTAGGCAGCAGCTAGGCAGCAGCTAGGCAGCAGCTAGACACCAGCTAGGCAGCAGCTAGACACCAGCTAGGCAGCAGCTAGACACCAGCTAGGCAGCAGCTAGGCAGCAGCTAGGCAGCAGCTAGACAACAGCTAGACACCAGCTAGGCAGAAGCTAGGCAGCAGCTAGGCAGCAGCTAGGCACCAGCTAGACACCAGCTAGACACCAGCTTGGCACTAGCTAGGCAGCAGCTAGGCAGGAGCTAGACACCAGCTAGACACCAGCTATACACAAGCTAGGCAGCACCTAGGCAGCAGCTAGGCAGCAGCTAGGCCGCAGCTACACAACAGCTAGACACCAGCTAGGCAGCAGCTAGGCACCAGCTAGACACCAGCTAGACACCAGCTAGACACCAGCTAGGCACCAGCTAGACACCAGCTAGGCACCAGCTAGACACCAGGTAGACACAAGCTAGACACCAGCTAGACACCAGCTAGGCAGCAGCTAGACACCAGCTAGGCACCAGCTAGGCAGCAGCTAGGCAGCAGCTAGGCAGCAGCTAGACAACAGCTAGATACCAGCTAGGCAGCAGCTAGGCAGCATCTAGGCACCAGCTAGGAACCAGCTTGGCAGCAGCTAGACACCAGCTAGGCAGCAGCTAGGCACCAGCTAGGCAGCAGCTAGGCAGCAGCTAGACACCAGCTAGGAACCAGTTAGGCAGCAGCTAGGCAGCAGCTAGACACCAGCTAGGCAGCAGCTTGGCAGCAGCTAGACACCAGCTAGGCACCAGTTAGGCAGCAGCTAGGCAGCAGCTAGGCAGCAGCTAGGCAGCAGCTAGACAACAGCTAGACACCAGCTAGGCAGCAGTTAGACACCAGCTAGGCAGCAGCTAGACATCAGCTAGACACCAGCTAGACACCAGCTAGGCAGCAGCTAGGCAGCAGCTAGACAACAGCTAGACACCAGCTAGGCAGCAGCTATGCAGCATCTAGGCACCAGCTAGACACCAGCTTGGCACCAGCTAGACACCAGCTAGACAACAGCTAGGCACCAGCTAGGCAGCAGCTAGGCAGCATCTAGACACCAGCTAGGAACCAGTTAGGCAGCAGCTAGACACCAGCTAGATAACAGTTAGGCACCAGCTAGACACCAGCTAGGCATTAGCTAGACACCAGCTAGACACCAGCTAGACACCAGCTAGGCAGCAGCTAGGCAGCAGCTAGACACCAGCTAGGCAGCAGTTAGACACCAGCTACACACCAGCTAGGCAGCAGCTAGACACCAGCTAGGCAGCAGCTAGGCACCAGCTAGGCAGCAGCTAGACACCAGCTAGGCAGCAGCTAGACACCAGCTAGGCAGCAGCTAGACACCAGCTAGGCAGCAGCTAGGCAGCACCTAGGCAGCAGCTACACAACAGCTAGACACCAGCTAGCCAGCAACTAGGCACCAGGTAGACACCAGCTAGACACCAGCTAGGCACCAGATAGGCAGCAGCTAGGCAGCAGCTAGACACCAGGTAGGCAGCATCTAGACACCAGCTAGGCAGCAGCTAGGCAGCAGCTCGGCAGCAGCTAGGCAGCAGCTAGACAACAGCTAGACACCAGCTAGGCACCAGCTAGACACCAGCTTGGCACCAGCTAGGCAGCAGCTAGGCAGCAGCTAGACACCAGTTAGGCAGCAGCTAGACACCAGCTAGACACCAGCTAGGCAGCAGCTAGACACCAGCTAGACACCAGCTAGATACCAGCTAGACACCAGCTAGGCACCAGCTAGACACCAGCTAGACACCAGCTAGACACCAGCTAGGCACCAGCTAGATACCAGCTAGGCAGCAGCTAGACACAAGCTAGGCACCAGTTAGGCAGCAACTAGGCAGCAGCTAGGCAGTAGCTAGACACCAGCTAGATACCAGCTAGGCAGCAGCTAGACACCAGCTAGGCAGCAGCTAGACACCAGTTAGGCACCAGTTAGGCAGCAGCTAGGCAGCAGCTAGACAACAGCTAGACACCAGCTAGACAGCAGCTAGGCAGCAGCTAGGCACCAGTTAGGCAGCAGCTAGGCAGCAGCTAGACAACAGCTAGACACCAGCTAGACAGCAGCCAGGCACCAGCTAGGCAGCAGCTAGGCAGCAGCGGCAATTATGTGCTCTGTGCTTTCCGTGGGAGGAAGGATCAGGGCGTTGGCAGAAACTGTGGAAGGAACGGCAATCTCTGTGCGGCCGGGATGCAGGAGTGGCCCAGGCCCAGGGGGGGTGTCTTCCTTACTGCCCTGGCGCACGGGAACCTCCTCCTGGGCAAGTCTGTCCACAGGCGCTTTCGTGGAATGTCGGTCTTGCCATCACTGCTCTTCTTCCATATAAAGGGCTTTAAATTAATGAGCTGCTATTATAAACGCATTAAGCAATACATTCACGGCTTTAACATTTGTGTTTTTTTTTCATTTCCTCCCCTTTTTTTATTAAGGTATTATATGTGTACATATCTTACAATTGCCCCCCCCCCCACTCCCATACATGCCCTGACCCCCCAGAGTTTTGCGTCCATTGGTTATGCTTATATGCATGCATACACGTCCTTCGGTTGATCTCTTATCTCCCCCGCCTCTCCCTAACCTTCCCGCTGTAATTTGACGGTCTTTTTGATGCGTTACTGTCTCTGTATCTATCTTTTTGTTCATCAGTTTATAATGTTCTTTATTATCCATAAATGAGTGAGATCATGTGGTATTTTTCTTTCATTGACTGGCTTATTTCACTTAGCATAATGTTCTCCAATTCCATCCAGGTTGCTGCAAATGGTAAGAATTCCTTCGTTTTTATGGCAGCATAGTATTCCATTGTGTAGATGTACCACAGTTTTCTGATCCAGTCATCTGCTGACGGGCACCTAGGCTGTTTCCAAATCTTAGCTATGGTGAATTGTGCTGCTATGAACATAGGGGTGCATATATCCTTTCTGATTGGTGTTTCTAGTTTCTTAGGATATATTCCAAGGAGTGGGATTACTGGGTCAAATGGGAGTTCCATTTTCAGTTTTTTGAGGAAACTCCATACTGTTCTCCACAGTGGCTGCACCAGTCTGCCTTCCCACCAGCAGTGCATGAGGGTTCCTTTTTCTCCGCATCCTCGCCAACACTTGTCGTTTGTTGATTTGTTGATGATAGCCATTCTGACAAGTGTGAGATGGTACCGCATTGTCGTTTTGATTTGCATCTCTCAGGTAATTAGTGACTTTGAGCATGTTTTCATGTGTCTCTTGGCCTTCCTTCTGTCTTCTTTTGAAAAGATTCTATTGAGGTCCATTGCCCATTTTTTTTTATTGGATCATTTATCTTCCTTTTATTAAGTTGTGTAAGTAGATGTTGGAGATTAAACATTTATTAGTATTAACATTTGCAAATATGTTCTCCCATACAGTGGGCTTTCTTGTTGTTTTGTTGATGGTTTCTTTTGCTGTGCCAAAGCTTTTTATTTTGATGTAGTCCCATTTGTTTATATTCTCTTTAGCTTCCATTGCCCGAGGTGCACTATCAGTGAAGAAGTTCTTTCGGCATGTGTCTGAGATTTTGCTGCCTGTAGATTCCTCTAGTATGTTTATGGTTTCCTGTTGTATGTTTAAGTCCTGTATCCATTTTGAGTTTATTTTTGTGTATGGTGTAAGTTGGTGATCTAGTTTCATTTTTTTGCATGTATCTGTCCAATTTTCCCAACATCATTTATTGAAGAGACTAGAAGCCCGGTGCACGAAATTTGTGCACGGCGGGGGGTTGTCCCTCAGCCCAGCCTGTACCCTCCCCAATCTGGGACTCCTGGAGGGATGTCTGACTGCCCGTTTAGGCCCGATCCTGGTGGGATCAGGCCTAAACGGGCAGTCGGACATCCCTCTCACAAGCCAGGACTGCTGGCTCCCAACTGCTTGCCTGCCTGCCTTCCTGATTGCCCCTAACAGCTTCTGCCTGCCAGCCTGATCACCCCCTAACCACTCCCATGCCAGCCTGCTTGATGCCTAACTGCTCCCCTGACAGCCTGTTTGCCCCCAACTTCCCTCCTCTGCCGGCCTGGTCACCCCTAACTGCCCTCTCCTGCAGGGTTGATCACCTCCAACTGCCCTCCCTTGCAAGCCTGGTCCCTCTCAACTGCCCTCCCTTGCAGGCCTGGTCTCTCACAACTGCCCTCCCTTGCAGGCCGGGTGCCTCCCAACTGCCCTCTCCTGCTGGCCATCTTGTAGTGGCCATCTTATGTCCACATGGGGGCAGGATCTTTGACCACATGGCGTCAGCTATATTGTGTGTTGCAGTGATGATCAATCTATATATTACTCTTTGATTAGATAGGATAGAGGCCTGGTGCACGGGTGGGGGCCAGCTGGTTTGCCCTGAAGGGTGTCATAGATAAGGGTGGGGGTTCCCTTGGGGTGTGGGGCGGCCTGAGCGAGGGGCCTGTGGTGGTTTGCAGGCCGGCCACGCCCCCTGGCAACCCAAGAGGAGGCCCTGGTATCTGGAATTTATTTTCCTTCTACAATTGAAACTTTGTAGCCTTAAGTGGGTGAGCCCGGCCAGGGTGTGTGGAAAGCTTTGCTTCCCCTGTTGCCGCCGGCAACCCTGGCCTGCTCTCTCAAGCTCCATTCTGCCGCCATTTGTTTGAATTTGTTTACCTTCTATAATTGAAACTTTGTAGCTTGAGTGGAGGCTTAGGCCTGCAATGGCTATGGAAAGCTTGGCTTACTCTGTTACCTAGGAAACCTTGCTCTCTGTGGCTGTAGCCATCTTGGATTGGGGTTAATTTGCATACTCTCCCTGATTGACTGGTGGGCATGGCTTGGCTGGTGGGCGTGGCTTATGTAGCGGAGTGATGGTTAATTTGCATATTACCATTTTATTAGAGAGGATTGTCTTGATTCCATTGTATGTTCATGCCTCCTTTGTCAAATATTAATTGAGCATAGTGATTTGGGTCGATATCTGGATTCTCTATTCTATTCCATTGATCTATAGGTCTGTTCTTGTGCCAGTACCAGGCTGTTTTGAGAACAGTGGCTTTGTAATACAGCTTGAAATCTGGTATTGGGATCCCTCCTACTTTATTCTTCTTTCTCAGGATTGCTGTGGCTATTTGGGGTCTTTTTTTATTCCAGATGAATTTTTGGAGAGTTCTTTCAAGGTCTGTGAAATATGCCGTTGGTATTTTAATGGGGAGTGCATTGAATCTATAGATTGCTTTGGGTAGTATGGACATTTTAATGCTGTTGATTCTACCAATCCATGAACATGGTATGTTCTTCCATCTGTTTACATCTTCCTCTATCTCTTTTTTCAGTGTCCTGTAGTTTTCCGTGTATAGGTCTTTTACCTCCTTATTAAGTTTATTCCTAGATATCTTAATTTTTTTGGTGCGATGGTAAATGGAATTGCTTTTTTAGTTTCTCTTTCTATAAGTTCACTATTGGAGTATAGAAAGGCCATAGATTTCTTGGCATTAATTTTGTATCCTGCTACATTGCCGAATTCATTTATTAAGTCTATTAGTTTTTTATGGAGTCTTTCGGGTTTTTTATGTACAATATCATGTCATCTGCAAATAAGGACAGCTTTACTTCCTCTTTTCCAATTTGGATGCCTTTTATTTCTTCTTGTCTAACTGCAATGGCTAATAGTTCCAGTACTATGTCAAACAGGAGTGGTGAGAGTGGGCATCCCTGTCTTGTTCCTGTTCTTAGGGGAAATGGTTTTAGCTTTTGCCCATTGAGTATGATGTTTGCTGTGGGTTTATCATATATAGCTTTTATTATGTTGCGGTATGATCCTTCTATTCCCACCTTGTTGAGAGTTTTTATCAAGAAAAGGTGTTGGATTTTGTCAAATGCTTTTTCTGCATCAATTGATATGACTATGTGATTTTTATCTCTCAATTTGTTTATGTGATGTATCACGTTTATTGATTTGCGGATATTGTACCATCCTTGCATTCCTGGGATAAATCCTACTTGGTCACGGTATATGATCTTTCTGATGTACTGCTGGAGCCGATTTGCTAGAATTTTTGCATCTATGTTCATGAGGGATATTGGCCTGTAATTCTCTTTCATTGTGTTGTCTTTATCTGGTTTTGGTATTAGGGTGATACTGGCTTCACAGAAGGAGCTTGGAAGTGTTCCTTCCTCTTGAATTTTTTGGAATAGTCTGAGAAGTTTAGGTTTCATTTCTTCCTTGAATGTTTGGTAAAACTCTCCTGTGAAGCCGTCTGGCCCTGGGCTTTTGTTTGCCAGAAGCTTTTTGATGACTGCTTCAATTTCTTCCATAGTTACTGGCCTATTGAGTTGTTTAGATTCTTCCTGATTGAGTTTTGGAAGGTTATATTTTTCTAGGAAGATGTCCATTTCTTCCAGGTTGTCCAGTTTATTGGAATAGAGTTGTTCATAGTATTTTTAAACAATCCTTTGTATTTCTGAGGGGTCTGTTGTTATTTCTCCTCTTTCATTTTTGATTTTCTTTATTTGGGTCCTCTCTCTTTGCTTCTTGGTGAGCCTGGCTAGAGGTCCATCAATCTGTTTATCCTTTCAAAGAACCAGCTCTTGGTTTTGTTGATCTTTTGTATTTTTTCTTTGGTCTCTATGTTGTTTATCTCCGCTCTGATCTTTATTATTTCCTTCCTTCTTCTTACACTGGGCTTTTCTTGTTGCTCTTTTTCTAACTCTTTGAGTTGTAGGGTTAGGTAATTTATTACCATTGTTTTTTGTTTTTTTTTGCAGTAGGCTTGTAGAGCTATGAACTTCCCTCTCAAGGCTGCTTTCGCTGTGTCCCATAGATTTTGGATTGTTGCGTTTTCATTGTCATTTGTTTCCATGACGTTTTTTATTTCTTCCTTGATCTCTCTGGTAACCCAGTCATTGTTTAATAGCATGCTGTTTAGTCTCCATGTGTTTGATTTCTTTGGATTGTTTTTATTGTAGTTGATTTCCAGTTTTATGTCACTGTGATCTAAGAAGATGCTTGATATGATTTCTATCTTCTTAAATTTGAAGAGACTTTGCCTATGTCCTAGCATATGGTCTATATTTGAAAATGACCCATTTGCACTTGAGAAGAATGTATATTCGGTGGCTTAGAGGTGAAATGTTCTGAAGATGTCAATTAATTCCATCTGGTCTAGTGAGTCATTTAGGATTGATGTTTCGTTGCTGATTTTTTGTTTATAGGATTTGGTGATAGTGGGGTATTAAAGTCTCCTACTATGAAAGAAAAAAAAAGTCTCCTTCTATGATTGTATTGCTGTCAATCTCTCCCTTTATATCCCCACAGGAGTTTTTTTAAAATGTATTTCGGGGCTCCTGTATTGGGTATGTATATGTTTACCAGAGTTATTTCTTCTTGTTGGATTACTCCCTTTAGTATTATGAAGTGGCCTTCCTTATCTCTTGTTATGTCCTTCACTTTGAGATCTAATTTGTCTGATATAAGTATTGCTACCCCAGCTTTTTTTTTCATTTGCATTCGCCTGGAAAACCTTTTTCCATCCCTTCACCCTCAGTCTGTGTGCATCTTTTTTTTCTGAGGTGGGTTTCTTGTAGACAGCAGATATATGGGTTTTGTTTTCTTATCTATTCCCTTACCCTATATCTTTTGATTGGGGCATTTAATCCATTTACATTTAAAGTTATTATTGATAGGTACTTATTTGTCGCCATTTTTTTTCTATATCCCTGTGTTCCTTCTTTGCTTCCTATTTCTTTTTTTATAGCAGAACCTTAAGCATTTCTTTCATTGCTGGTTTTGTGGTGATAAATTCCCTTATTCCTTTTTTGTCTGTGAAGCTCCTGATTTCACCTTCAATTTTGATGGATAGCCTTGCTGGGTACAATATTCTTGGATTAAGACCCTTCCTTTGCATGACTTTATAAATTTCATTCCATTCCCTTCTGGCCTGATGAGTTTCTGTTGAGAAATTAGTTGCTAGTCTGATGGGGGTTCCTTTGTATGTAACTTCCTGTCTCTCTCTGGCCGCTTTTAAGATTCTTACTTTGTCGTTGGTGTTTGCCAATTTAATTATAATGTGCCTTGGTGTCAGTCTTTTGGGGTTCATTTTGCTTGGGACTCAGTGAGCTTCTTGAATTTGTGTGTTTTTTTTCCCCCCTATATCAGGAAAGTTTTCTGTCATTATTTCTTCAAACAGGTTTTCTATTCCTTGCTCAGTTTCCTTTCCTTCTGGAATTCCTATTATGCGGATGTTGTTTTGTTTCATGTTGTCCCAAAGTTCCCTTAGGCTCTCCTCCTGCTTTTTAATTTTTTTTCTAGAAGCTGTTCTACTTGGGTATGTTTTTCCATCTTGTCTTCTAGCTCACTGATGTGGTCCTCTGCCTCTTCTAGTCTACTCTTGATGCTTTCTATTGAGTTCTTTACAGTAGCGATATCATTTTTCATTTATTCTTGGTTCTTCTTCATTTCCTCTTGGTTCTACTCATATTGTCCAATTTGTCTTCCATTCTTTTCAGCCACCTTATGACCATTTCTCTGAATTCTTTCTTTTATAGGTTGCTTGCCTCTAATTTGTTTACTTCCTTTTCTGGTGATGCCTGCTTTTCTTTCCTATTGGGGCTATTTCTTTGTCTCCCCATGGTCTCTCTTCTCTGGATGTCTGGTTACGTAGTTCTCTCTCTCCTGCGTTGATTTAAAGGCACAAAATACAACTCAACCAGGTACAACACACAAGGCACTGAACAGAAATGTATTCACGATATTAATAACCCCCAATAAAGGTGACCACCAGAGAAAGGCAAATTAGGGGATAGGAGAGAAAGAAGAAGAGTAAAAAGAAAGAAAAAAATGAGTGTCAAAATTAAATTGGGAAAAGAGAAAAAAAGTAAGAGAGACAAGAACAAGACTAAGAGAGAAAAGGGGAACAAACTATATATATGGGGAGAAAACTCCAATAGAACAACCACTAAACCCAGCAAATGCCAGCAACAAGTATCTGGAGATTAATACAAACTCCAACTCCAACTAATATTAAGTGAGGAAAGGGAAAACAGAAGTAAAAAACGAACAAAAACAAAGCAAACAAAAGAACCAAACAAACAAACAAAAAAAAAATAAGGAAAACACTCTCACAAAAAAGCATAAAAATTCAATATAATCAACATTCAAGCACACAACCACAAAAGGACAGAGAGAAAAACAATTGTTGGACAGTGAAGACAGTGAAGAGAGAGGTGTGTATGGACTTGGAGCGGGGATTGGAAATTAGATATATAAGTAGGGTGAAATTTTAGCAGAGTGTAAACAGAAAGAATAGGGAAAATCTAAAGCAGGAAAGGGTTAAGATAAACAGGACACCAAAAGGAGAAAGGTTTGGAAGAGAGTGATGGCATAAAGATAGAGTTGAGATAGGGTAAAACGATGCTAAAGGAAAGATGAAAAAATAGAAGGTAGAACATTAATCCCACAGTAAAATAAAGAAAAAATAAAATGACACTTAAAAAAATAAAGGTAAAATAGTAGTAGTAATAATGCTGATTGAAAATAAAAATGTAATAATTAAAAAGGTAAAGTCAAGTGAGGAAAAAAGAAAAAAATTAGTTTCTTAAGTAAAAGATGCAAAAAATGAAAATAAAAAATAAAAATAAGAAAATAAAAATAAATAAAATGTGCAGTAGTGAAGGTCATTCACTTCCTCTATTCTGTTTGTCATGCCTGTTTCCCAGTCCAGACAGTATTGCAGTTCCCTGCATTCCACTGCTCCTCAGTCTTGTAAGCCAGTCCTGATTTTTAGGCAGGCGGTGTCTTAATTTCTCGTATTCCTTTTTTTTTATTACACAAGAGTCAGTTTGTGGTTCAGCCCCTGGGTGGCAGAGTTTCTGGATTGACTTCCTGTCTCTATGGCCTCTCTAGCCTTCTTTCCCTGTGGCACTCAATACCGGTTTGTGGAGGTGGGCTGCCCCAGAGCTGGCTCTCCGATGGTCACTCCCCGCTCCGATCCCCAGGTTCCAGAAAAACCACTTCCCCCGCAGTCTCCCAGGGCGCCCCCACCTGGGTGAGCCTATGTATTGGGCTTAGTAATCAGAAGCGGAGAAAGCCCACGTGTGCGGACAGCGGGTCTGCGTGCGAGTCTAAGCAGCCTGCACTCCTTTGCTATTCTTGGGCTGTCCCTTCGTGTCAGATCAAAGTGGGTTGTTTTTAGAGATCCTTTCTGTTAGCAGCTCTGAGGACGCCCTTCCACATTCACCGACCACACCAGCCCCAACAGCCACGGACTCTTCTAGGCACAGACTTCCCTGGTCCTCCAGCTCCCGCAGTGCGTGTGCCTCTCTCTCTCCCAGAGACCTCACCTTATCCCCGCCGAAATCTGACCTTTCCGTGGAGTGAAGAGCTCACATTCACGGCTTTACCATTTGTGTTCTGATGGTACCCGAATGGTTCTGGAAGTGAAACAGGGCACAGGAGTTGATTGGCTGCACGTTATCTCTAGAAGAAATGCGCCCTGTTTATGGGGAAGGAGTTGTTAGCACTGAACAGGAACTCGAGAGGAGCTGGGGGGGCGGGGGGTGTTCACTGAGGAGCCCAGCGGAGAGCAGAGTGTCGGAGGCAGCGGCTTCTCCTCCGATGCCGATGGGCCCGGCGGGTGGCGGGGCTGGAGGCACGGAGAGCGCAGCAGGGCACCGCCGTCAGCTGTCACCGCGGCGGGAGGAGAGCGCGTTCGGCTCAGAGGCCCCGCGCCCCGCAGGCCGAATGCCCTCCGACCTCACTAGCAGGCGGAGAGCGCGGAGCGATTGTGTACACAGCTGGAAGTTAAAATTTGATTTTATAGTTTTATGACTGAAAGGATGTCATAGACCTCCAAATACATCACTTGGTATATCTTTTTTATTTTAGCCAAAGAGCTGGTCATATTGACAAATAGCTTAAGTTTTTATCATTTATCTCTTGTCTTACTCAAAATAGCAACGAAAAGGTTAACCAGCACTCACATCCACATTCAGAGAGCCGGTTGTTAACCTTCACCGCACACCAGCCCGCCCGCCGCCCCCGGCACCTGGCCGCTGGAGCCGACCTGACTGTCCTGGTCTCTGGTTTGCGTGCAGCTCCGAGGGTGTTTTCCGGAATAGGTGGTCACCCCTGCTCCAGGGGCCCCGCTCCCACCCCGCAGAGCATGCTTCGGCTTCTTCCGCTGAGGAGGTATGGTGACTCTCAGCCCAGGGCCCAGGTTGCTTCCAGCGCCCAGTGCAAGTTGCAGGGGGAACATTTGGCGCCACAGTTCGCAGCGGGAGGCAAGAGTCGTCTGCGGTTTCAGTGAATGTCTTGCGGAGCCACCCGGGTGTGAGCAGACGGAGCTCAGGACGTGGCCTGGCGGGAGGGACCGATGAACGCAGGCTGCGTTGCTCCAATGAGAGACTGTCAGACGCAGCGCTGGGGCAGAGCCGGAGCAGGCCTGGCAGGCGTGAATTTTAGCTCTTCGCACTCAACACCATGCTCGTCGGAGTGGGTGTGCCTGTGCAGGGAGCAGGCGTGGGCTCTCGCAGAGCGCCGTGTCTGGGTACACGAGTCCCCGCCGAGGACCGATTCCCCTCACTGCAGCACGTTTGCCTCTCAGAGGAGAGCTCACAGATAAGCTTAGACACGGGATCAATGTGAGCTGTTCAGGAGCCCAGGGCTTCCACTCAGATGGGGAGTCTCAGGGACTGCCCCCGGGTCTGGCTTTGTTTCGCGCTGGCTTCCTGTCAATACTCAGCGTGAGGAGCAGCTCCTTTCTTCCCCTTCGCAGCCGCTTACGGCCTGTGCACTAGAGAGGACGCTTGAGGAGGAGAGCTACCTACCCACTTGTGCAGGGGTCGGTCTCTCAGTGTTTTCCCCTGAAAGTGCACTTCAGCAAACTAGCCACTGGGTGTCACTGTTGTGACGTGGATGGAAGCACATACCGGTCCCTGTAGCCCCGCCAGCCGCTGTCCCAGTGCTGGAGCTGAGGTTTGTGTCTTAGATCAAGGGTATCGGGAATTATTGTAAACACGTTTTTCTGGTAAGTAAAATAATTCCCATAATTTCTTTTATCAAGAAGCTTGCTTTTTAAAGCTATGCTGGATTTGGTATTCAAAGGGTAAACATATGCAGCCCGGGACTGTGGGTCTTTCTGTAGATGAAGCATTTTGACAAATACGAAGGAAAGATTGTTGGCACTTCTAGAAACACGCTTACTAAGTTATCTTGTCACCTACCAGCACCTGGGTCATTAGTAGGTGGAATTAAAGCGGCGAATGTAGGAGAAGAGAGAGCCCGCAGGCCGGCCTGGGCCCTGGCGCCTCACAGGTGTGGGCTCCGCTAACAGTTAGTCTAACTGAAGGCCACACTCCTTGCCGGCTGCTTGAGGAGACTGTTACAACCCGAAGTGGGACCATATTCTCCCACCTTCTCTCCTTCTGACCCCCACCCCCTGCTTAATACCCGTCCGTGACTTCATAGAATCCTAACTCCTCACGGCCCCAGGGCCCGATGCCCTGGCCACCTGCCTCCCCGCACAGGGCACAGGGCGGCCAGCTGCCAGGTGGGTCTCAGCACGGGGCGCCGCTCTGCCCAGCCTCCCGCGCCCTCCCTGGCCCGGAATCCGCCGAGCCGCTCTCTGCAGCCATCACACAGGCCCCTCTCCCTTTCCTCGGAGCCGGAACATCCCTCCTCCAGCCGCCACCCTTGCTGCTGCTTTTTAGCCCCATTCGTTCGTGGCACTTTCTGCCTTTCTGCATGGGCTTTGCAGTTTCTAGTTACATGCTGTGTTTACTCGCCTGTTGCCTGTATCCCCTTCGGATTAGAAGTACTTTTGAGCAGAAACCCTGCTGGCCCTGCACGCCCGGGGCGCCAGGACAGCACCGCCACAGGGAGGCGCTCCGTCAGGTCTGACGAGTGAGCGCAGGCAGGAGGGCCTCTCCCTCAGCGGGAGCTCTGGCAGCTCCTCACTCAGCGGTGGCAGGCCAGGTGTTCAGATGCGTCGGAGGGTCAGCGAGGAGGAAGTAGGCTTGTTTGGGGCACAGAGTCCCGGGAAATACTTGCTCTATTGGGGGGTTACGTCTGTGTTAAAGCTAGGAAATGTCCTGTGAAAACACAGACTGTACCTGGCAGGCAGGGCCGAGCATTCACTGAGCGTGCGAGCTGTTAGCTCAGCTTGGTGGTCAGCTTGGGTCGTCCAAGAACCAAAAGCCCAGGAGACAGGACAGACGCGAGATGCGTGCGGAGAAATCGCTGCACCGGAGCTGGGCGGGCGGCGGGCCGAGGCCCTTCGCCTGGAACAGGCCTCCTGGGACGTGGTTTCCTGCCCGGGAGCGGTTCCAAGTGGCGTTTCTGAAAGGCGACGGGAGCGAGGAGTCCCATGCCATCACTCGCTGACAGTGCTTTCTATTTTAAGGATACACTTGTATTCC
The DNA here is from genome assembly GCF_951640355.1 of Cnephaeus nilssonii. Classification (NCBI taxonomy): domain Eukaryota; kingdom Metazoa; phylum Chordata; class Mammalia; order Chiroptera; family Vespertilionidae; genus Cnephaeus; species Cnephaeus nilssonii. Next base: position 55,226,398 of record NC_137089.1, on the reverse strand, counting down.
ACCACAACATGCGGAGACATGTGAGTGGGCGTCACACAGGTGAGGCTGCGTGAGAGTGCGTGTCCGCAGGCCCGCCTGTTAGAAAGGGCAGCTGCCTGGCCGGGCCGCCCCTCCGGCCTCCCCGGAGCGCCCCTCTGCCCCGTTTTCGGGAACCGTCACTGGCCGCTCTTGACTCCTTCTCCAGGGAGAGCGACGTCTTTGAAGTAAGTATGGTTCATTCGCCTCTTCGTGAATTTTATAAATGACGCGATTCTCTTCTTCCAGCCGACATTGCGCTCATGTCCGCAGACGCCCTGCTTGGCGCCGGCTGCTTTCTCTGCTGCCCAGCGCTTGCTGTGCAAACACATTTGTTGATGTGTCCGCTCTGTGCGGATGGAGGGGTTTCCATGTTTTAGCTGTGAGCGGTGGTCTGGGAGCCTCATTGTCAGGGTTTCCGGGGTGACGTGGGTGAGAGTTTTTCCCACCACTTTGCGTGGAAGTCTGGGTCCCAGCGTGCATGCCCACTCCCCGCAGGGCGTGGCTGTTACTGGGGGTCTCAGCGCCCCAAGGAGCCTATTTGTTTGTGCGGCAGACGGTCCCCGAGTCGGGGACGGAGCTGTGGCAGTCGCCAAGGGGCGATGTTGCAGTTCGCCCCCAAGAGGAGAGCCTGGCTCCGTCACCCTTCCTGGTTCGAGGTGAATTTCACATGAACGTATTTTGAGATGCTAGACCTTGAGAGAGTTTAGTTAAAGTGTAGAGGAGATTACAGCACAAACGCCCAGGAACTAGAGTCCTCCTTTCGTGTCCTACCCATGAACTACCCTACCTGTCCACGCCTGGTGCGTGGGAAGCGCAGCCATGGCTCTGCTCGGCGCTCATGTGACCCCGGGATAGACTGACGGGGGCAGGTGCAGGGGGAGCCGGTCACTCCGCGTTAACCAGTGGGACCTCCAGGCCCACAGTGAGCACCGGGGAGGCTGGTGCTGCCAGAGGGTCGGGGTGGTGGGATTCCTCCTTTGCTAGGGGGAGTGGGGTTCTTGCGGGATCTTCAGAAAAGGAACTTTCTAAGACTCACACGGGAGAATGAATGGTTTTTATGGTGTAGAGTTACATCCCTCGGTTTGCAAAGCCCCAGCGTCTTTCAACCAGTCCTGAAAAGGCGCCGCTGGGGCTCATCAGGGCGAGGTGAAGCCAGTGCCCAGAGTTTACGGGGCAGGGGGGGCGGAGTCCGATGTGGCTTCAGCTCATCATGGTCCATCAGTCCATTGTGTGGGCCGCACGGCTGCGAGCCACCTGCGTGAACGCGGGAGCACGCCCCGCAGCAGGAGTCCCAAGAGCGCAGGAGGCAAGAGAGACAGCTGCCTGGCTCAGGAATGAAGTGCCTCAGACTTCACGGCCGTGCGTGGCCACGCCTCTCCTGGCCATTGCCTTGCTCCCGGTGTGCTGACGGTAAGCATCTTCCCGACCTCACTGGGCATGCGTCTGAGCTGCCTTCGGCGGCCCCTTCGCCCGCTGATCTAGGGAACAGCCTCGGGGAGCGTCACCTGCAGCTTCCTGGCAGAGCGCACGGGCATCCTGTGTTCTCTGGTCTCCGCTCTGCTCCTTCCCTGTCAGATGGTAACCCGGCTATCACAACGGTATCAGGGGGAGTGGGCGTTTCTGGGGAAAGAATCATCCATAATAAAAATGGGCACATGTTGTACCAGGCAGAGGCCATGGCTATTTTCATAGCTTGAGCACTTTGTGTTCCAAAACTGAGTATCAAAGTTTATGGTGGGGATCGCCCATATTTAGAACAATTTGGGACATTTTTCTGCATGTTGTGCTCTCCACACCTTTGAGGCTCCTGGGAATACTGACGTGAATTGCATTGGAAATCACCTGGAATTTGTACTTTTAAGTTTTCTTTATTAGATAGCTCTGAAAATGTCTTTATTTCATCCATTCGAGAGCGAAGTCACATGCATTGGTTAAATTAGAAATGTTTCCTCCTGTCCCCTCTTGTCTGACTGTATTGAGACACTTTATTGTGTTGGCAGAGAAAGGAGAGGGACGTGAGAGGGAGCGAGCGAGAACATAAACAGGAGGGAGAGAGGGAGACAGACAGACAGAGCGATGTGGAACGCAGGCCGGAGGGGGAAGGGAGCCGGAGGGAGGGAGATGGGGGCGGACGCGGTCAGTGCGACACACCGAGAGCCCCGTCACAGCAGGAGAGCAGCCGGTCCAGCCTGTGTGTGTGACTTGCTCTTCGCTGGCGGAGCGGCAGGGGGCAGAGTCATCCGTTGTTTGGTCTTACTCCAAGTTCCCTGGAAGAACAGGAGGCAGGCTTTCATCCTGTGCTTTGTCTGTGCCCAGGCTGAGCACAGGGACCAGGAGGGCAGGCCCTGTGCTGCGAGCGAAGGCATCCCCATGGGGAGTCAGTCTTCGCGAGTTTAGATGCACAACTGCTCACATTGTGTGATGCTGCCGCAGCGGCCGGGACAGTACTGCGGCGCGGGCTTGGAGCCGGAGGAGCAGGTGCCCAGGCAGCCCAGGTGCGCCAGCTCCCGCTCCCAGGTCCGAGCAGGCGCCCTGTGATTGCACAGCCGCAGACCGCCTCGCATCCCCGGCTCAGGGACTTCCTGACTGTCTACCAGATCACGTTGTATACTTCAAACGGGCTGCAGGCTTGTTTGCCAGTTTCATTCACCTGAAGCGGAGAAAGGAGCCCTTTACACGACAGTGCTCCTTGGGATGCCTGGTGCCATTCTTGGTGCTTTCAGGTCGTCATCTCCTTCTGACCAAAGCGGAACAAAACTGCCTGCTTAAGAGGATGATCGGAACGGAGGTTGTGAAATAGATTTGCAGATTTGTGTCCAATTCCCCTGCCTGTCGACTTTCCCACTCCCAGGCCCGCTCCGGTGTCTGCTCCTGAGCACTATCCGTCTGGGGCTGCGGGCTGCTCGGCTGCCTTCTCCGCCGCCGTGACTCCTCGCTCCGATCGCAGCCAGTCGCCCAGAATGACAAGCAGCGCAGCTGTCGGGGGACCTGAGCGCGAGCTGGGGAGGCGAAGGGGGAATCAGACAGACAGCGGACGCCCTCTACCGCAGGGCTGCCGCTGATGTCCTCTCCTCAAGGTGCACGCAGGCCCTAATGCCCGAGGTCCCGCAGCGCTTGCCTTCCGTGCCGCTGGCCTGGCCCATTTCCTCTCTGTCCCCGCGCACTCTGAGGACTGCGTTTACTCGTCGGCCTTTCAGCAGGCCCCGCGGCTGAGTCACAGTCCGTGCTCCAGGCTGGCTCCTCTGCGTTCGTAGGATGCGTTGGTATGGCTCCCGGCGAACACGTGGTCTCACGTGCTGTCCGTGATCTGAGGGGAAGGCGCCGGGTCCCTTCGGGCCGGTTCCAGACACCGGACCGCTGAACCGGCGCCTCGGGAGAGGAGGGCCGCTGCGGGCAGGGGCCGCCCGTACGCCGCACATGGCTCTGCAGGCTGCCCTTTCTCACTTTCAAAGACGATTTGGTCTTCCATCTGCCGTTGGTTGCTTTCCGGTGCATCATACCAATAAATGTGCATTTATGTATTCCTTCAGGAGATGAGCATCCCTTTTAGGCGTTAGGTTGTTAACATTCAGCGGGCCCATTGACTTGAGGTGACAATGGACAGAGATTTCGAATGGAAGCATCGCAGCACGATGTGCTTTCTCGCTGCTGCTGAGGCAGGAGCAGAGACAGAGCGCAGCTGGCCTTCCCCGTTCTCGTGCCCTGTGCGAGGGACACAGCGGGCGAGGTCCTGCCAGGCACAAGGGCAGCTGAGTCTCCTGTGGGAGAGGCCAGGTCGGGTGGGCTGAGACAGCCTGTGTGCCCGCCGGACGGCGCGTGAGCTGCAGGCTCCGGGCGGGGCTGGAGCCCAGGGCCAGCGAGGGGAGACCAGCCGCAGCTCCACCGAGCAGGTGCCGCGTGCACGGCTCCTTGAAGGAGCAGACTGTTGTCGGTAGTGAAAGAGCGTGGGAGGCTGGAGAGCCCAGGGAGAGGGGTCTCCAGGCATCAGGTTTGGAGAAGGAGCAAAATGCTTAAACGCTGGAGTGCAGCCCAGGAGGGGACACAGGGAGGAGAGAGGCTGGGAGGCAGCGGTGGCTGAGCAGGGCGGTCACCCAGGATCCAGGGAGCTCCGTCCGTGCTTCGTCCTTCCACCCACAGAGCTCGGGGTCCTTGTCAGGCTCCAACGGTGCCTCTTAGGGAAAAGGGGTGCCGGCTGTCCGATCAGAGGCGAGGAGGGCTACCTCAGAAGCACACATGTCCATGTAGGGCAGGGCCCTCAGCCTTCCTAACGCTGCGGCCCTTTAACACAGCTCCTCACGCTGTGGTGACCCCCAACCGTAAAGTTATTTTCGTTGCTACTTCATAACTGTCATTTTGCTACTGTTATGAATTGTAATGTAAATATCTGTGTTTTCCGATGGTCTTAGGCTCTACAGCAGCGGTTCTACTATATTGTAGTAGAACCTACATTGTAGGGGATTCTCAATACGTACGTTTTTGTTGAATGAAAGAATAGACCAAGTGCCGTGTGTCTTAGAAAGAGAAAGTACTAAAATCTACCCCAAAATGTGAAAAAGTGGTACTGTAAGGAGCGGCAGGCGGGATGCCCTCCCCCAGCGCGCGTGCCCAGAAAGCTCTGCTGGAGGGCGCCCCTCGCCTCACGCCTGAAGAGAGCCCAGCGTCTGCTCTCAGGTCCCCTGTGAGAGGGAACAGCAGTGCCAGGCTCTCACAGGGAGGACCGAGGACCCCACATGGCAGTCTGTCTAGAGACCATCCAGTGGGGAACCTCCCCTCACTCCCCGTATCCTGTGGGGGCCTCCCCTCACTCCCCTTATCCTGTGGGGGGCCTCCCCTCACTCCCCCTATCCTGTGAAAACCTCCCCTCACTCCCCGTATCCTGTGGGGGCCTCCCCTCACTCCCCGTATCCTGTGGGAACCTCCCTTCACTCCCTGTATCCTGTGGGAACCTCCCCTCACTCCCCTTATCCTGTGGGAACCTCCCCTCACTCCCCTTATCTTGTGGGGGCCTCCCCTCACTCCCCTTATCCTGTGGGAACCTCCCCTCACTCCCCTTATCCTGTGGGGGCCTCCCCTCACTCCCCCTATCCTGTGAAAACCTCCCCTCACTCCCCGTATCCTGTGGGGGCCTCCCCTCACTCCCCCTATCCTGTGGGAACCTCCCCTCACTCCCTGTATCCTGTGGGAACCTCCCCTCACTCCCCGTATCCTGTGGGGACCTCCCCTCACTCCCCGTATCCTGTGGGGACCTCCCCTCACTCCCCGTATCCTGTGGGGACCTCCCCTCACTCCCCGTATCCTGTGGGGACCTCCCCTCACTCCCCGTATCCTGTGGGAACCTCCCCTCACTCCCCGTATCCTGTGGGGACCTCCCCTCACTCCCCGTATCCTGTGGGGACCTCCCCTCACTCCCCGTATCCTGTGGGGACCTCCCCTCACTCCCCGTATCCTGTGGGAACCTCCCCTCACTCCCTGTATCCTGTGGGGGGCCTCCCAGTATCCTGTGGGGGGACCTAGCTTCCCAGGAGGAGAAGTGGGACAGAATGTGGAGTCAGCAGGAGCTCCTGGACCTGCAGGATGCCTGAACAGGAGCGTGTGTGTAATGAGTGTTAGGGAGTATCTGATGCTCTGCAGGCTGGTGACTAAGCTGGACTGCCCCCCTTTCCCAGTGCAGCAGCCTGCGAGGGCGTGTCACTCCCCGAAAAGCCCCAGGCTGGTGTTGGCGGTGGCCCTGCGCCTGAGTGCCCTGGGCTCTTGTCGTTGCTCCTTGGAGGGGGACTCAGAGTGAGACTGCAGGGATGCTCATGACCCAGCGCTAGTTTCAGGGTCTCCTGACTTTCATTCGATCCAGAATCCCATTCGTTCTTCTTAATTATTTCATCCAATGAGCTGATCCCGTTGTGTAAGCAGTCTCTCCTTGTGCAGAGGCCAGCCCAGGCACTGTCCTGTCCTTGCTCTTGGGGAGGGACTGTGCGGTGAGGCCGGGCAGGGTGGAGGGAGGTGCGGCCTCTGGGTGGGGCGTCCCGCCGGGCCCTTGGCTGGGGCAGGTTTTACCATCTCGCTCTCTCTGTTTTAATTGAAAGAAGATGGGGTCTTGGAGGTCAAGTAAAATGACAAACACTCAACTCTGCTGCTGACGGGGTTGACGTGAGAGGCCTGAGGAGCCTTTTAAACGGAGTGGAGTATGTGCTCTGCGTGTTTCCAAGTGACACAATGAATACACATTTAACCTGATAAAACGTGTTAAGAGCCTGCTGTGTCCGGGTGTGTGTGTGTGTGTGTGTGTGTGTGTGAAAACAAAACCAGCCAGGCCTCTCTCCCAGGGCTTACACCAGCCGGAAGCCTCCCCGCAGGAGGCAGATCAGCTCCTTCCGAATAGTTAGGAAGCAGGAGGCCAGCAGGAAGCAGGAGGCCAGCCCGGGGGCTGTGGTGGTCAGAGCCGCAGTCACTTATGAAGGCCCCGCGGGCAGCGTGTCCAGGAGCCTGCAGCCGAGAAAGGACGCTGGTGCTGGGAGCGGTGCGGGCAGCGCAGCCAGGGCTGGGGGCTGGGGCTGCATCTGCCACTGGCCGGGCACACTCCGAACTGGATTCCAACTGCACCCCAAATACATGTGACCTTCAAGCCAACGAGCACACCAGCTTTAGGGTCCCGTCTGCCAATCCCGAAGCTTGAAGGAGGTCACTTGAGGACAAAGGTAGCAAGCGCTGCTTTCCACAGTGGTAGTTACGGAACCGGCAGGCTGAGAGGATCAACGGGCCTCCTGAGGCTGAGACCAAGTAGCAGCCTCACACTGGCCCCTGAACACCCCTCCTTCTCTGCTGGTGCCAGCATGTGGTCCTGACGGGGGTCGTTGGTTAGGTGAGTGGAAGGCCATTCATTCTCAGGGTTGCTATCTTTAAATGAGTTGCAAGTCACCTTTGAAAGGTGTTCTTAAGTGTCTCAGGTACATCCCACATGTACGCACAACATTCAGAGGAGCCGATTGGGGTGTTTGTACACCCCACACGGGAGCAGCCCAGGGGAACGCGGTTCTGCCAATAGTGGGAACTCGTGCTGTTACCTCTGCAGGTTATGACGCAGCCTGGGCGTCTACAGCGACATCGCTGTCCCACTCTCTCAGGCTGAGCAAAGTGTTATGCTTGGCCCGTGGGTAATTCTGTTTCCCCACTAAGTGCATAATGACAGCGAGTCTGGTGCGCGCCTCCCGCTCTGCTAGCGCTGACGGAGTGAATGAACGATGAGTGCGGCCGGGCCAGCGTCTTCCCTGTCAGCTCTGAGCTCATGGAGATGAATGGGCCGGCCACCGTGAGTGTAACTGTGCCAGCAGGCTGTGCGGGGATCCTCATTCCCGACGGCGTTCGTGGGGCCCAGAAGCTGAACTCCCCGGGGCAGATAAGCAAGGACGCTCCCTGTGGCCTAAGCACTTGGCAGCCAAGGCCTGGCGAGGTTCCAGGGAGCGGCGGGGGGATGCCTTTTCCCGGAACACAGCCGTCTCACCGTGCTTTTATGGTCATTAATGAGATAGGATAGGCCTGTGGTCGGCAAACTGCGGCTCACAAGCCACATGCGGCTCTTTGGCCCCTTGAGTGTGGCTCTTCCCCAAAATACCACGGCCTGGGCGAGTCTATTTTGAAGAAGTGGCGTTAGAAGAAGTTTAAGTTTAAAAAATTTGGCTCTCAAAAGAAATTTCAATTGTTGTACTGTTGATATTTGTCTCTGTTGACTAATGAGTGTGCCGACCACTGGATAGGCGAAGGGTTTAGGACAGCGCACAGGACGAATGAGTGTTCGGGGAGGGTTACTGCAGCTGATGAGGATGCTCTCAGGACTGCGGGAGGGCCTTCCCTCCTACCTGAGGCCCCTGGAGAGCTGACCTCCTCGTCAGCCCGGAGAAGGCCAGCCAGATCTTAGTGCCCAGCCCCAAGGGTCTTTATCCTTAACTTTGCAAAATGATTGGAACAAGTTCGCTGCCCAGTTTGCCATCAGTTTTCAAGAGTATAATTTTTGAAAAGTTGGCCTCTGCAGGTAGGTAATTCCAGAACTAGGCAGACTAACTCAGAGCCCAGCATGCAGGTTGGACATAGGGTCACAGGAGGCCACTGAGGGTTTACTGGATTTGAACGGGCGAGTCCCCACCACGGTCTGTGTGGGAGGCGGCGGCTAAGTGGCCGGTCCAGGTTCCAGGGTCTGACTCTTCTGTGAGCGTGCGACACAGCCCAGCCAGCGTCTCTGCCTCGTGCCTGCTGTCCCCGGGGCTGTGGGGGTCAGTGGGTGTGTCCGTGCAGACGCCCAGGCTCCCTGCCTGTCCCGGGGGCTGTGGGGGTCAGTGGGTGTGTCCATGCAGACGCCCAGGCTCCCTGCCTGTCCCGGGGGCTGTGGGGGTCAGTGGGTGTGTCCATGCAGACGCCCAGGCTCCCTGCCTGTCCCCGGGGCTGTGGGGGTCAGTGGGTGTGTCCGTGCAGACGCCCAGGCTCCCTGCCTGTCCCCGGGGCTGTGGGGGTCAGTGGGTGTGTCCGTGCAGACGCCCAGGCTCCCTGCCTGTCCCGGGGGCTGTGGGGGTCAGTGGGTGTGTCCGTGCAGACGCCCAGGCTCCCTGCCTGTCCCGGGGGCTGTGGGGGTCAGTGGGTGTGTCTGTGCAGACGCCCAGGCTCCCTGCCTGTCCCCGGGGCTGTGGGGGTCAGTGGGTGTGTCCGTGCAGACGCCCAGGCTCCCTGCCTGTCCCGGGGGCTGTGGGGGTTAGTGGGGTGTGTCCGTGCAGACGCCCAGGCTCCCTGTCTGTCCCGGGGGCTGTGGGGGTCAGTGGGTGTGTCCGTGCAGACGCCCAGGCTCCCTGTCTGTCCCGGGGGCTGTGGGGGTTAGTAGGTGTGTCCGTGCAGACGCCCAGGCTCCCTGCCTGTCCCGGGGGCTGTGGGGGTCAGTGGGTGTGTCCGTGCAGACGCCCAGGCTCCCTGCCTGTCCCGGGGGCTGTGGGGGTCAGTGGGTGTGTCCGTGCAGACGCCCAGGCTCCCTGCCTGTCCCGGGGGCTGTGGGGGTTAGTGGGGTGTGTCCGTGCAGACGCCCAGGCTCCCTGTCTGTCCCGGGGGCTGTGGGGGTCAGTGGGTGTGTCCGTGCAGACGCCCAGGCTCCCTGTCTGTCCCGGGGGCTGTGGGGGTCAGTGGGTGTGTCCGTGCAGACGCCCAGGCTCCCTGTCTGTCCCGGGGGCTGTGGGGGTCAGTGGGGTGTGTCCATGCAGACGCCCAGGCTCCCTGTCTGTCCCCGGGACTGTGGGGGTCAGTGGGGTGTTTCCGTGCAGACGCCCAGTCTCCCTGCCTGTCCCCGGGGCTGTGGGGGTCAGTGGGTGTGTCTGTGCAGACGCCCAGTCTCCCTGCCTGTCCCCGGGGCTGTGGGGGTCAGTGGGTGTGTCTGTGCAGACGCCCAGTCTCCCTGTCTGTCCCCGGGTGCTGTGGGGGTCAGTGGGTGTGTCCGTGCAGTCGCCCAGTCTCCCTGCCTGTCCCCGGGGCTGTGGGGGTCAGTGGGTGTGTCTGTGCAGACGCCCAGTCTCCCTGTCTGTCCCCGGGTGCTGTGGGGGTCAGTGGGTGTGTCCGTGCAGTCGCCCAGTCTCCCTGTTTGTCCCGGGGGCTGTGGGGGTCAGTGGGGTGTGTCCGTGCAGTCGCCCAGTCTCCCTGTCTGTCCCCGGGGGCTGTGGGGGTCAGTGGGTGTGTCCGTGCAGTCGCCCAGTCTCCCTGTTTGTCCCGGGGGCTGTGGGGGTCAGTGGGGTGTGTCCGTGCAGTCGCCCAGTCTCCCTGTCTGTCCCCGGGTGCTGTGGGGGTCAGTGGGTGTGTCCGTGCAGTCGCCCAGTCTCCCTGTTTGTCCCGGGGGCAGGGGGGTCAGTGGGGTGTGTCCGTGCAGTCGCCCAGTCTCCCTGTTTGTCCCGGGGGCTGTGGGGGTCAGTGGGGTGTGTCCGTGCAGTCGCCCAGTCTCCCTGTTTGTCCCGGGGGCTGTGGGGGTTAGTGGGGTGTGTCCATGCAGACGCCCAGGCTCCCTGCCTGTCCCGGGGGCTGTGGGGGTCAGTGGGTGTGTCCGTGCAGACGCCCAGGCTCCCTGTCTGGGAGCAGTGATGGGGCGTGTGCTAGCAGCACCACAGACTGTTTCTGGTACATTCTAGAGTGGGAACGCGATCAGCCCTTTACCATTTCTATTGCATGATGATGCGTTAAGGTAATAGCTTTGATTTTATAACTGCCCTCGTTTCTATACATTCAAATCCACCAAATCGGGTAATTTGCACTTGGTTTCCTATTCATTGATGCATGTGGTCAGGGTCTTATGGTTTTTCTTTAGTTAAATAAATAAAGTGTATCAACATAAAACATTTATTTTAAACACATATGAATTCAAAATTATGCAGCTTTTCTTTTGGTTGCCTTTCATCTGCTTCTCCTTAGGTAGTGAAGATATAATTTTGAAAACCAGTTGCACGTGAGTTTTGTATGTCCCTGCAGTCTGCGCTCAGTCCTTGGCGGTGTCAGCGGGCAGATGAGTAACAGTATTGCTTCAAGAGAGGGCAGGGCCACGGCGGGGGACTTGGTTATGGACGTCGAAAAGGTTTGCTCCAGGGGTTTAGTTTGCTGCGTCCTGTTTATGGCAGCTACTGCTCCCCACTGCAGGCTGAGTGTGGGTGTCTGATCCGAGGCACCCAGCGCCGACGGGACATGTGACCATGACACACGGGGACGGCTGGTCTGGTGAACGTCGATGCTGATAACTGGTGCCACTTCCAAGCTGAGACTTCAGAAACTGTGCAGGGACTAGTGTCACTCTTAGAAGGCAACCCTCAGCGTGGCCCTTTCTGAGTTGGCCCGCGCCTGCCCGAATGTCTCCTCTCTTCTTGCCTCCCTGCCTTCACCGCCCTCTGCACACGAGCTTTCTCTGTTCTTGCCAAATTCTTTCCAGATTAAAAGACTCCCATCTAGCGCATGACTTCTGCTTTCACCATCCCCGCGTCCCCTCTCTGCCCCTTACCCTGCTTCACTTTTCAAATCACTCAGCATCACCTGGACCTGCATTCACACTCACTTATTATTGTTGGTGTCTCCACTCCAATGCCCGTTCCACGAAGGCCAGCACTGTTCCTGAATTGTCATCCCCATGTCCCCAGCACCAAGAACAGGGTCTGACCCCAGGGGCTCTCAGGAAACTCTTTTTTCTTAAAAATTGATTGCAGAGAGGAAGGGAGAGGAAGAGATAGAAACATCAACGATGAGAGAGAATCACTGATTGGCTGCCTCCTGCAAACCCCCCCCCCCCCCCACTGGGGAAGAGATAGAAACATCAATGATGAGAGAGAATCACTGATTGGCTGCCTCCTGCACACCCCCCAACTGGGGATCGAGCCTGCAACCCAGGCACATGCCTGATTGGGAATTGAACCGGTGACCTCTTGGTACATAGGTCAGCGCTCAACCACTGAGCCATGCCGGCCACATGAACGCGTGGACTGATCACGCAGAGGGTGTGATACAGTTGTTTTCTCTGTTGTCTGTGTGACTGTGTGAGGTGGTGGTCACCATTCCCATTTTATTAGCGAGGAACCTGGATGCAGAGTCATAGAGTTTGCAAGTGGTAGAGCTGGGTGCAGGACTAGGTTTGCTTGATTTACTTTGATTTGTTTAATTCAAAATAAAATATATTATTTCTGTTCAGTTTGAAGGAAGGAGGGCTTCATTTTCTGTAGAGATGTTGCTTTGTAAAAACCTGTACCTCGGCCATCTAGCATCAAGTTGTGAATTAATTTACTAATTAAGCTGATAACGTTGTTTTGAAATATATAATCATAGAAAAATATTGACAGAAACAACTTTCATTTATTTATTTACTTACTTATTTAGTTATCTATTGATTTTTAGAGAGACAGGAAGGAAGATGGATAGAGAGATGGAAACATCAATGAGAGAGGAGCATCATCGATTGGCTGCCTCCTGCATGCTCCCTACTGGGGATCAAGCCCACAACCCGGGCAAGTGCCCTGAACTGGAATTGAACCGGTGACCTCTTGGTTCCTGGGTCAATGCTCAACCACTGAGGCACACCAGCCAAGTGACTGTTTCAGTTCCCTACCCTGGTTGGATTAGGTGTATTGTAAAATCTCCTTTCTTAAGCTAGTAAAAGTGAGTAACTTAAAAAGAGACTCTCCTGCAAGGTTACTTCTCATAGACGCATTTCCCCGTAGCAACGGGCACCCTGCTTTGCCTGTGCTCCTCTCTCTCCTTTGACGATGGAAAAGCTAACGTTCCTGCCTGTGACTCAGACGCCTCCCCAGGCTCCTTTTTGAACACGGCGATTCTTTGTTGTGGGGAGTGTCCAAGAGGCCTCTGCAGCTTTCTTCGGTTTGGCAAATTCCCAAACCTACTTTGCCTTTCCTGGCCCGATGGTGCCAGCAGCCACGAGGCTCTGCCAGGGCAGGACCGCTGCGGGCCTGCTGGGAGAGAAGGTGGCCTACAGCCAGAGGCGAGGTCAGACGGGGCAGGCCTGCTGTCCACTAATTCTTGACAAAGTCGAAGCCTTCAAATTTTGACATTAAAAAGAAGCTGTTCAAAAAGGCAACTATTTCTAAATTTCACAAACTACATGTTACTGCTGGTTTATGGAGGACTTTTGTAAAATATCTCACAGTAGCAAAATACTAATATAAATGTTTTATACCCAAAATTCTGTAGCAATTTACCCTGAGTTTTTCTTTAGCGGTTTGTTCTGATATTATAGGAGGTGACAAACAAATTAATGATATTTTCGTTCTTGCAATTGTATTGTTCCTAATTTTTGAGAATTTGATGCAGTGGGGATTTGATGCAGTGATGATTAGGAATTTGATACAGTGGGATTTTGTAATACTAGGATTCTTTCATCTTTTTGCTGGTGTTCTCAGAATAGATGAAACCCTTCTTGCAAGCATAGCATACGGCAGGTGCTTAATACATGTTAGCTGCTTCCTCAACCACCTTGACTTTGCCCCCTCCTTCCACACAAAGCTCCTTCTGGGAGTTGGAATTTACTGAACTACTTACATCACTGTAATTGTTCTGGAATAAGGAAGAGTTATTATTGTTATTACTAGGGGCCCAGTGCATGAATTCATGCACCTTGAAAGGAACTGTGGGCCGCAAGGCTGCAGTGGGCACAGGGGTGGGCCTTGGCCCATTACTCTGCGCTCCTGCCCAGCCCCTCCCACCATTGGCCCTCCCTCCTCCCGTTCCCTGTCAGCCGGCCAGTACTGGCCCTGCTCACACCCACTGACAGCATGGAGCAATTGGGGCCGGCACCATTAGCGGGTCCAGTGGTGGCTGCTGCCCCGATTGCCCTCAGGAGCAGGGAGAGGTGGAGAAGCCCTGAGGTGGGCAGGACCGTGGTGCTCAGGAGCAAACAATTTTCAGTAACCACCAGAGGCTCGCCCCGATAACGGCAACCGGCGTCCTGCCTTGGTCTAGCGCCCCTGCTCACCTGCTCCACCATCCCGCCGCGGCTGATATCCACCATGTTCCACGCACGCCCTGGTGGTCCACGCACATTATAGCAACTGGTTGTTTGGTTGTTCGGCTGGTTCAGTCTATTTGCATATTAGGGTTATATATATAGATAGATTATTTTAAAATCCTCACCTGAGGATACTTTTCCCATTACTTTTTAGAAAGAGTGGAAGGGAGGTGGGGGGGAGGAGGGAGGGAGGGAGGGCGGGAGGGAGGGAGAGAGAGAGAGAGAGAGAGAGAGAGAGAAGGCTCTACACTAGAGAGACACATTGACTGGTTACCTTCCACATGCCCCTGCACTGGGACAGAGGAACCTGCAACCAAGGTACATGCCCTTGACCAGGAAGCAAACCTGTGACCCTTAGATCCATGGGCTGAAACTGAGAGAGACTTGCCAGGGCAAAAATTATTATTTTTGCATCAACTTTTATTCTTGTAATATTATTCTTTAGTGTAATTGGCTGCTGTTGACTTTCCTATGAACTGAACCATAGCAATTATTCTTAATCATACTGATATTCTTCCTAATGGTGTCTTCCTCAAAAGCTAACGTTTTACTTTATTCTGTTTTCATATCTGCTTTATTGTCTCTGGTTAGAGAGTCAGTATTTATCATCTATACTAATAAAATAGTAGTGTGCTAATTAGACCGGATGTCTTCGGGACAACCATCTGGACATCCTTCCTGACAAAGCCGGCCAGGTGAAGTTGCCTGCCAGTGGCCCCGGGTGCCTGCAGCTGGGGAGAAGCCACCTGCCCCATGGTCCTGGGCCACAGCCAGCGGGAGAAGCTGCCCACCCCGTGGTCCTGGGGGAGATGGAGAAGCCGCCTGCCCGCACTCTGGGCACCAGCGCCTGAGACTGGCTGCGGCCTGGTAGACGGAGAAGCCACCCACCCGTGGTCCTTGGCCACAGCCAGCTGGAGTAGCCACTCACACTGTGTCCAGGGGAGACGAAGAAGCCGCCTGCCCTGTGGTCCCGGGCGCCAGTGCCTGCGGCCTGGAGATAGGTTCCCTCTTTTCCTACTGCAGTCTTTACTCCAATATTCCCCTTCTGAATTTCTCTCTGCTGCCCCAACCCAACTCCACTTTTCATCTGAAGGATAGGGAACAGAGAGAGCAGTGTTAAAAGCTTACATTTTTAAGCAGGTAAGGTTGGTACTTAAACATATACATGGAAAACTAGAGTCCTTAAGGTAACAAAGGCTAGAAAGGGAGGAGAAAGGGACAGGGCAAGACATATTATATCCAGCAATCCATGTGGGGACTGAAAACTGCAATGATGACAATCAGTGAAGATATGAATCAACTGAAATAGTTGACAGGGACAATTCTTCCATCTTTGAAAAATACCTATATCAAGTCTGTTTAAATAGATTCCATCTGCATAATATAGCACATCCTGACAAGACCACCACCACCAATGCGGTCAGTGTTGTGCGGGTAAATGTTTAACAGCTGGCTCTCAACCAAAGAAAACAAAACCCTGATTTATACTATTGGCCAATTTCTGTGGCATAAATTCTCCATCCATGGCTGATTTCGGCAGCTAATGTGATGCCACTAAATGCAGAGGTGAGGAGAAAGGTGCAGTAACACACTATTATATTCCACCAGAAAGACCCAAAAGATATGAATAATGTAAAGAGTCAGAACAGTAAAGTGTAGTAAATAATGAGGAGTGATGAAATTAGAGTATGTATTACCTTTGGTTTTAATGTTATTTACTCACTTTTAAGATTATATAATTTAATTTAATTTTTAACAATGACCATGTTTAACAACCAGCTTGCAAAATTCCTGAAACTTTGGGAGCCAGGAAGAGCAGGCTTCAGCTCAATACCGAGTGGAGTATAATGGTTACAGGGCATGGCTCATGGATTTGAAATGAGACTCAGCCACTTTCAGGTTTCACTGGTCAAGTTACCTGATCTCTCTGTACCTCCGTGCTCTCATCTGTGTAATTATAGGACTTACTCTATAGGGTTGTTGCAAAGATAAAATGAAATCTGTGTATGACACAGCACAGCACCTGAAACAATAATTCACTCAATTTGTTATAAACTGTTACTACCTCAATACGTTGTTGACAAAATAACTCTACTCATGCTGAAAGAATGAAATTTTATGGATCAGAAAAATATCTTATTTTGCGATCTACATGGAGACAGTCAGTTTTGCTTCCTAGGCAGTAGATGGTAATCTACTACTAGAAACTGAAAGGGGAAAATGACCTCAATCCACATGGTTGAGGCAATGTGTGATTAGCTGGATCATAGAGCAGAGAGGATGCCATGCATTCTGGGGTACATCTGCAGTGAGAGGCTTCACCTCAGGTGTTAATTCTGATCAACTAAGCCTCAGACTTCAGATGACTGCTGAGAAGGACTCTGAGGCTGCTTCTAGACTTAGCAGGAATGGAACTTTAATACATACACAACAGTTACTATGGTTAGTGATGGCGAGAAAAAACACCATGCTCTATACTAATAAAAGGGTAATGTTCTAATTAGACCAGATGTCTTCCGGACGACCATCCACACGTCCTTCCTGACAAAGCCAGGCCCAGGCGAAGCCGCCTGCCAGCAGTCCCAGGCACCAGCGCCTGAGGTTGGCTGCGGCCTGGGAGACGGAGAAGCCGCCCACCCCGTGGTCCCGGGCACCAGCGCCTGCAGCTGGCTGCAGCCTGAGAGATAGAGAAGCCACCTGCCCCATGATCCCGGGCTGCAGCCAGCCAAGAGGCTGCCCACCCCATGGTCCCGTGTGCCAGCACCTGCAGCCCGGCCAAAGCCACCTGCCCACCGTCCCCTGTGACTGCAGCTGATCTGGGGCGAAGCCAGCCTGGATCCCAGGTGCCTGTGGCTGGCCAGAGGGAGGGAAGCCTGGGTCCCGGGTGCTTGCAGCTGGCTGGAGGAGGGAATCCTGGTTCCTGGGTGCGGGGCCGAGGCAGAGGTGGTTAGGGGCAATCAAGCCAGCAGGGTAGGAGTTAGGGGTGATCAGGCTGGCAGGCAGAAGCAGTTAGGGGCAATCAGGCAGGCAGGCAGGTGAGCAGTTAGGAGCCAGAAGTCATGGATTGTGAGAGGGATGTCCTACTGCCATCCCTGCAGGATTGGGCCTAAACCAGCAGTCTAACATCCCCTGAGGGGTTCCAGATTGAAGAGGGTGCAGGCCGGGCTGAGGGACACATCCCTGTGCACGATTTCATGCACTGGGCCACTAGTAGCAAATAATGTTCTGAAAATACTCCATGGCTGATGTTTCTTAACAACATCTAGAAATGGAAGTTTTTAAGCACATTGTCTTGCATGAAGTAGCCACGAATGCATTGATTTTGATTGCTGGTGTTATAAAAATGTGATGCTTTAGAGCAGTGGTTCTCAACCTTTCTAATGCCGTAACCCATTTGTTTACTTTCTCCTTAGTTTCCATTGTCCGTATGGCTAGGTTTCTCTCTCTGTTTCGTCTTCTCATTACAGCAGTCCCTTTAGCATTTCTTATATTGCTGGCTTGGTGGTGATGTACTCCTTTAGCCTTTTTTTTTTTTTTATTGGCCTGGGAATCTCTTTATTTGACCATATATTTTGAATGATAGCCTTGGTCTTAGATCCTTGCTTTCCATTACCTTGAGTACTTCATGCTATTCCCTTCTGGCCTGTAGAATTTCTGATGAGAAATCAGGTATCAGCCTTATGGAAACTTCTTTGTACGTAGCAGTTTTCTTTTCTCTTGCTGCCTTTAAGATTCTTTATCTTAAATTTTTAATTTTTGGCATTTTAATTATGTGTCTGGGCATTGGCCTGTTTGGGTTCTTCATGTTTGTGGTTCTCTGTACCTCCTGAACTTGTGTGACTTTTTCCTTTACCAGGTTAGGGAAGTTTTCTACCATTATTTCTTCAATCACCTTCTCTATGCCTTTCTCTTTTTCTGCCTCTTCTGGCACACCTGCTATTCCAATATTGTTACCTTTCACGTTGTCCCATCCCTCTGTTAAGCTTTTCTCCTGTTTTGGTAATTGATTTTTCTTTTTGGTTCTCTGATTGAGTGATATTTTCAACTCTGTCTTCTAATTCACTGATTTGATTCTCAGCTTCCCCTAATCTGCTGTGTGTTCCTTCCAATGTGTTCTTTATTTGTGTTATGTCATTCTTTATCTCAGACTGTTCTTTTCTCATAGTTTCTATATCATTTTTTTCATGTTGTTGAGAATTTTTACTATCATTACTCTGAACTCTGTTTCAGATAAATTCCTTATCTCTGCTTTATTTATCTCTTCTTCTGGAGAATTCTCTAGTTCTTTCACTTGGGAGTTGATTCTTTGTCTCCTCATTTTGGCTTTCTGTTTGGGTTTGTGACTATGTATTAGGTAGATCCTCTGCGCCTCTCAATCTCTAGTGCAGGACAGTGTTAAAGGCTGTTTCTGACTAATTAGATCAGGCAAAGACTCAAAGCCTCCAGAGATCACCTCTGCCTACAGAGTGATAGGATTCCGACTTGAATTGCCCCCCAGGCAATCATCCTCAGGTGTAGCAAGAGTTTTTTCAACAGGGTGGGGCAGTTGCTTCTGCCTGGAGGCTAACTGTTACTTTAATCTCTTAAGTGGCCTCAGAGCAAGCCATTTTCCAATAGGGTGTGTCAAGTGTTTTCCCTCATGTGGGAAAGATGTCCTCCACTGCATGAGGGAATGACTCAGCCCAGGAAATGTGGGGTGTCTGCCTTCTGAGTTCTATTCCCTGAGTCCCCAGTCCTGGGTTCTGCTCTCACAGCCCCAGTCCTCTTCACCCTCCCTCTGTCAGAACATAAGGTGGGTGACTCCACAGGGAATTTTATGCATTGGCCCTTAAAGAGGGTGTCTGAACTTTCAGCTGTCACTCCCTGGCAGACAGCACCCCACTGCTTTCCACAGCTAGATGTTATGTGGGTACTCTTCTCAGTTCTGGTGCTCTCTGCTGGGGACCCAGTTGTGGGATTAGATCCCAGAGTTCTCAGTGGCACCCCCACAGCTGAGATGTCTCTCCAGAACTTCAGCTGCTGTCTGTGGACACCTGGCCAGCCTTTTCCTGCCTCTGCCCTCCTACCAGTCTCTATGCGGTCTCCACTTTCAGTCTTTGGGTATCAGGGTTCTCTCCTGAGAGTTTTCTGTTGATTATTCAGGAAGTTTTTCTGTATTTTAGTTGTCATTCCAGTTTGTTCCTGGGAGCATGTCCATGCAGTATCCACATACGCTGCTTCCATTTTTCATCCTCTGAGACCACTTTTGTATGTGGACACCCTGGTGGCAAGAAGCAACTCACAATATGCAGTCCTTGATGTGCTAGGAAGAGCACAGACACATCTGGACTTGATTGGGCAAATACACAGGATCTGCTCCCTTCTTCCTGCTTGGTACCTCTTCAGGGCCGTGAGAGCCTGCTTTTTGCCCTGATTTTTATAGCCCTATCAGGTGAGCTTTCTCACATGCCTCACTGGGATAGGAAGCTAGTGGAAGCACTTTTATACACAGTGAGAGACTGCAGCATGATCTTCACACGTGGCCATCAGTGAGTGGAGCACTGGTGAGTAAGGAGCCAGGCAGTGGCTCTGGTTTCTTTCATTTCCAGAAACCCCTTTTTAAGAACTTTCTGGGAACGACTTAGCTGGGAGTGTGCTGTATGGTTTCTGGCCAAGGGGCCTCTATTTCTGAAGGTGTCACTTATTATTGGTGACAAGTGCCCAGACCCAGACACACAGGACTTCATCAGCATCGAGAGGACTGAGGAAGGAGCTTTTTGGTCAGGAGCAATAAGCAATCTGCATGTCATCACCTGCATGGGGAGGTGCGTGGCCTGGGCCACATGGAAGCATGGCTTCCCAGTGGCTTTACCTCTTGTCCCTTCAGTGGCACAGATGGGGATGCAAGGAGCAGGAGACATAAATTCTGGAGCGTATTAGCATTCCATGATTTCAGAAGATCACATCAACCAATACACACGTGGTAACCAGGCTGCTTCTTTCTAAATGGAATGTCTTTGCCTTTTAATAATGACTAACTTTTCACTGTAAGTAGATTTCAATTACATCTATAAAAATAAAAGCGTAATATGCTAATTAGACCGGACAGCCAAATGACCTTCTGGATGGCATTCTGGACATCCTTCCGGATGAAGCCACTGCGGTGGAGGCCGAGGCAAAGGGTTTAGGGGTGATCAGGCAGGCAGGTTAGTGGTTAGGGGAGATTAGACAGGCAGGCGAGTGGTTAGGGGCGATCAAGCAGGGGGGCAAGCAACTAGGGATGATCAGGCAGGCAGACGAGTGGTTAGTGGTGATCAGGCAGGGAGGTGAGCAGTTAGGGATGATCAGGCAGGCAGGCGAGTTGTTAGGGGTGATCAAGAAGGCAGGCAGAGGTGGTTAGGGGCCATCAGGCAGGCAGAGGCAGTTAGGGGTGATCAGGCAGGCAGGCAGATGAGCAGTTAGGGGCGATCAGGCAGGCAGGCATACAAGCAGTGGTTAGGGGCGATCAGGCAGGGAGGTGAGCAGTTAGGGACATCAGGCAGGCAGGTGAGTGGTTAGGGGTGATTAGGCAGGCAGGCAGAGTGGTTAGGAGTGATCAGGCAGGCAGACAGAGTGGTTAGGGGCAATGAGGCAGGCAGGCAGGTGAGCGATTAGAAGCTAGTTGTCCCGAATTGTGAGAGGGATGTCTGACTCCTGGTTTAGGCCTGATCCTGTTGCATGATTGGGCCTAAACTGGAAGTTGGACATCCCCGAGGGGTCTCAGATTGTGAGAGGGAGAAGGCCAGGCTGAGGGACCCCTTCCATCCCCCACGTGATTTTCGTTCACCAGGCCTCTAGTTTAATAATAATACTAGAGGCCCGGTGCACGAAATTCATGCACGGGGGGGAGGGAGGGGGAGGGGTGTCTCTCAGCCCAACCTGCACCCTCTCCAATCTGGGACCCCGTGGGGGATGTCTGACTGCCTGTTTAGGCCCGATCCATGGGATTGGGCCTAAACAGGCAGTCAGACATCCCTTTCACAATCTAGGACTGCTGGTTCCCAACTACTCGCCTGCCTGCCTTCCTTATTGCTCCTAACTGCTCTGCCTGCCAGCCTGATCACCCGCTAACCACTCCCCTGCCAGCCCGATCGATGCCTAACTGACCTTCCCTGACACCCCGGTCACCGCCAAATGCCCTCCCTTGCATATTCCCTCTTTATTAGATAGGGTTTTTTCTTTAGCATATTGGACAGTCCTAACTGGTTTGGCTCAGTGGATGGAGCATTGGCCTGCAGAATCAAGGGTCCTAGGTACAATTTTGGTCAAGGGCATGTACCTTGGTTGGGGGCACGTATCCAGTCGGGAGTTTGCAGGAGGCAGTTGATCGATGTTTCTTTCTCATAGATGTTTCTAGCTCTCTATCCCTTTCCCTTCCTCTCTGTAAAAAATAAATAAAATATATATTATAAAAAAAGAAACATTTAAGATTCCTCCATATCTGCCTGGCTGGTGTGACTCAATGGTTGAGACCCCAGGCTGCCACCGCTGGAGGGGTTCGGGCCCTGGCCAGGCTGAGACCCCAGCCCAAGGCTGCCGCCTCAGCCCAGCCAGGCTGAGACCCCTACCCAGGCTGCCATCTCAGCCTGGCTGCGGATAACCCGGGGGGTGCCTTCCCTGGCCTGAAGATTGCGCATTGGGTGTGCACTGTGCTGCCAGCCTGACACCCCGGCCCCAAGCCCCGTGGCCCGCTTCGTCCCCGATCGCGCAGCTCGGGGGCAGGTCGCTGCTGGCCTGACACCCTGGCCCCAAGCCCCGGGGCCCACTTCGCCCCGGATTGTGCACGGCTCGGGGGCGACCAGCCGGACACCTGGGACTGCCGCCACTGGGCCGGGATTGCTGTGTGTGGGGCGGGCGCCTCCCAGCTAGACACCCTGGACTGCCACTGCTGGGCAGATTTGGGGACCCCACCGGGGCTCGGGGCTAAGAGGACTGTGTGCCACCATCTTGTGGCCATTGGCGCCGCCATTTTTGTTGCGGAGTGATGGTTAATTTGCATATTACCTTTTATTAGATAGGATAAGAACAGGAGACCCATGTGCATTTTGTAAGCACAGATATTCCCATTGGGCAATGACAGGGAATAGGAAACTCTCCCCATCGAGTCACACTGAGAACTTCAACCACCTTGCAGAAAAGTTCCTCTGAGTACAAACAGCCTTATAGCTGGTGCATGAGGACCCGGGACTCTGACCTCTTTCTCTCAGGAATGGAGGTGAAGGGCAGTGAGATCAGACAGCCAGGGCGCGTATCCCGCGGCTCTGCCTCCAGGTATCCTTCCAGAGGCAGAGGGGGAGATTGGGGCCAGTCACTTTGCAGGGTTGTGTCGCTGTCCAGGGCTGAGTCAGGACCCCAGCCAGCCCTCTGCCCATCAGGACCACAGCCTCCTTCACAGTGGTTTTCATTACAAGGCGTTATTGTGAGGAATGACACAGGCATCCACCTCCAGCCCCCGGTCCGGGATCAGGGAGTGAGACCCCAGAAAGGACAGAATACAGCCCAGGGCTGCCTCTGGGAGCAGCTCACTAGATAGAACAGGTGGAGGCCCGTCAGGGGAGCAGCGACAGGTAGGTAATTAGGCGGACCGAGGGCTGCGCACGAGAAAGGTGGCAGCTGTGCCGGAGGCGGAAGAGAGGGCGCCCATGGTGCAGTGGCATCCGGAGGGGCCACAGACAGGCAGAGGAGCAGGAGCGGAGGCAGTGTGGGCGGCTGAGTCTGAACCCTGTGCTCTGTCCCTGGGGCGGTGGGGGCCAGGAGAGAGGGGCCTCTGTGCCCACAGGCACCACGTGGAGGGGACCCTGGCAGTCCAGCTGGGCAGGGAGGAGGCAGAATCTCGCTGCAGGGCCAGCGCAGAGGGAGAGGAGGCCCTGGAAGCTCGAGGAGGGACAGCCAACGAGATGGGCTGCCCGTCTTGGTCTTGCTAGAACCTCATCTTGTTTTCACCCGATTGGGGAGAACAAGCTTGTCCGTGCAGGTGACAGTCCTGATTTAGGAGCAGGTGGGGATGGTGGGGCCAGGGCAGAGGCCTGCCTGGAGGTCCCAGGGCTGGGGGTGCCCACTGCACTGCTCCCAGGGGTGCAGTGAGGAGCCCCCGAAAACGTCATGGCAACGTGAGAACGAGTTTCCCACAGGAAAGTAGGTTTGATGGCATCGAACTTGCATGCACTTTTTGCCTTCTTTTGTTTTTAGTGACATTTTCTCATTTTTGTACTTCGTTAGCAGTGTGGAACCGGCCTTTGGTGTGAAATGGAGCTGTCAGACATAATTCAGGATTCCATGAAACTCAGAAAATGGAAACTCTCAGTCACCACACAGGGCCCATTTCAGGTGCATGGCCTGCTCAGTCGAATCAAGTGAGGCTGCTTCAGACCTGGGTCCACGTGTCACTCAGTTGGTGGACATGGTATTTGTTCTTTTTCCTGCTTTTCCATTGGGTGGGGGTGTAGACGGGGTGCAGTCCTGTGAGGGGCCCTCAGGTGTAGACGGGGAGCAGTTCTGTGAGGGGCCCTCAGGTGTAGACGGGGAGCAGTCCTGTGAGGGGCCCTCAGGTGTAGACGGGGAGCAGTCCTGTGAGGGGCCCTCAGGTGTAGACGGGGAGCAGTCCTGTGAGGGGCCCTCAGGTGTAGACGGGGTGCAGTCCTGTGAGGGGCCCTCAGGTGTAGACGGGGTGCAGTCCTGTGAGGGGCCCTCAGAACCCAGGTGTAGACGGGGTACAGTCTTGTGAGGGGCCCTCAGGTGTAGACGGGGTGCAGTCCTGTGAGGGGCCCTCAGGTGTAGACGGGGTGCAGTCCTGTGAGGGGCCCTCAGGACTCAGGTGTAGATGTGGGGCTTGCAGCAGCTCCGTACCGAGGTGTGGACGCAGACAGTGAGTCTAAGATCTGTAACAGCTGCCCCTTCTCAGTGCCGACTGAACACGGGGTGCCCTGCCATTTGTTGTGGGAAAGAATCGATCTGAAAACCAGAGGCCCTGTGTTTCTGATTATCGAGTGAAAATGCATTTATGGGGATGTGTGTCAGGAACTGAGACCGGAGAGGTCTGTGGGGTCTCGTAGGCTCCCGGTGCCGCCGTGCTGTGGGAGGGGTCTGTGTGCTTCCCCTGAGGATGTCAGGGCACTTGCTCTGCCTTTTCTGACTCCTCCTGGGAGGTCTCATCACCTGTCGCCAGGCACAGTGCCTCCTCCTCCTGCCCACTGTCCTGGGGGCAGCCACATGCATTTGGTGTTGGGTGCGTCCCCTTCCAGGAGACCAGCCGAAGGGGTGCAGGGGGCTCACTTGTACTAAACAATGATCTAAAACTAGAGGCCCGGTGCATGAAATTTGTGCATGGGCGGGGTCCCCCTCAGCCCAGCCTGTACCCTCTCCAATCTGGGACCTCTTGGGGGATGTCTGACTGCTGGTTTAGGCCCGATTCCAGGGATCAGGCCTAAACCGGCAGTTGGACATTCCTCTCACAATCCTGGACTGCTGGCTCTTAATTGCTCACCTGCCTGCCTGGTCACCCCTAAATGCCCCCACTGCCGGCCTGGTCGCCCCAACTGCCCCCTCCCTGCAGGCCTGATTGCCCATCACTGCCTCTGCATGTTGGCCTGATCGCCCCTAACTGCTCTCCCCCCCCCCCCCGCCAGCCTGGTCACCCCTTACTGCCCTCCTGTAATCCTGGTTGCCCCCAACTGTCCCCCTCTGCCAGCCTGATCACCCTACCCCTATTTTACTTTCTTTTCCCTTTATTTCTATACCTTCTATTATATGGAAACTTTACATTTCTTCTAATTAGTTGTGATTAAAGGTTAGTTCTACACAGGTCCTCTGTTCCCAGCTTCAGAGCAGTTGGAGTGGTGAGAAGTATGTCTTAGGGCTTATCTCTTTATCCTCTAGTTGGCCTATCGTCCTCATTCTGTTCATGTCTGTCTGTCTATTATATCCCCCTCAAGGATCTTGGCTCTGAATTCTTTTAGGGAAAGGGGATGCCAGATTTTTTCTGTAATTATTTCCTGCTGATGATGGGTCGAAGGTTTCTCTCAGAGCCAAGAGATCCTTACTCTATGTCAGAGGGACGATGAGGCCTGGGTACAGGA
Organism: Cnephaeus nilssonii; assembly: GCF_951640355.1. NCBI lineage: Eukaryota > Metazoa > Chordata > Mammalia > Chiroptera > Vespertilionidae > Cnephaeus > Cnephaeus nilssonii. The sequence goes on along the minus strand of NC_137089.1, from coordinate 55,201,780 downwards.
GGAGGTGGCAATGGTGCTTAGAGGTGGTATTCCCTAGGTGCAAGTAGGGCTTGTAATCTGGTGGAGACAAACTGTGTTATAAAATTTAGTATTATTGGGCAAAAGTTAGGACAGTTTCTAATAATTTCCTGTTGAAACAATTTTCCTTCCTAAAAATCATCCTTATTTTTATTAAAGACTAATTTACTTACTGTATTAAGTCTAGTTATAATTTGGCCTGATTGTATAAACACAACAAGAATAACAGTTGATCATATAGGCTATTAATAAATCAGATTCTTATTGGATTTATGCAAAGAAACATATTGCCATGAGAATAATAATTAACAAAACTATAGTTATTTTTAGTTTATTTAGTCCTATAATTATTTTTTCTTGCTAGTCCTACCTAATAAAAAGGTAATATGTAAATTATCATCACTCCGCTACGCCCACGATTGGGCCGGCGGAAGGCTGGGGGCGAGACTTGGGGTGGCCTATCCAGCCGTTGAGAGGCACGGAGGGCGGACCTATCCGGCCGTTGAGAGGCACCTGAGGCTTTTGGCCTGGAGCCAGAGCGGACCCCCAGCTGCCCCGGCCATCGGAAGCGGGCAGCTGGGGGTCCGCTCTGTCTCCAGGCCAAAAAGATCTGGTGCATGAGCCGACCCCCAGCTCCCCCACCAGGCTTTTGGCCTGTCCCCGGAGGCTTTTGGCCTGGTGCACGAGCGGACCCACAGCTCCCCGGCCATCAGAAGCGGGCAGCTGGGGCCTGCTCCAGCTCCAGGCCAAAAGCCTCTGCCGGAGGTTTTTGGCCTGGTGCACGAGTGGACCCCAGCTCCCCGGCCATTGGAAGCGGGCAGCTGGGGGTCTGCTCTGGCTCCAGGCCAAAAAGATCTGGTGCACGAGCGGACCCCCAGCTCCCCCGCCAGGCTTTTGGCCTGCCCCGGAGGCTTTTGGCCTGGTGCACGAGCGGACCCCCTGCCATCGATTGCAGGGAGCTGAAGGTTTCTTCGGCCTGGTGCATGAGCGGACCCCCTGCAATCGATCCCAGGGAGCTGGGTGTTGCTTCGGCCTGGTATACCAGCGGACCCCCTGCGGTTGATCACCTGGGCAGGGAGCTGGGGGTCTGCTTTCGGCCTGGGCAGGAGCGGACCCTCTGCGATTGATTGTAGGGAGCTGGGGGTCCGCTCCTGCCCAAGAGGCTTTCGGTCTGGGCAGGCCTGGGCAGGGGCTGAGCCGGTGATCAGAGGGAGCTGGAGAGGCCTGCCCAGGCCTAAAGCTTCGGCCAGAGGCTTTAGGCCTAGGCAGGGCCCAGCCCTCCATTGGTGTGAACTATAGAGGAAACACCTTTTCTGACTGCACATTGGCTAAGCTTCCTGTATGTCACTGGTAATATTCTTAGTAACTTGGGTAATAAGAATCCAAAAAGGTGATCTAGGTTTTTTCCACCACACTTCTGGATAAAAAAATGAAGGTCTGCTGCTGGAAGGCTAAGAAATGTCATATCCTGCCCTAGCCGGTTTGACTCAGTGGATAATGCCTCGGCCTGCAGTCAGCAGGGTCTGGGTTTGATTCTGATCAAAGGCATGTACCTAGGTTGCAGGCTCCTCCCTGGCCGGGGCCCAGATCAGGGCTCATGCAGGAGGCAACCAATCAAAGTGTTTCTCTCTGTCTTTCCCTTTCTCTTCCACATTCTCTAAAAGTCAATGGAAACATACCCTCAGGTGAGGATAAAAAATAAATAAAGAAATGCATATCCTATGAAAGACACATCTTGAAAATGCCTAAAGAAAGTTGTCATTTTTTCTTGGTGAAGGGACTGGAATGTGTGTTGATGAAAACACCTTGGTGGCTGCGGTGACTGACAGTGGCTGCAGCAGCGGGGTGATGGGGCTGGTGCCTTCCCCTGACCAGCCTGGTTGCCTCCCACAAAGGGAGGCCAGACTGCGGCTTAGGCCCGCTCCCCACAGAAAGCAGGCATAAGCCATCAGTGGGACATCTCCTGAGGGCTCCCAGCATGTGAGAGGGGGCAGGTTGGGCTGAGGGACCCCCGACCCCCAGTGCACGAATTTCGTGCACCAGGCCCCTAGTATTTCTATAAATCTAAATACTTTATAGAGTAATATAAATGACATGGAATCTTGTCTTGTTTGTAAAACACAATATTCCACAATATTATAACTTACTAGAGGCCCGGTGCATGAAATTCATGCACCGGGGTGTGTGTCCCTCAGCCCAGCCTGCACCCTCTCCAATATGGGACATCCCTCTCACAATCCAGGACTGCTGGCTCCCAATGGCTCACCTGCCTGCCTTCCTGACTGCCCCTAACTGCTTCTGCCTGCCAGCCTGATCACCCCCTAACCACTCCCCTGCGAGCCTAATTGATGCCTAACTGCTCCCCTGCCGGCCCGATTGCCCCTAACTGCCCTCTCCTGCAGGCCTGGCCACCCCTAACTGCCCTCCCCTGCAGGCCTGGTCCCCGCCAACTGCCCTCCCCTGCAGGCCTAGTCCCCCCCAAATGCTCTCCCCTGCAGGTCTGGGTCCCCCCCCCCCAACTGCTCTCCCCTGCAGGCCTGGGTCCCCCCACCCCCCCAAATGCCCTTCCCTGCAGGCCCGGTAGCCCCCAACTTCCCTCCTCTGCCGGCCTCATCACCCCTAACTGCCCTCCCCTGCAGGCTTGATCGCCCCCAACTGCCCTCCCTTGCAGGCCTGGTCCCTCCCAACTGCCCTCCCCTGCTGGCCATCTTGTAGTGGCCATCCTGTGTCCACATGGGGGAAGCCATCTTGTGTGTTGGAGTGACGGTCAATTTGCGTATTACTCTTTTATTAGATAGGATTACAATTAGTTATAAATGAAAGCATATCAGAATCTATTTAATATGTATATAAATAGAATATAATTACTATTTCCTTATATGACAGAGCTTCCCATATACCTCAAGTATAAACTTTCCTTCATAAGGAGAGAAAGCAATTCTTAAAATTCAAACCCTGGGAAGGTAGTCAAATACATTATATATTATTATTATTAAACAGTATTAAATAATTTATTCATTTAAAGTAATCAACCTTCTGATTAATATAATTATTTTAATAATATATATAAAACCTTTGCTTCCTAGGCAAATACAGGAAAAACCTTTTTTCTCTTACTTTCAGAAACAGGCTTATTTTTCCAATGGAAAACATACTTGCATTCTTAAGAAGCATAACAGAGATAGTGAATTCCTTAGCTGAGAACAATTCCCTCGAACTTGGAAACTCCAGGCAGGCTCCAATGACTTACTGCGCAGTCACTTTCATTTTCTTACTCTTCGTTTTCAAGGGTTACATTACATTTTGTTGCATTTCTGGCTCCTCACACGGGGCACCACTCTGCCAGGGCTGACCGGCAGACCCTGCGCGACGCCGAAGGGCGCTGTGTCACACGTTCCTGTGAGAGAGGCCGAGGGGCTGTTTCACTTTAGACGTGAGAAGCGGTCCTGCTTGCCTGCCTCCTGTGGCTTCTGTTGTCACAACAGCTTGAACTAAGATTAGCCTCTGGACACAGTCAGCAGGCGAGCATCCCTGAGAACGCACCTGCTCCTACAAGGTCGGCGCTAAAGACTAAACAGAGAGATTCTAGCAGAACACCCGGGGCTCAGACTTGTTTGAAAAGTCAAGGCAGGGGTCTTAGGGGGTCAGACTTGTTTGAAAAGTCAAAGTCCAATGGTCTTAGGCGACCCTGCTAGTGGTTCTCAATCTGTGGGTCTCGACCCACAGGTTGAGAACCGCTGCTGTAGAGCCTAAGACCGTCGGAAAACACAGATATTTACATTGCGATTCATAACAGTAGCGAAATTACAGTTATGAAGTAGCAACAAAAATAAGTTTATGCTTGGGGGTCACCACAACATGAGGCACTGTATTAAAGGGCTGCGGCATTAGGAAGGTTGAGAACCACTGGTCTAGATGAAACAGGACAAGGGACAGGACCTAAACCGAGTCGTCTTCTGTAGAACAACGAGCGAGAGCTTTAAAATGGAAGACTTCATCCAGAGCCCTGCTGTGTGTCTGCTTTTGACGTAGGACATTTTTGCCCCCCCTGAGTACAGAGCTTTGTTATTTCCCACTGGGGTGTCGGTAATTAGCATTTGCCACTGGTTTGTGTGGGTTTATTTAAGGTCATTTATATTCTTCATGGAATCAGAAATCGGAGTCTGATCATTTAAAGTGAATTGTGAGCTCTGAGGAGCTTTGGCCTGGAGTGTTTGAGGATGGCAACCAAGTGTCAGAGGCTGTGGCCCCAAACCCCAAGGCAGGAGAGGCTTCTTGCTGTGATCAGGGCTGGTTTAAGTCCTGCTACTTGGAGTCTGCAGGCTGCTGTGCTGTGTCGCTGAATGGTTTGGACTATGGGACGATCCCATGTTGCCCAGCAGAGTAACATCCCCGCAGGGAGACTGGGCATGCAGTTGACGTAATGGTTTGCGTGACATCATTGTAACTAGTTGGCACCCTGCGTCCTCCAGGGTATGTCCCGTCCTTCCCGGACAGCTGTCCTCAGGCTGAAGGCCACGGAGGGGCCTGTGTCCCCTCTGCTCCGCGGGGGCGCCCTCCTGGCTCTCGCTGGCAGAAGGTGGCCCTGCGGGGCGCGGGGTAAGTGCACTCTTCCTGGGGAGTGCCTGGGCTGACGCTGAGAGGTGCGGAGGCTGAGCACCCCAGCCCGCAGGTGAGATGCAGTAGCTCTGTGTGTGCCACGGAGATTCCATTTGAAATTTCTTGGTCAGAAATACTCCCCGCGGTGACGGTGGGGGGCGAGAGCCAGGGTCAGAGATACCAGGCCAGTGGGGCGCCCCTGCTCACAGGATTCGGGAACGGCAGAATCACGGGAAATGTGTGGTCCAGAGCCCCGACTTGCACACATTTAGAGGTGACTGGTCTCAGCCTTTTTGAGTGACAGGTTTGCAGGTGTGTTCATGCTTGTTCTTCGCTCCTTCACTCGCCCCGAGCTGTTTGCTGCAGCCAGAGGGGTGCGGGCCAGGCAGCTCCCAGGCCTTCCCGGACCAGACACGCGGGCTGCCTGGTGGCGTGTGTGCGTCCCCACACCGTCCCGGCTCCTCGTCACCCTCCCTGCCCCTCCCCTCGCAGGACCTCAGGCCTGGACAGGCTGCGGGGTGCGTGGCCTCCTGACTGAACCCTGTGAGAGGTTCCTGGTCCCTGGTGGGACCCGGCTATATGTGTGCTCCTGGAGCCGAAAGCAAAGCGAGTTAGGAGCCAGAGGAGAGAGACGGATTGAGGAAGACACTGATAGGAAACAGATGGGGAAACCCAGCGGGAGGCGCCAGGAGCCTCAGCGAGCACCAGCTGCTTCAGCAGGAAGCCCGCCTTCCCGAGGCCCAGGACGAGAAACCACGTGGGCGCTCTGCAGAGGGACCCCCAGTGACCAGCCCGGACATCACCTGTGACCCGAGGGCTGCGGCCCGGTCTCCCTGGTCAACGGGCTGAGGGACGGCAGCGCCGCCTGGAGCCCAGGAGGAAGGCAGGCAGGGGCGCCGTGGGGACCGGGCCCGGGGCTGTGACCAGCGAACCGGGCATGTGCGCCTGCATCTGGGCCTGCGTCACAGGAGGGAGAGCCTGTGTCCGGAGGGGCGCCCCTGTGCCCACCGGGCGGTCAGGCCCGGAGGCGGGATTCCTGTGGTCTGCTTGTGCTGACGGGCACTGTGTGCCCGCGCCGGGAGTGGGTGCTCGCCAGTGCGTTCTGGTGCAGGGAGCGTGGCAGAGGCCGCAGAGGCGTGGGAGGCCGGGGAGGGGGTCACGCGTGAGGGCCTCAGGGTGAGACCATCCCTGGGGGGACAGGACGGGGGGGGGGGAACCTTGGGTTGGTCACAGTCGGAGATGAGTTCACTGGGAGCAAACACTGCTGTCCTGGGGCCTCGGTACACGGGGCGCCCCACCGTCACCCCACCGTCACCCCACCGTCACCCCACTGTCACCCCAGCGTCCTGCATGGGGAGCAGGCAGTGGTCTGGGATGGTGCCGAGCCAGCTCTGCGCTGGGTGAGGTCTTGGGGCCGGTTCTGCCTGTGAGGGGCTGTGTCCCGGGGCCTCGCTCCCTTCACTGCACTGCGGGGGGGGGGGGGGGGGGTGAGGGGCTGTGTCCTAGGGTCTCCCTCCCTTTCACTGCACCGCGGGAGGGGGGCTGTGTCCCCGGGGTCTCCCTTTCACTGCACCGCGGGGGGGGGGGCTGTGTCTCGGGGTCTCCCTTTCACTGCACCGCAGGAGGGGGGCTGTGTCTCGGGGTCTCCCTTTCACTGCACCGCGGGGGGGGGGGGCTGTGTCCCAGGGTTTCGCTCCCTTCACTGCACCGCGGGGGGGGGGGGGGTCGGGCTGTGTCCCAGGGTCTCCCTTTCACTGCACCTCGGGGGGGGGGCTGTGTCCTGGGGCCCTACTCCAGGGGCCGGGCTCCTGTGCGCAGGGTCAGGTGCCCCCCAGGGGACTCACGTTGTGGCTCGCTGGCTTTGTGCAATGTCCACAGCATCCTTGCGCCTCGCTCACCCTGGGGAGGGTGCTGATGGGCGCCTCACTCACCCTGGGGAGGTGCCAATGGGCGCCTTGCTCACCCTGGGGAGGTGCCAATGGGCGCCTCGCTCACCCTGGGGAGGTGCCGATGGGCGCTTCGCTCACCCTGGGGAGGGTGTTGATGGGCGCCTCGCTCACTCTGGGGAGGGTGCCGATGGGTGCCTCGCTCACCCTGGGGAGGGTGTTGATGGGCACCCGCAGAGCCGGGAAGACTGTGTTTTAAACTGTGGGAAGGTGCTGCGTGCGTGGCGAGCACTGTGATGCATCGCGAGTTATATTCCTGAAGAGCCCGTGTTTCAGCAACTGATGACGGTCCCGGGAAACGTAGGAAGTGCTTGTGTGTTCCTGCATGTCACCTGTGTGGGGCGCCGCTGCCAGCCTGAGCGTTCATTGATTTTCTGAAACGCGGGGGGCCGGGCGGGAAGAGGGAGCGCCCTGGTGACTGGGAAGGCGCCCCTTCTTTCTGTCTCTGTACAGAGTGCCCAGGCCTCGCGTCCAGATCTGGGGTTGGCCCAGCCCTGAGCCCTCACCCCGAGTCCCCCCCTGGCCTGCTCTGTCCCGGGTGCAGGCAAAGCCGGAGCGCGGATCTCGGCCAGAGCGGGGGAGAGCGAGAGCAAAAGACGCCCCAGCCTCTGCAGGCTCGTGGGAAGGAGGCAGCCTGGGGACACGCAGGCGAGCTTTTTCTTGTCAAAGATGAACAGTAGGTGCCAGGAGCTGTGGTGACAGCCTGGACTTCATTTATATGCTAATTGACCACCACACCCTCACAAAGATGGTGATGCCCACAGCCAATAAGGAGGGAATATGCTAATTGACTGTCATGCCCTAGAATATGGTGGCACCCCCAGCCAATAAGGAGAGAATATGCTAATTGCTGCCATGCCCTCAAAGATGGTGGTGCCCACAGTCACAAAATGGTGGCACCCAGTCCCCTCAGCCCCACCAGGGCGGCAGGTGCGTGGCATGGCCGGGCCCACTCTGCGTGCCTGCCTCCGGAGTTCCCCAGTCCCCTCAGCCCCCCAGCCACCCAGGGCCGGCCGAGGCTTGTGCTGCCGGCAGTGGCAGCAGCAGAGGTGTGATGGGGCATCACCTTCCCCTGATTGCCAGGTCACCTCCTGCCCCTGAGGGCTCCCGGACTGTGAGAGGGGCCAGGCCGGGCTGAGGGACCCCCCTCTCCAGTGCACGAATTTTCATGCACCGGGCCTCTAGTATATAGATATTAAGAAATAAAAATATAGGATTAAAACCAGACCATTGATGTGAAATCTGAAACCTCGAACGAAGATCTCACACACGGAACTTGGCAATATCTGTGCCTTCACAAACCTTCCCCATGCTGTGGTGGAGCCTGGAAAACACCCAGGCAGCCTGGGCTGTAGCTAACAAGTGCATTTGCCCTATCTTCCCGTAATTTTATTTCCATTATCTAATTACTCTGGAGTCTACACTCAGATTTTAGAAACTTGGCCCTTTACGGTCAGCATGAGGCAGAGAACCCCATTTCAGTTTTTAGTTCAAAGCTTGGGGTGGGGTGAGCTTTACAATTTTAGGGCAGCAATAGCCAAACCAAGTGCTGGATTGAGGGAAGTCTGACAGTGTTTTGAGCAATTGGGCCTTGGCGAGGGCATGGCTGTCTGTACAAGGCAGGGACGTACGTGGACGTAAGTGGACGCTGTTGAGGAAGACGATGTCAGGACTTGAGAAAAAGTTTGTAATTCTCAACTTTGTTTCAAAGGAAGGACTTAAAGGGGAACTCCTGGCTGGTGGCCAGTGAGTCTGGTGCCCGGGTACTGTGGCCCCATGACATCTGCCTGCCTCTTTGGACAAACCACCCAGAAGAGGAAGGTAACTGTAGCCTGAAATACACACAGTCACCTGCCAGCACCTTGTAGAGATGCTACGATATTATAAAAACAAGAGGCGTGGGAAATCTTCCAGAGGAGAGGTGTTTGGACTGTCTGCCTTGCCTTTTACGGGAAGAGTGGAGCTGGTGCAGACAATGAAACTATTTCCGTGGGCACAGCAGGCGAAGCCTGAGAACCATTTATGATCGCAAAAGGGCAAAGACGAAGCAAATTACCATTAAATATGGAAGGTACAAGCAACGCCTAATCGATAGGGAAGTTTAGGTCATTGCATGTTGCCCTCAGTGTCTGGGTTGAAGAGCTGAGATAAAGAGGATGGTGATGATAAGGAGGGGAGTGGGGGAGGAGGGATAAGGGGAGGAGGGGAGGAAGGGGGGAGGAGGGGAGGAGGGGAGGAGGGGAGGAGGGGGGAGGGGAGGGGGGAAGAGTCAGATGTCCAGGGGGAATATAATTAGCAGCCATTTATAAAAGCACACCACCACAGGCATTTGTTTTTATTGCGTGTAATTTGATTTCTTGGCATTTTCTCTCTGAGAAACCTTAAATGTTTGGAGCAAGGACAAAAACTAAGAACTAAAACCAACAAACAATAAAATCAACAAAACCTAACAGAACCCCTGCACAGTTTGTGCATATTTAAAAGTATTTTTTGCTGATAATGTCTGCTTCTTCCCTTGTTTTAATTTTGTTTATCAGTGTATGATAAAACCACAGAATCTGAGTGTAAATACTTACACACATGTTGATGTTAGGAGAGAGGCCACTTACTCCCTGTTTGTGATCAGCATCACATTTGATTCCACATAAAAACAACACCTGCTTGCAGTGGTCTAAGCAAAGGGCAGTTGTGTTTTTCTGGAGGTGGAGGTGGCCCTGTTTGCGTTCGCTCTCTGATCCTTGGCATTTGGCTTTGGTCCTGATGTTCCAGATGGCCATTCCACCTCCAGGCCTGTACCCCAGGTCCAGGGGACAAGGTGAGGGGGGGATGAGAGGCAGAGAGGGCTTCCAACTTTGCTCAAAAGAGCAGCTGTTGTAAGACCACTCCGTGGACTTCAGCATGGAGCTCACTGGCCGGAACTGTCCGATGGTCACCTCTGGCCACAGGGGGCGAGGATGCAGACACTGCTGACTGGCACACACCCCGCCTGCACAGCGCGTGTGAGAAAGAAGGGAGAATGGATGTGGAGCAGGGCCAGTGTGTCTGCCTCCTGGTGAAGGCAGGCCAATATGGAGGGCCAGAGAGTTGGCACATGATGAGAAGGATGGGTGTGGGTGCTGTGAGAGGTTAAGGGGGAGCTGAGTGAAAAGCAGAAGTGTTGACCAACAATGTCCTTGTTTTTAGGGGAAGCAAAGGTGGGGCCCCTGTGGCTGAGCCACTGCCAAGGCCATGTTCACCATACAACGGGGTGTTCTATTTTTCCATCCAGAATGTGCCTCGCGGGGGTGGGTAAGCAGGAGGCAGTAGACGCTAAGACCCCTGTGATCTGACAAGAACTCGAGCCGACCTCGGGCGCTTTGGAAGAGAACATCCAAGTTTCTGGAGCGTGAGTGTCCCGGGACCTCCGCTCACCAGGGGCGGGGTTTGCCAGCACTGCGCCGCCGTGTGGCTTCATTTGTGTGTTTTGACTTGTTGCCGTCGTTTTGACTGCCTGAGTGCCACCCCAGTCCAGCAGGAGTGTCCGGAAGAGGCCCCGAAGCCGGGCTCAGCTCTGACAGCGTGCCGCCCGTGGTCAGAATCCCGTGAAACAGCTGGCTCCTACTCCCCTCCCAGGAGCCATGGCCTCTCAGGCAGTGAGAGAGGCTCGATGTCAGCCTTTAACACAGAGAGGTTAAATGATGACAGAGTTGTTGTTTCTAAGCAACGTCCACTCATTCTTCTTATATCACTGAGTCTGTGGAACCCAAACAAGCACACATTTCACAAAACTCCAGAAAGGAAGACAGAGGTTCTGAGGACACCTTTGGTGACACAGCGCTTGGGAGGCGAGGCTCTTAGGAAAGAGATGGTCCTCGGAGAGCCTCCTGGGCGCTGGCCTCACGGGCCGCTTCTGACGCCCTGGACTCCGCTTCCCACCAGCTCTGCTCTTTCATTAGGATCCGAACAAACCTCCTCTCTCAACAGCAGCGACTGGAGACCTATTCTGTCCTCTCCTTTAGTGCCACCAGGACTGGCCTGGCCCACAATTGTAGCGGTAATCTGGCCCCTTCCCCTCACTGTCCAGCATGAGTCCTCTGGTCTGATCAGCCTGCCTAGCAGCATGATTTGGCAATTTAGAGTGCAAGTACTTAAAGTGGAAAGAAATAAATCCTCAGGGCTTGGAGTAAGCAATTTTGCAAAGCACTTATTTAAAAAGGTTAGTTAAATGGTCCTTTTAAATGTTGGCCTAGTACTCACAGCTGAGAACTCACCAAATCCTTAAAAGCTCATAAATGACTATCTTACTCAAAGTCAAAACAGAGATGCATATTTCAGAAATACTTTTTAAACATTGTTTGCAATTATGAACTCTCGGATGAAAAGCTAATTGTTCCTTGAAATACTTGTAATGCTGTAATAAGAAATGGGTGCATATCTAAAACATGCCTGTTGTGCTGAAATGTTGGAAGTGAATGTTTAAGAACTAGCTCTGGTTATTTGGCACACATACATTCTAGCAGAGAATCAAGTGTCCCCATGTAACAAGTACGCTCTTTTCCCCTAAAAAGAATTTGGTGCCCTAGCCCCGTGGTCGGCAAACTGCGGCTTGCAAGCCACATGCGGCTCTTTGGCCCCTTGAGTGTGGCTCTTCCACAAAATACCATGGCCTGGGCAAGTCTATTTTGAAGAAGTGGCATTAGAAGAAGTTTAAGTTTAAAAAATTTGGCTCTCAAAAGAAATTTCAATCATTGTACTGTTGATATTTGGCTCTGTTGACTAATGAGTTTGCCGACCACTGCCCTAGCCTTTGCAGCTCAGTTGATTGGGCGTCATCCTGTGCACTACAGGTCGCTGGTTCAGTTCCCGTCAGGGCACATGCCCGGGGGGTGGGCCTGATCCCCAGGAGGCAGCCAATCAGTGTTCCACTCTCACATCGATGTTTCACTCTTAAAAAATCAATAAAATATTTTAAAATTTTTGGCTTAGCTAAGTAAGTAAAAATAAACATAAACTGTATATTTTTAATAATTATGCAGTGCTATTGAATAAAAATCTAATACAAACCTCTATAAATGATAAAATATGAAAGTAATTAGAGAGGTCAATAAAATAACAAATAGGAAAGATATGGAAATGTATACATGAAGGACTTAAAATCCAATTGCAGCAGAGAGAAGGCGTTCCGTGGATAATTAAGTAAGCATTTGTTTCTAAATCCCGTGAACTCGGACACAGCTCACCCGTCAGGCCTCTGGGCGGCGGGTCTGGGTCACTCCGGCTACAGACCCACTGGTCCGAGGGCACCGGAAACCAGCGCTTCGTGGGACTGACTTGACGTCACCCTCAAGGCATGAGGGAAGGCAGCGATTTTCTTCTCACGATAGGAGGCATCGAGCACATGTTTTGACGAAGAAAATAGAAGTGTTGATGTTAAAAATACGAAACAACAGTGCATTCTATGCTTTGTGAGCAGCATTTAGGTAACGGTGGGCGAGCTCCACGGAAGAGACGTTTTGAAAGGAGGCCCTGGCGCTCACTGCTCTCAGAGCCCCCAGCCGGAGATGGAGGGGAGCGAGCTGAGGGTCTTTCCTGTCTGACGTGACCACTGACCTGCCTTTTCCTTCAGGCCTCACATCCGCACCCACGGAAGCAGGCGGACTTGCAGGCACCAGCAGCACGGGCGGAGGTGCGGCCTCGGCTTTCTCGGGGAGCTGCGGGGGACAGGACGCAGCTGGGCCGGAGCTGGCCCAGCGCGCAGCAGAGCTCAGGGTCGGGAGCCCTGAAGACCTCCAGGGGGATGGGCCCGAGTGGACTGTGCTGCCCCCCCCCCCCCCAGAGCTGGTTGCCCACACAGAGAGCCTGGCTGCACCAGGGTGGGCCCCAGAGTCCTGGGCCCCGGGTCTGGCTCCCCCTATTATTTCAGAGAGGTTCCCATGGCCTGTGCTAGACACAGAGGACCTGGCCAGGGGCCTCTTGAGTGTTTGTCCTCAACATTCCTAAAGGGGCAATGGGAACGTGGGGCCCATCCGGGAAGGAAAGGCCGTGTCCTAAACATGTGGCCCAGGAGGCAGCCCAGCCCTCAAGTGGCTGTGCAGCAGGGGGCGCTGGGGGGCAGGGGGTGCTGGGGGGCAGGGGGCTCTGGGGGGCAGGAGGTGCTGGGGGGCAGGGGGTGCTGGGGGCAGGGGGTGCTGGGGGGCAGGAGGTGCTGGGGGGCAGGGGGCGCTGGGGGCAGGGGGTGCTGGGGGGCAGGAGGTGCTGGGGGGCAGGGGGCGCTGGGGGGCAGGGAGCACTGGGGGCAGGGGGTGCTGGGGGGCAGGGGGCTCTGGGGGGCAGGAGGTGCTGGGGGGCAGGGGGTGCTGGGGGCAGGGGGTGCTGGGGGGCAGGAGGTGCTGGGGGGCAGGGGGCGCTGGGGGCAGGGGGTGCTGGGGGGCAGGGAGCACTGGGGGCAGGGGGTGCTGGGGGGCAGGGGGCTCTGGGGGGCAGGAGGTGCTGGGGGGCAGGGGGTGCTGGGGGCAGGGGGTGCTGGGGGGCAGGAGGTGCTGCGGGGCAGGGGGCGCTGGGGGCAGGGGGCGCTGGGGGCAGGGGGTGCTGGGGGGCAGGAGGTGCTGGGGGGCAGGGGGCGCTGGGGGGCAGGGGGTGCTGGGGGCAGGGGGTGCTGGGGGCAGGGGGCGCTGGGGGGCAGGGGGCGCTGGGAGGCAGGAGGTGCTGGGGGCAGGGGGCGCTAGGGGGCAGGGGGAGCTGGGGGCAGGGGGCTCTGGGGGGCAGGGGGAGCTGGGGGCAGGGGTCTGTGCTCCTTCATGCCATCCTCCACCCTCTCTTCTTCCCAGAGGCCAAAGCGAACATGTTGTTTATTTCGTTTCTGCCAATCCACTTTCTTCTCACTATTTTAGTAGCAAAATACTTTTCCTAAAAAGCAAGTACAGTATATTGGAACAGCTGACTCCGTCTGTTGGCGTTGATTGCTTGCGTTGGTATGTTGTTGTAATTCGTAGGCAGGAGGGACGGCACAGCAACAATGGAAATCAGCTCTATTCATGTCGCTCTGGTCAGCTGGTCTCCACGCACGTGCTCCTGTACCGAGGCCTGGGAGGGAGCTTGGACTGGCCTGCAGGATGGACATGGATATGACGGCCGGGCGGGTAGAAAAGGGGAAGTTGCTCATATGTAGCCACAGGCACGTAATAGTTTTGTGATTGTACCTGAGGTTTGGCTCCGAGGACCCGGCAGTCGGAGCAGAGAGACAAGGCCCTGGTCGGCAGAGAGGAGTCACTTCAGTCCTCTTGGGAGACGTCCCGTGTATCGCTGCACGGCTCCTCCCGCGGGCTCTGCTCCCGGACACTGCGATGTCGGTGACAGAACCTTGGCCAAGCAGAGCTAGGTTCCGTAAAATGCGGAATAAAGCTCCCGCAGAGGGTGCGGAGTGTTAACTGGAACGTGCGTCAGTCTGCACGGACAGGAGGACGTTCACGGAGCCCTTTCCCCGCATGGCCAAGCGGTGGCCACGGGGCGGCCCTGCAGAGGGAGGCGCCGGGCTCGCAGCTGAGGGTGCCCTCCCGTGCGAACAGGCTGGTGGCCACGGGCGCCGACTTCCTGGGGCTCGAGAAGGGGTGATTACTAGGAAAACACCATCTATCTGGAAGGTGAGAGAAGTACGTTTTGGACGTTGTTAACTTCCTCATTTCCAATAGCGTCTGCGCACTGTCCCCAGGTAACCGTGCCCGCGAGGCCTGCTGCTTCGGAAGGCACCGCGTTTTGTGCCCGTCCCATGTCTGCGCCCCGCGACGCTGACCGGGCGGCCAATGCGCCGGCGGCCCTCGCTTCGCCAGGAGGATGCTGAGTTCACCGCAGACGCGGCCCAGTCTGCGGTGAGACGCGTGTGGGGGCCTCAGTGCCCAGCTGCGGTCCCTCTGGTGTGCTGCCCTCGCAGCGTTCCGGGAGGAGGACAGACGGCGGGCCGAGGGCGCGGCCCTGACCGCGCACAGCCGCCGGCAGGAGGCCCCGGCGCCCTTTCAGGCCTGCTGGCACCTCACCGGGCTCCTCACAGACAGACAGCCAGACCCCGGCCTGCGGACCCGGCAGGGTGAAGGGGCGCCAGCCCCCAGCGCCTGCCCCCGGCCCGGAGCCTGTGGAGGCGGGTCTCGCTGCTCCCCCAGGAGGCTTCCCGGCGCAGCCCTCCGGGCGCGGGGGCTCGGACCTGAGCAGCGTTGCTGTCCGCCTCGCACACGACTGGGCACTGCCAGCCCCGGGGCAGCCAGGCCAGCCCTGCCCGACATGCAGCCCGCGCGCGGGAAGAGCTCGGACGAGAAGCCGCTGCACGCGTGTCCCAGGCGTGACGGCTGGTAGCACCGGTGCAGGGCGGGAGCAAGCTCGGTCCGCGTGGAAATGTAGTCAAATCAGTCTCCCCTCCTTTGTTAAACAGACAGCCAATTCTATAGCAATTTCAAAATACGTCCAAAGCCTGCTTTTTGGAGTTAACAGATGGTGTGTTATAAAACATAATATTTTTTAAAAGTTTCATGGGATTAAAAATATAGTGAAATAAGTTAACTTTGCTTTGCAATTCAATAAATTTTATTTTGGAATTAACTTTATCGGTTTTCCGGCCTGAATTGACATGAAATGCTGACGTGGTTTCTTGGTCGTGGGCAGGAGGGTGGTGGGCGCTTAGCTTGTGAATGTGCCAAGTTTATCTGGCCAGAACCCGGGAGCCAGGCATCAGGTGCAGGTGGGCAGGCAGGGGCAGAGGGGCAGGCAGGGGCAGGAGGTCAGGCAGGGGCAGGGGGCAGGCAGGGGAAGGCAGGGGCAGAGGGGCAGGCAGGGGCAGGGGGCAGGCAGGGGCAGGGTGCAGGCAGGGTCAGGGGGGCAGGCAGGGGCAGAGGGGCAGGCAGGGGCAGGGGAAGGCAGGGGCAGAGGGGCAGGCAGGGGCAGGGGAAGGCAGGGGCAGAGGGGCAGGCAGGGGCAGGGGGCAGGCAGGGGACAGGCAGGGGACAGGGGGCAGGCAGGGGACAGGCAGGGGACAGGGGACAGGCAGGGGCAGGGGGCAGGCAGGGGCAGGGGGCAGGCAGGGGACAGGCAGGGGACAGGGGACAGGCAGGGACAGGGGGCAGGCAGGGGACAAGCAGGGGACAGGCAGGGGCAGGGGGCAGGCAGGGGGCAGGCAGGGGACAGGCAGGGGACAGGGGACAGGCAGGGGCAGGGGGCAGGCAGGGGCAGGGGGCAGGCAGGGGACAGGCAGGGGACAGGGGACAGGCAGGGACAGGGGGCAGGCAGGGGACAAGCAGGGGACAGGCAGGGGCAGGGGGCAGGCAGGGGACAGGCAGGGGACAGGGGACAGGCAGGGGCAGGGGGCAGGCAGGGGACAGGCAGGGGACAGGGGACAGGCAGGGGCAGGGGGCAGGCAGGGGCAGGGGGCAGGCAGGGGACAGGCAGGGGACAGGGGACAGGCAGGGACAGGCAGGGGCAGGGGGCAGGCAGGGGACAGGCAGGGGACAGGGGACAGGCAGGGGCAGGGGGCAGGCAGGGGCAGGGGGCAGGCAGGGGACAGGCAGGGGACAGGGGACAGGCAGGGGCAGGGGGCAGGCAGGGGACAGGCAGGGGCAGGGGGCAGGCAGGGGACAGGCAGGGGACAGGCAGGGGCAGGGGGCAGGCAGGGGACAGGCAGGGGACAGGCAGGGGCAGGGGGCAGGCAGGGGACAGGCAGGGGCAGGGGGCAGGCAGGGGCAGGGGACAGGCAGGGGCAGGGGACAGGCAGGGGACAGGCAGGGGCAGGGGGCAGGGGAACAGGCAGGGGGCAGGCAGGGGCAGGGGGCAGGCAGGGGACAGGCAGGGGCAGGGGGCAGGCAGGGGACAGGCAGGGGACAGGCAGGGGACAGGCAGGGAGAAGGGGCTCGGCAGGACCGCTCCTCCCTGGCGAGGCGTCTTGGACAACATCACTGGATGACTGGCCCTAGTTTCCACAATAGCCCTCTGATCCCCCGCTGCCCGTCCTGCACCCTGGGATGTGAGGACCTTTCACTAAGTCAGGAGCTGCCTGCTCTCTTCCTAACACATTTTCTTGTGTAATTCAGCCAAACTTTCCCAACAACGTTTGAGTTTCCCATCCTGTTTCATAACAGATAAATCTTCACTTTTAGACATTTCCTTTTTATAATTCCAGTAGTTGTATATAAATGAACGCTTTTTTCCTCTGCCTTTTCTAATGTGTCTAAATTCCCCCCACTCCCAAAGATATGTTTATTGATTTTTAGAGAGAGAGGAAGGGATTGAGAGAGAGAAACATCAATGTGAGAGAGAAACAGATTGGTTGCCTCCCGTACGCACGCTGACCAAGATCAAACCTGCGACCGAGGTATGTACCCTGACCGGAATCCAATCTGCAGCCTTTGGGTGTGTGGTGTGCTCCAACCACCGGAGCCACACTGCTCAGGGCTCACCTTTATTTCTGAAAAGAGCTTGCTGGATGTGGACATTTATTTTCTTTCACATGTTAAATGTGTCATTCTATTGACGTGTGTTTCAGATAGGAAGTAACTACCTCATAATTCCCCTCTATAATAACGTAATTTTCCTCCCTATGGCTACCTTCCAGATTCTCTTCTTATCACTGGTTTTCAGCAGCTTAATTGTGCTAGGCCTCAGTGTTCTGTATCTGTTGATTTTGTTTTGATTTCATTGAGTTTCTTGGGTTTGTGCATTTATAATTTTTTATCAAATTTTGAAATTTATCAAAGATTAATTCTTCACACCCTGGCTGGTTTGGCTCAGTGGATAGAGCGTCAGCCTGTGGACTGAAGGGTCCTGGGTTCGATTCTGGTCAAGGGCACATCCCCAGGTTGTGGGCTCAATCCCCAGTAGGGGTATGCAGGAGGCAGCCAATCAATGGTTCTCTCTCATCATTGATGTTTCTATCTCTCTCTCCCTCTCCCTTCCTCTCTGAAATCAATAAAAATATATTTTGGAAAAAAAGATGAATTCTTCAAATATTTTTCTGCTGCATTTTCTCACTTCAGTTTCTGGGACTCCAATTATATGTATGCCATGGCCTTGATATTATTCTAGATATCACTAACTCTATTTCTTTTTTAATGTAGTGTTCAATCTGTTCTTAACTGGCCCCAGCAATATTTTTTTCATTTAAGGTATTGGAATCTTCAAATATAGAATTGCCATTCGATTCTTCATAAATGTTCATTTCCCTTGAGATTTTCTCACTCATTTATTATGTCCATACTTTTCTTTAAATCCTTGAATGCATTTCTAATACCGTAAGGCATTTGTTGATTCCAATGTTTATGTAATCTTTGATTATTTCCCCATTTATATTTTTCTCTTGATTATGTGTCACATTTTCCTGTTTGTTTGCAGGCCTTGCAATTTTTATTTTATGCTGGACATTGTGAATGCTACATTGTTGAGAGCCTGTATTTTCTGACCTTTATTCGAGTGTTGACTTTTTTCTGACAGCAATTTCCTGGCTGATAAGTTTTATCATGTTGAAGCTGGTGTTTGGTTAGGTCTAGAGTAGTCCTTAATCAAGAGACAAAATACTACTGCTTCAATTGTGCGGTCTCTCTGGGGTCTCAACTAAATGCACGTGGAGTCGGTGCAGCCATTTATTCTAGATAATTAGGACACCAATGTCTTCAGCAACATGCAGCCTCTCGGCCCTTCATTCAGCTCACGGCCCCAGTAGCTGTTGTCCACCAGGCTTAATGGAGTCTTTCCCTGAACATATGCAGGTTAGCATTGGCCCGCAGACCCCAATGGACATCCCTGCAGATGTCTGAGACGCTTCTCTGTACCGTTCACTTCTCTCCTTTTCTTATCCCAGAGGTCTCTGTTGTCGCAGCGGCCTGTGACTCTGAAGTGTTTCTTCTGTGCTGCAAGGACACGGCCTTGCTGTTCAGTGCGCTTTGCTGAGCTGCAGTGTGTCTCATCTCATGTGTGTCTTTTCTTCCAGGGGTTACAGACCTGACTGATCTACATATTTATTACTGTTTAAGGTGGAATAGTGAGCCCAATGCCATTGTCTGTCATGGCTGGAACTGGCCAGTTTGAAAAGAATTTAAAGTTATCTATTTAATAAAAAACATGCTTGGATATTAATTTCATTTGATAAAGTAATCCAAGTCCCTTTGTGTCTTAGGTTTTATCTGGGGCATGTGTTTCAGAACGCTTTCTGAACTCTGTGCTACGGAGGCGGTGGCATTCTCAAGTTGGGGCTCTTCAAGCCATCTTCCGCTTCCCTTATTTTGGTTTGGGAAGCTATTTCAGAACCTTGCTCCCTACTTGTTTTCCCCGTGGGTTAATTTCAGTTTAGAGTTGTTTTCTTGGTAATATCCTAAACATGCTTCATTTGGCTGCCCGTCGGTTTTACCCTCTGGCACCTTTCACTCCCTTATAATCTCCGTGGCGCTCCCCTAGTTAGTCCATTGCTAATGGCTGAAGTGAAGCTGGTTACCAATGAATGCGCTTCTACCCGCTGCAGGATGTCCAGTGATGGTGACGCGATTCCTGTATTCCCCAGCGTGTTACCTGCCAGGTCCTTTTGCTGGGAGTGGGGCTCTCAGTGACTCTGATGGAGTTTTCTATCTTTCGATGAATTCCACCGATCACGGCCAACACACTTGCAGGTGCCTGTGCTTCCAGATGGCTTCTATGTCTTTGCCGGTAAGATGCATGTTGTGGCTGAGGACAGGCCATTGCCAGGCTCAAACTCAGAGCACGTTCGAGAGGCGTTTCCTGATGAGCCGCCTCCAGCCTGCCTGCGGGCGGCAGTGCCTGTGAGGGGAGCGCACACGCTCACACGCCTTGTTTGTTGGCAGAGTGGCATCCGCTCCCAGCGTGGACGTCTGACTAAGCCAATCCAACGTGCTTCCTCTTGGGAAAATACCTTCCCTTATGTTTTATAATGTGTGCAAAGTGAAACTTCTCAGTCCTCCCTCTGTGTTTTTTCCATCTGTGACTCCTTACTCATTGCTAATTTTTCTGGTCTTGGTGGGGCTCTCCTGGGGCCGGCACCAGGCAGGAGGCGGCTGGTGAAGGATCGAAAGGAAGAGTTGCTATTTTCCCAACGACTCTTCTTTGGGACGTTAGCACAATCACCTGTGTTTCTTTTTGCTTTCTTCAAGTGTATTTGACAAGCATTTAGGCATTAGACATGAAAGCACTTTCTTTCTGTTAAAATATTTAAACCTGCCCTGACCGGTTTGGCTCAGTGGATAGAGCGTCAGCCTGTGGACTGAAGGGTCCTGGGTTCGATTCCGGTCAAGGGCACATGCCCAGGTTGTGGGCTCAATCCCCAGTAGGGGGTGTGCAGGAGGCAGCCAATCAATGGTTCTCTCTCATCATTGATGTTTCTATTTCTCTCTCCCTCTTCCTTCCTCTCTGAAAGCAACAAATATATATATATAAAAAATAAAATATTTAAACCTTCCCCATAGCATCATAGTGGGATGAGGAGCCCCTCCTGTCACATGGTGGATTTTGGCGGCCCCATTGGCCTGTGTTTTCTGTGAGTGTGGCCAGGCATGTGTCTTTAGATGAACTCAGGGCTCTGCTCCTCCCTCAGGCAATAACGTTTGGAGAGAGACGAGGTCTCTCATCCCTCCTGCAGACAGCGGACCTCTCTATTTCTGTTTGGAATGCAGGTAAGTGCAGGTGCTCATCAATATAAAGCTACAGGCAGGAAACCACGCGGCAGGCCACCGCCCAGCTCTTTACTTGGGTCCCTTTGCTGAGGCTCCTGGCATCCAGCACTTAGGCCTCAGGCCACGCATCTCCACCTGCAAGTTCACACCTACGTCAGTGACAACACCTCCCACAGGCACTGGTCCTCAGCAGGCACAGGGCCCTCCCTGCAGGGCTCATGGGCGCTCTTGTGTTGTCTGCAGAAGAAGTCTATCATCAGTGCTCATTACACCTTTTAGCAATATTGACTCCAGAGAGAGAATTTAATTAAATGTTCTGTCCCAAATATGTCTCTATCTTGCTGTATAATGTAGTAGCCCCTAACCATATGTGGCTCTTTAAATTTAAACTAATTAAAATTCAGCATAATGAAAGAAATCAATTGCTCATTTGCATTAGCCATAATTCCATAGGGGCTACCATATTGGACACCAGAAATATTAAACATTTCCATCATTTCTAAAAGTTTAGTAGACAGTGCTGGTGGTCAGTTATCTGGGGTCATCAATTTATAGCTGACAGTTTAATAATAAAATATTTTTGATTTTTCAGCATCTACTGATACACAATAACATATTTCATAAGTAGCAAAGTTGTGTTAATGTGATCCCAGGCAGCGAGATCAGAATCTTGGTAAGTGTTTGGAGCCCACGTTTTGGCGATTCTCCTCGTGGTGGTCTGGGTAATCTGTGTTTGCACTTCCATGCGAGCTGACACCTGGGAGCGCTCACTGGTGCTGCTCCTAGTCACACGCTGACTCTGCACAGGAGCCGGCCAGGCGCCCAGGTCTCCCCACTCCCCGCTCCCCCAGAGCCTCCGTCCTGGCCGCGGCATTTAGGAGAGACCTGCCTCAGCACTGCTTTCACCAACTGGTGGCCCTCCACAGAGGAGCTCGCTTTTAGGAAAAAAGGCAGAAATGAATTAGTGCTCAGCGTCCGTTTTGTGTGAGCCGTTTTAGAGGCAGCATGTACCCCTGGCATCAGCGGTGCCCCCCTCCTCCCCAGTCTCCTTCCCGAGACTACACTCAGCATCGCAGCGCCCAGCGCCCCCCTGGACCTCTGGGGGCGCCCGGCTGCATCTTGTGTGTTTGTGCACCATTGGCAAGGCGTTCCAAGGCGGCGGCTTCTTCGCTCTCCACTATTTCGGTTTGCGCAGGGTTCTAAGCGCCTCTGCTTTCCGACAGCGGGCACCCCGGCCACTCCCGGGACACTTGCCCCTCACTCCAGGGGCACATGTGACATTTACGTCTCCTCTGTACACCTCAGAGGGGTGAGTGGCTTGCCCAAGAGGAAAGTGAACTTTATGTTGGTAAATTCTAAGATAAAAATCTTAAAATTTAGTAGTCTGAAGTATATATTTTTTGATATTCATGATAAATTTTTAAGTAAGGGAAACAGATAAAAAGCAGATGTATGACATGATTCCTTTTCAATAAAGTGCATATTGTATAGAAAATAGACTAGAGCAAGCATGTCAGACTCAAAGGCTAACATGGGCCAAATAAACAAGGTGTAAGTTTATGTGGGCTGCAAAAAAACAAAAGCTTCAATTTTCATAGAAACATATGTTTATTTCATAGAGACATGCTGAATACAAAGGGCTGAAATACATGAGTAAGCATTCACGTAAAATAATAGAACATTTTAATAAAAATAAATATTTTTTCTTGAACATTAACTTACCAGACACTGAATAACTGTACAAATTAATAAGCATAACACAAATAAACCTATTTTTCTTGTTCTTGGAAAGCAAAATATTTCCTGTTGCACGCACCAAACAAGTCAGTCCAAGACTAAAGACGTGGCCATCGGCTGCTAAAATATTCGCTGCTGGTATTAGTGGAGAGAAATGGTGCGCCTGTGCCTAAAGCGCATAAGGGAAATGAATGCAACACGATGGTAGTAATTAGTCATTAGTGAATGTTGTAGATCATTGTTAATAATTAAATACAACAGGATATTGTAAAAATTAAGTAATGAAATTTTTATTAAAACATTTGTTTTATACCATCATATTGGCTGGGCCGCAAAAATATTCGCTGTGGGCTGCACGTGGCCCGCGAGCTGTGAGTTTGACATGCTTGGACTAGAGGATCTATTTCTAGTATTAGTGATGTCCGTCTCTGAGAGTAGGATTATGGATGATTAAATTTCTCTATATTATCTGCCTTCTCTTCAATTTCTTTTGTAAATATGTTTCTGACAAAATAACAAAAAGAAAAAATTTAATCCTATATAATAAAAGTGCAGTATGCAAATTGTCTCCTCTACCTGAGTTCTTCCGGGAGTTCGACCGGGAGAAGGGAGGGAGGCTTCGGCCTGCAGCAGCAGCTGGCCGGGAGAAGGGAGGGAGGCCCTGGCTGGCAGCCAGCAGCTACTAGGGACCCTTCCAGTGCACGAATTTTGTGCACTGGGCCTCTAGTATAAATGTAAAAAATGTAATATAAATTTTATCCAGGAATGAATAAATATTATAATTTAGTTAATAAAACATTTTTAACTAAATCAGAGTATTTTAATTATAGGGAATAATTTAAAATGGTTAGATTTTAAGTAGATGACTAAATAATCTATGAATGATACCTTCCTTATATTCTATTGATTTAAAGTATTTACATATATTTAGATTCATATTTTCTAAAACTACCTTAATATTTGGTAAGAAGTATGAATAAAATTTATCTAATTCAAAATTACTCTTGACTACTAATTTAATCTTCTGGTAGTAAAACAACACACAAAAGTTTTATTTTAAACATCTCCCTACATTGTCACTATCTTTTGAATTTAAGTCATACTAATAACTTATACTTTCTTTTCTTAGTTTGCACTTACTTTGTGTGTGCAATATACATAACCTATCATAGGCATTAGTATCCCTATTTGCTCTGCAGGATTTAGCCTGGAAGTCAAGCCGCCATGGGTTTGAGTCTAGGGCACTGCCTGGCTCGCTCTGCTTTGCTGTGAAGTTTTCAGGCCTGGCTCCCAGGTGACGGACAAGCCCCGTGGGCGCAGGACCAGCAGGCCTCAGACCCGTGTCCGAGGACAGGAAGCGTTTCCGTGACTCCGTCCTCTTCCCTGGGTTGAGCTCTGCCATAGTCTCAACTAGCAGAGATGCCTCAGGGTTCTTGGCCACTTATTGGATTTAAAATTACATTCTCTTAAAACACCTGTCATAAAATGTCGGCGATTCCTCTGTTCACGGCTTGGGGTAAAGTGGACAACCACACACAATGCCTCTGCCTTTCCGGGGACAGGGGCAGGGAAGCCAGTGCCAGCTGCTGGGCAGGTGTGGGAGGCGTGGCCCCTCCCACCTGCCGAGCCAGCCCTGCCTGCTTCTCTTCCCGTGCCTCCCTCCCCCCTCTTTCCTTTCCAGCTGAGGCTGCAGGCCCCCCAGGTGGGCAGAGGGCCAGTCAGGAGAGGAGAAGCACAGGCTGGACAGGAAATGTCTTTGTGTGAATGCGTTTGTTTATTTCTTATCCAGTAAAGTAAGGGAAGAGGGAGGTATCATGACGTCCACTGTCTCTCACAATTTTTAATACTTATAAATTATTTGAGTTACTATACTATGATTTACTTGTCTTTTTCTTTATCATTGAGGAAGAAGACATATTAATACTCATATTAATGATTTTCAGACTCACATCATTTGATCAATGTAGCAAATCAGTTATTATGTAATTAGAGGCACGGATTCATGCACTGGTGGGGTCCCTCGGTCTGGTCTGTGGGGATTGGGCCAAAACCAGCTCTCCAACATCCCCTGAGGGATCCTGGATTGCGAGAGGGTGTAGGCCAGGCCGAGAGACCCCGCCGGTGCATGATCAGGGCTGGGGAGGAACTATGAGAGAGCTCCAGGGCGTGTCCGGCCATCTCGCCCAGTCCTAATAGGCTGGACCTCAGCAGCAAGCTAACCTACCCGTTGGAATGTCTGCCCCTGGTGGTCAGTGTGCATCATAGCGACTGGTTGAACAGTCGAACAGTCAACACTTAGCATATTAGGCTTTTATTATATAGGATGTTTCTATAGTTATAGAAAGAGTTTTTCTTTGACTTTCATTCATGTCAAAATTGTCTTGCTAATAGTTACGGTCATCACAGCAACTCTCATTTGTGTAGTTTGTAATGGAAACAGATGCTGATGCTTCCCCAGTCTCACTCGGTCTCTGGGTAACAGGCTGGGGGAGGCCCAGGCGTTCAGAGGGGCTCCGGGGCTCCACTGGCATCTGAGCCTGGCACCACGATCCTGCAGGCTTCAAACCACATCTGTCTGTCTGTCCAGTGTTCCCACAATGTGGAGGCAGACCTGCACGTGCAGATTGGGTTCAGTGGTAAAGATGGGACAGTGAGCTAATGTGGATGGTGTCAGAATCCACGTGGATTTTGACCTAAAACCTGGAAATAAGGGCTAAACTTAAGGAGATAAGTTGTCCTGGGAACTCGTGCGACACAATATTGAAGTTGATTTTATGTTCGTGTCCGTAGAAGCTGGAAAATGACTGATTCATGGGCCTTTGTATGAAAGTGACTTACAGGTGGGAGTTGACAGAACTTTCACACTTAGGACAATGCAAAGCCTAGTAAGAGAGTTAGTCATGTCCTTGTTTCCTGTGCTTGTGTGATTGTCTGGAGTATTATGTCTGGTTTGGGCTCCACCTTTTAAGGAAACCAGTGTCTCAGGAATAGCACTCAATGCAGCTCGCACAACTGATATCGTTTGTCTTCCCCCAACAGAACGTTAACTGAGCTTCCGGCTCCTGATGTGCTGCCCACCATCCAGACTAACATTCCTGTCAGCCTCTTTCTTCTGTGATGTTGCTGTAAAAATTTCTAGAAAGATTTTGACCTAAACTCTATCCTCTGGAGCAGGGGTGGGGAACCCTTTTTCTGCCAAGGGCCATTTGGCTATTTATAGCATTCACAGGCCACACTGAATTATCAACTTAAAAACTAGCTGTATTGGGTCAAAAATTACTTAGCTCACCCCCACCCCTGCTCCAGAGAGTTAAATTTTTGCGTGTAATCATGTAATTCTACAGGCAGGATGTGTGTACATTAAAAAACTAATGTGCATTTTTACTGTGAAGATATTTAGGATTTTATGAGATTGGCAGCAGGAGACCCAAGCCGTACATCTGTCCCAGCTCCAACAGGTACTCCCAGCAGCCAAAGGAATGGTATTGCAGGGGCTGTAGGTTTCCAAACTTGTCAGCTTCTCCAATGTAAATATTTCTCTCTTTTCTGCGTCCAGCACAGCTAGAGAGCGGTCTGGTTCCTGAGTAGGGGCTGCTGGGGATTGAGAAAATGAAAGAAAGAGACAGACACAGAGATAGAAGGAAAAAGCTGGGGCCGGGTGGGACAGCTGTCCTCTGATGGAGAGACAGTGACCCAGAGCTGATACAGTGCGTTTATTTTATACTAGAGGCTCGGTGCACGAAATTCATGCACTGGGGGTGGGGGGGGGGTCCTCAGCCCAGCCTGCACCTTCTCCAATCTGGGACCACTCGAGGGATGTCCGACTGCCCATTTAGGCCCAATCCCACTAAGTGGGCAGTCAGACATCCCTCTCACAATCCAGGACTGCTGGCTCCCAACAGCTCACCTGCCTGCCTGCCTGCCTGCCTGATTGCCCCTTACTGCTTCTGTCTGCCAGCCTGATTGACACCTAACTGCTCCCCTGCCAGCCCAATTGCCCCTAACTGCCTTCCCCTGCAGGCCTGGGTCCCCCTCAACTGCCCTCCTCTGCCAGCCCAGTCACCCCTAACTGCCCTCCCCTGCAGGCATGATTGCCCACAACTGCCCTCCCCTGCCGGCCATCTTGTGGCAGCCATCTTGTGTCCACATGGGGGCGGCCATCTTTGACTACATGGGGCGGCCATCTTGTGTGTTGGAGTGACAGTCATTTTGCATATTACCTCTTTATTAGATAGGATAGCAAAATACTAGGAAGTTTTACTAAAGCCCAAGACAAAGGAGATTATGTGCATTCTTGTGGCTTCTTTGTAATTATCACTTCTGGGTGGGCCTGGATAATCGTGTTTGTTCCTGGTGCTTGGCTGGATTTAGATAATGAAACCCACCCCCTGGTGCCTGAGCTGAAGGTCAGGTTGACAACACACCTGCCTCTGGCAAGGTATGTTTCCATGATGTGGCTCTGCCAATGCCACTGGATTCAGCTGACAATAATTAAAGAAATGCTCATGTGTCTTCCCAGACGCTCTCTACACTCTAAGGTTAAAAACATGTGGCCTGGGAATTGTTTCTTTTTTACTTTACTTCTTCACTCATGCATTTACTCCTCTTTGCTTTGTGCTCCTGCTAGAGTACGTCCGGCTCTGTTCTGTGCAGGGCTTGCAACCTCGGGCCTTCAGGGAAGAGGAACCAATACTTTCAGCCACACAGCTGCCGGACGCAGGCTGGGCGCCTCCCCAGTGATGTCCCAACCAGCTGTGGTCAGCACTGTGCTGTCCCGGCAGGCACCAGCGGCATAGGCTAGGAGCAGTTAAAATGTGGCTAATTCAGACTGAGATGAGTCATAAGCCACAGATTTTGGGAACTTAGTACAGAAAAGAGAAATCTCATTTATATTTGTATGTTGGTTACATGTTGACATGATCATATTTTGATATGCTAGGTCAGTGTTCGGCAAACCACAGTTCGTGAACCACATGCGGCTCTTTGGCCCCTTGAGTGTGGCTCTTCCACAAAATACCATGGCCTGGGCAAGTCTATTTTGAAGAAGTGGCGTTAGAAGAAGTTTAAGTTTTAAAAATTTGGCTCTCAAAAGAAATTTCAATCGTTGTACTGTTGATATTTGTCTCTGTTGACTAATGAGTTTGCCGACCACTGTACTAGGTTAAAATAAAATATAATATAATACAATTGCTTTCTCCTGTTCCTTTCTGCTCCTTAAGATCTGGATGCCTGAATATTGAAGATCTGCCAGATGTGGCTCTGGCTGTGTCCTGGCCAGGCCTACTCCTGGAGGCACTGTTAGTGCCTGGGGCCCATCTCTGCATAGACCCAAGTGCATCCAGCTCTCGGTTTCCAAGGCTGTTGGGAGGCTCCGGGGAGAAGCTGCCACAACAGCAACAACACTTATGCAGGATCATTAACCATCAGGCTGCGTTCCACGAGCCCAGGCTCAGCTGATGGTCCAGCCACACGAGGCCGTCCAGTCCTCATGGCCATTCTGGTCTCTTGACCCAGGAGAATGGAACCTAGGAGATGGCGTGGGATGTGTGACAGCACTCAGAACGGGAGTGCTGTGCTCCCAGCCTGGGTGAGCAGGGAGAGGGCGGGGGCTGAGGAGGCCCTGCGGGCGGCAGGAGGTGAGGTCTCAGCGCTGGCCAGGTCTGCGGGTGGCATGGGTGGCCCTGGGGTTTGTGTCGTACTTCGCAGATGCTATGACACTGGTTTCGGAAGCAGTGATCTGCCTGGGATATTTGATATCTGGAGACATCTTTGTTGTCAAATTGGCAGCTAGTGGCCAGGATGCTGCTAACCTTCCTGGGGTGCTCCTGACAGCCCTCATAGAGGGGTGATCTGCCCCCAGTGTCAGTGGTGCTGAGGCTGAGAAATCCTATGCTGCAGGCATGAAAAAGAAAGAAAGAATGATGAAGTGATGGAGGGAAAGAAGAGAGGAAGGAAAGGGAAGGGGGGAGGGAGGAAAAATTAATATACATTTAATTCTCTAGTCCTGGTCAAGCCTTTTTTGGAAGATGATAAAGCAGTATTATGATTCACATTAATGAGACCAAACACAAGTTTGAGTACAGATTTATTATTTCAGCTTAATTCTTGGCAAAGTCGGAGTGACGCAGTGCGACCTCTGCTCCCTGTGGAGTGACAGGGCCGTTTCTTCCTGGCCAATGGCTGGTATAAAGCCATCGGTTCATCTGCTCGGTGTTTCTTTTGTTTCCATGTGCGGTTTAGAAGTCAGCAGTGGGTCCCAGCCCCTGTCCTCGAGCCCACATGCTGCTCTGTGTTCTGAGCATAATTGTGAATATTTTGTCAGGGCAGGACTGTCCGGCCTTTCTTTGGTTTGGGTGAGCTTTGGAGTACATTGTGGACTGGAAGGAGTGACATTGAGGTTTGGCTGTGAATCACTAAGTTAGCTCTCTTTAGTGAGTTTCATGTGTTAACTTCAAATGACAATTCCCCAGGGCTGGAGGCCATCTCCCTCAGGACAAACGGCCGAAAGCAAAGGTGGTCCTGAAATAATTTGTGAAGAGAATCCAAAATAAGGCTATTTTGGCTCTGAGGGAGGGCTTAAAACTTTATAAAATGTGAAACTTTATAAGTACTAGGGTAAAGGCATTGCTTACAGTGGTTAAAATTGCACACTGTCATCTTTTTAGCAATGGAACTCTTTCCATCAATGTAATTTATGAATGCTCTTTCAATGGGAACAGGTCAATATATTGGTTTTTCTTTACATGTGCAACTCTGAAAGCACTCAATCGTATGAAAGCACATGGACTTCCTGTGGCCGTTACTCTCCAGGCGTCACAGGCGGCATTGCTATAAACGTGTAGCTCTGGGCAGAAATGAAAGGAGAAACCAACAGCCACCTGCTCTCCTAGGATGCGCTTCCAACGCCACGCACTGGTGTTTGACACGCTTAAATGGGACAGAGCTGAAGGAAGCCCAGCAGAGACGGCGGGTTTCCGTGGGCAGCTTGGCAGTGGCACCACGAACTCTAGCGGAAAGTGAGGAAACACGTGTGAGTTGTCTGTCCTCAGCATGATGAGTGGCCCTTAGGAAAGCAGAACCGACAAAGTAAGACTTTCCAGACTTACACTGAAGACCACAGGATGCAGAGTCACTGCAGATGATTTATTTACGAAAAACCCCAAAGATGCATTAGCTATAAGCACACACATCTGCATGCAAATGTCCTGAGCACGGAGAGAGGCTGACAGGAGCCAGCACGGCATTGTGGGTGGGCCATATTTCTGAGTATGTCTGTTTTCATTTGAATTTTCATGTAAAAATGTAATCATGCATTATTGACACTAAGCACTCAGAAATAATGTTATCAGCAACAATGAAAACATCTTTGTTTTCTTGTTCTCACAATCTCCCTTGTCTGGTTTTAGTTTAGGAAGGCAGACCCATACACAAGCACACAAATGCATGTGTACACACACACACATACATGCACATGCACACACACAGTTCTAATAAGGTTTATTCCTACATCTTTGATAATTAGGGGATGGTATGTTTTGTTTTAATTTATTTTATTTTTGAGAATATTACATATGTCCCCCATTTTCCCCCTTTGCCCCCCCCCCCATCTCCCACCCCATCCCAGGCCTTCCCCTGTCTATTGTCTGTGCCATGGGCTATGACTAATTTGTACTTCTAAATCTCCACCTTTTTAACCCTTCCCCCTCCCTCCCTCCCACCTGGCAACTGTCAAAATGTTCTCTGTATCTGAGTCTGTTTCTCTTCCTGCTTGTTTGTTTATTTTGATTTTTAGATTCAATTGTTGATAGATATGTATTTATTGCCATTTTATTGTTCCTATTTTTGATAATTTTTAAAAAATTTTTCTTAAAGAAGACCCTTTAACATTTCAGTTGTATGGGTGCTCCCTTATAGGTAACTAATTGCTTTTCTCTTGATTCTTTTAAGATTCTCTTTGTCTTTAACTTTTGGCATTTTAATTGTGATGTGTCTTGGTGTGGGCCTCTTTGGGTTCCTCTTGTTTGGGACTCTCTGTGCTTCCTGGACTTGTATGTGTATTTCTTTCACCAGGTGGGAGAAGTTTTCTATCATTTTCTCAAATAGGTTTTCAATTTCTTGCTTTCTCTCTTCTCCTTCTGGCACCCCATGATGTGAATATTGGTATGCTTGAAGTTGTCCCAGAGGCTCCTAAACTATCTTCATATTTTTGGATTATTTTTTCTTTTTGCTATTCTGATTGGGTGTCTTTTGCTTCCATATATTCTAAATTCTTAATTTGATTCTCAGTGTCCTCTACTCTACTGTTAATTTCCTGTAAATTATTCTTTATTTCAGTTAGTGTATCCTTCATTTCTGACTGGTCCTTTTCTATGTTGTTGATGTTCTCACTAAGTATTTTGAAGTTCTCACTAAGTTCCTTGAAGTTCTCATTAAATTCTTTGAGCACCCTTATAACCATTGTTTTGAACTCTGTATCTAGTAGTTTTCTTGCTTCCATTTAATTTAGTTCTTTTTCTGGAGATTTCTCCTATTCTTTCATTTGTGACATATCTCCTTGTCTCTGCATTTTGGCTGTTTCCCTGTGTTTGTTTTTATGTAGTAGGTAGAGCTGCTATGTCTCCTGGAATTGGTAGAGTGGCCTTGTGTAGTAGGGTCCAGTGGCTCAGCCTCCCAGTCACCTGAGCTGGACATTCCAGCTGCACCCATGTGTGGGCTGTGTGCACAGTCCTGTTGTAGTTGAGCCTTGGTTGATGTCGGGGTACTGGGAAGGATTGACCTCCAGGCTAATTGGCTGTGAGGACCAGTTGGAACTACAGTGGAAGAGCTGCTGTGCATGGCTGACCCTATGGAGTAGGACTTGCTTCAGTGGGGCATTGGTGCTCATGAAGTCCGTGTCTTGAGTGTGTCACTCGTGGACATGGTAAGGTTATAATCCAGCATGGTAGAAGCTGACCACTAGGTGTACTGGTTCTGGGGCTTCTTGGGGGGGCGAGGTGCTAAGTCAGCCTCTGCCTTTGTCCTTTCTGGGGCCACCCAGCATGAGCTACAAAGCACTCTTCAGATGGCTGCTACTTGTATTGGGCATGGAGGTGCCCAGGAGAGGCCAAGCTATGAACCAAGGCAGGCTTCAGCTAGTGCCAGTCCTGGGACCCCTTATTGAGAGGTACAGGGAATTCTGAGGCCAGCTGCTGCTTGTTTGAGAGATTTTAGGAAAGTCTGAAGCATGAGGCAAGAGAGGCCAGTTGTATGGAAAAGCCACTGGAAATAGCTTGGATGAGCCTGCAAGGAGGGAGGAGCAGGGTCTCAGGAACATCACCAGCATGGGCAAAAAGTGTGAGCCTGGTCGATGAGGATTCCTATATGGTGCCCTGCCTATCAGCTCAGCCAAAGGGGAGGGAGGGCTCAGCAAAAGAACAGTGGCCTCTGCCAGCACTTCAGTCTGGGAGAAACTGCCCCTCCAGCTATCGCCGTGATTCCTGATTTCCAAATGTTTCTTGCAAGCTTCTGCCCCAGCACTGGAGCTCAGAGGGAGTGAGTCTGAGGAAGTCGGTGTGCCAGCCCTTTAAGAGAAACTGCCTGGGACTCCTGCAGGCTCCATGTCACTCAGCCACATTGCTGCTGGTTTTTACAGTCAGAAGTCGTGGGGACTTCTCTTCCCAGCACTGGAACCCTGGCTGGGAGGCCTGGTATAGGACAGGGACCCCTCACTCCTCCGGAAAACAACCACAGCCAAGATATCCCTCCCGATTTTAAACTGCCACACGTGGGTGTGGGACCAGCTGGTTCTGAGATTCTGTCTTGTGTCTCTGTCCCTTCTACCAGTCTTAATGTGTCTCTTCTTTAATTCTCCCGTTGTAGGACTCCTGTTCAGCTAGATTTCAGTGGTCTGAATGATGGTTGTTGTGTATTTTAGTTGTAATTTTCATGTCATTGTGGGAGTTGGTGATTCCCGCGTTTACCTGTGCTGCCATCTTGGCCTGGGGACGATATTCTTTTTATTATATTTTTCTGAAGGTTCATTCTGGTGTATTGAAAAATTATTTTGTGTTGTTTTCACTGAACTCACATTATTTGTAAATATTTTTATTAACCATTTTGAATTTCCTAGAGAGATAATCATAGATGAAAATAGTGGTATAGTGACATTCTGTTGCTACTTTATGAGCCTCATGTCATAGGTGAAAGGAAGTGAAGGAACAGAGAGATTAACCTTGTCCGTGTCTAGTAAGTGACTGACCTGGTGCTCCACCTGCTCTCTGCCAATGTCAGTGTTTGCTTATGCTGACTGACACTCGCCATTCTTCTGGCTTTATTTCCCATTCACATTTATCAGTCCTCTAAACTTTTATATTATTGTGCATGTTAGATGTGACACATGTATGTGACATTTTGAAAAAGTAACACAACAAAATGTATAGATTTAGGCAGTAAATCCTGATAACCGATTAGAAATAACAGCAGGAAGAGTTACCATTGTTAGGTCCCCAATTTTTTGTTTCACTCAAATACCTGGGCGTCTGTTAGGTGATTGCTGGGATTTGGTGATTGACGTGCACAGCACCTATCCTGCCACAACCTGGTGCTGGATTTTCAAGGACCTGTGGCAGGAAGGATGCTGCTACCTAACTGCAAATGTACATGGAACTCATACATCGCTATGAACATTAGAGCCTTTATCATCGGGGTTCTGGGAGATGAAACAGATACTCAGATATCTTCCATATGTTTTGTAGGCCATTGCCATGATGACTAACATGTGGTTTCATGAAGCATCACGAGAATGTACAAATGCACTAGGCTTCCCTCTTTCCTTTGTTTCTAAAGTGCTGAGTTCTGTTAGCGCTTAGGCGACAAGCGAATTGGGGAGCCCTGGGAACTGCTGCAACACCCCCCTCAGGCCTGCGGGGGCGGGGGGGGGGGGCGCGGGCACCGGCTGCCCCCTCAGGAGCCACGCTTGCTTCATTACCTGTCTTGATTGTCTTCAAATTGTTTTTTATTCTCACTATTTTGAAAAAACCATTTTAT
Organism: Cnephaeus nilssonii; assembly: GCF_951640355.1. NCBI lineage: Eukaryota > Metazoa > Chordata > Mammalia > Chiroptera > Vespertilionidae > Cnephaeus > Cnephaeus nilssonii. The sequence goes on along the minus strand of NC_137089.1, from coordinate 55,168,827 downwards.
TTTTAATGGGTTTGTTTTGAATTCTGACAACAGGCAACAGGATTACATCTTTAAAAAGTTTTTACGAACAGTTCTCTGCAGGCCGAGATGCTTGTTGATGTCCAGGTACCTGCATTGTGTTCTCTAAATGTGACATTTAACTAATGTGCTCATTCCCTGCTGCCTCCACGGTAAGAGCAAGCTGGGTGTTCTATCGCCCAGTCTATCCAAACTGAGGTGGCCACAATCATTTTTTAAACCTATGTTAAAAAATTCTTTCAGACTCACAAAATCTGCCTATCACAATGATGTTTTACAGTGCATTTCAGTTTAATTTTTAAACTCGAGTTTAATGTCAAGTGGGTGTTATTCCCAGAATGGATTGGAAGGTTGACCCTTTATCCTGCCTGTGTCCTGACTTCCCGGCAGATCGGGATTCCGCCTGGGCCCTGGCATGGTGAGGCCCTAAAGTAACACTGCAGCTGCAGGGGGAAGTCACTTCTCCTCTCGGCCTCTGCTGAGGAGCCCTTGTTTCTGACAACGCATTGGCTAAGTGTTAAAACTAAAGGAACTGCTAGCATTCAACACACACGTGTGGATTTGGGCTTAGAAAGGAGGCATGCTGAACCAGAGACTGTTAATTCAGCTCCCAGGACCTGATCCCGGCTGGTTCCCCAAAGTCAGTCAAAATCAGTCAATGCAAACAACGAAGTCAAACCAATAATTTGCCATTGCAAATCTTAGAAGAGCAAGCCCGATACTGACTTATCCCTTTCCACCTGCTGGATCTCAGACCTAGTCAGAGGACATCTTGGTGTATGTACTAGAGACAGCTGGGATGCGTTGCTGGAAGTATTTGCATCTGAGAGGTTGTACAGACACCACGTGATGGTCCTTATGCATCTAGGGTCTAGTTTAACCTTCACAGCAGACCTGCAAGGCCTGTGCTTTTTAAAAAATATATATTTTATTGATTTTTTTTACAGAGAGAAAGGGAAAGGAATAGAGAGTTAGAAACATCGATGAGAGAGAAACATCGACCAGCTGCCTCCTGCACACCCCCCACAGGGGATGTGCCCGCAACCAAGGTACATGCCCTTGACCGGAATCGAACCCGGGACCCTTCAGTCCACAGACCGACGCTCTATCCACTGAGCCAAACCGGTTTCGGCAAGGCCTGTGCTTTTATTGCCATTTCACTGGAAAGAAAACAAGCTCAATGAAATTACAGGACTTGCTAAGACCACACGTATGGGATGTGACGGAGCCTGTCACACAGAGCTCAGCCCCTTTCCCCTCTGCCACAGCACACCAGCAGGTGGCTTTCCCTGGATATTGAATTAAATTAAACTAGATTACAGATCTGTGACTGACTCAAAGGTGAACAGTAGAGACCTGTGTCTGCCATGTGGAGACATACCGTGGCCTGATCCGGAGACCAGGTCAGCATGTCCCCAGCTCTGGTGTCAGCAACTGCCAAGAACAAGAAGGTGCGGTCCCGGCTGGGTCTGTGTGCCTGTCCCAGCAGCCTCATGACCAATGGTGGACGGGCTCGCGCACACTTCATTTCAGACGCGTGGAGCCAAGGTCAGTGAGGCATTGGCTCTACCCAGTAGCTCCCAAGATTCCCAAGCATTTCACCTTCAACAGTGATTTCTTGAAAACGTGTAATTTCTTTTTTATGAAAAGTGAATCAATGTCCTAAAAATCCATTTTTTCCATGAACTATTCCATCAAATTGTACCTTAAAATCTGGCAACGTTCCTGTCAACCAGACTGTCCTCAGAGTGTTTTTGAGAACAGATAACTCAGGCTGGCAGGCCGAGAAGACAGCTGTGCAGCTCTCTGGGGAAGATGATTTTACTGCCTAATAACCACCCGGTGTGTCACTGTTGATCTGAATGGACATCAGTATGTTTTTCTGGATGCTCACACGTGTTTGTAAAGGAGCAGGCCTCACCAGGTTGTTGCTGACTCATTGACATCATTTCTAGGGCACAGTTCCTTTCCACAGACGAGGTACGCAGCCTCCTGAGTCACTCACACATTCTCTCGTCTCTGAACTCTGTTTTCCTAATACTTGAATGATTTTATAGTCACCAGTGTCTCAGGTATTTCATTTCTTCATTGTTTACATTTGTGAATTATCGCTAACATTTTACATTCTATTTACTTCATCTTTTTATATGGATTCATCAGAGGTCAGCTCCAGAGACAGCATGCTCATTGTTGGCTGAGCTGTAGACTCATGTTCAGTCATGGCAGTTGAGTGCTTGCTGTGTGTGAGGCCATGGATATGTGGGCTGAGAAGGTCGTGTGCTGTACTTCAGTTGATGTATCACTTTTTCTGTTGTTTTCTTTGCCATCTACTACAGCCTAATCTCAGAACATGTTCTAATTTTTCAGATATAGGAAGAAAACCTGATCAAACAAAACTTTTGTTGTTAGACTGGACAAAGTTTATTAAAGAGATGGCTTGACTAATTAAGTTTCTGGTTCTCTGAAAGCAACTGTTTACTTGAACAGTTCCCTCTCCCCCTAGCGAAGACTTTCTGCTTGTCTCTGATTTTAGACCAGAATTCCAGCAATGTTATGGCCATCATGGAACTACAGGGCATTAGCTCACTGAAGCATTTTATGAGATAATGCTACCTCTTGAATATAAGGCTTTCCCTTTAAAAGTTATTTGATCTTTACCAATCCAACCAACATAACATGAGAGTAAAATACTATATGAAGAATTATAATACTACATTGTTATTTGACATATTTGCGTATAAATGCTAAGAGGAAAAGAAATCCTGGCTTTTACCCATAAGAGAAAAAACAGTATCATGTCATCAGGCTCTAATATAAGGTTACAAATGAGGCATTACTTTTATTTTTAATCTTAAAAACATTTTCTGGAGCGAAACTAAGAGATAAGACTTTACCTTGAACATTTGTGCAATAAAGCTTATGAAAGTAAAAGAAATCTGAGTATGTGTATGCATGGACTTTCCTATTCAGAAGTATGCTCTGCAGTCCCTGGGCTAACGCGTGACAGAGGTCAGGGTGAGCAGGGCAGTGGGAGGAGAGGAAGGGCAGCGTGTCCTGAGTCTGGGTCACTGCACTGCTGGTCACTCAGGATGTTTTTCTCGACTCTATTCAAGTGTTTATAACATGTTGTTTATTGTTGATTCCTGCTAACACACTTGGAAAAGAGGCAAAAGGCAATCTGTGTAGAAATGAAAAAATTGTCTCTCTCAGTGTCTTTTACATAAGGAGTAAAAATAGAGGTATTTTTTATTCAAACTGGGAATGCTGGGAATTCTTTTTGAACATGGTTTCATCAGTGAGCAAGGCTGTCTCAGGCCTTTGAAAATGATGGAATTGGTGAGTTGCCTTTCTCATGGGCCCTGTGTGCTGGAGAAGGTCCAAGCAGTCACGGACGTTCCTGATTGCCTGTTACAGAATGGGCTATTTCAGACCTTGCAGTACTTCTGATTTCAACGTTACCCATCACTTTGAACAATGGTGCTGAGAGGGAGCTGGCAATAATTAAAACAGGTCTTCAATCGTACTGTGTTTCCATGTATGTGAGACCCATATCCCGTAGGTCTTGCTGCCCCACATGGATAAGCTGTAGAGAAAACAAAGGGATGATTGAGCTCGTGGGGCCTGCTGGGAGAGGAACAAAGGGAAGCGCACATGCTGTGAGACTATTGCAGAGCACCGAGGCAATTCAATAGTTAAATGCATGGCTTCTGAATCCAGCAGCGACGCCCAGGACTGCCAGGCCGTATTTTAATGTATGAACTCGTGCAAGGTACTCTCTCATAATCATGTTTCTTCACTTGTGCAATAATAGTTGCCTATCCTATAAGAATGTATGAATATAAATGAGGCTGTTTGTATGAAGTACTTGCATGGAAGCAACTCTGCATTGTCATCATTGTCACCATCATCATAATTATTACCATCATCATCACCATCATATCATCATTACCATCATCATCATCATATCATCATATCCATCATCATCACCATCACCACCATCATCATCACCACCATCATCATTGTTATCATCATGAACACTACCGCTACCATCATCATCATCACCACCATCAGCAGCATTATCATTATCACCACTATCATCACCATCACCACTATCATCACCATCATCATCATCATCACTACCATCATTATCATCACCATCATCACCACATCACCACTATCACCACCATCAACGTTATCATTCACTATCAGCACCATCACAGAGAGATCTAGAAGTTCACTTTGAGTGGTAGAATAAAAAATGGTAAGTGCCATTTTCATAGTCTCAATTCATAGCTACCAGAAACATGCTCTTTTTTAGGTTCTTGGTTTAGGAAACATACTTGCCAGATGTGTATTGATTCTTCACTTGGACTATCATAGTGGACTCCAGGTGTTTTTAATAAGCAACTTTAGAAAACAACAAAAGGATTAAATTATTCAACCCAAATAAGAATAAGCAGAGAACAGTTACAAGATTTATGAGTTGCATACTATGTATTAACACAACTGGGTATATAAGCTGATCTTATACATCTTTCTTTTTTTTTGGAAATGAAATAGTTGCAACCTGAAGGGTCACACTTTTGGTGATTTTTAGAGAATTTTAGGCTGAACAGGAAGATTTGGAAACAGGTAGAACTTTTGGCACCTTGAAAACAATGCAACTTCACTAGTCACCTCTTTGCTTATGCCTAAATGTAACTAAAGCAGATATGAAATAGGGTTGCAGAGTTTCTCATTCCTTCCTTTCTTTTTGGAGCTCAGAATGTTTCACGTTTCACAGCTCCAGGCCTTGATATCTACAAATCATGCTTAAAAATGTAACTTCTTATAAGAAAACTAGAGGCCTGGTGCACGAAATTCATGCTCAGGGGGAGGGATTTCTCAGCCTGGTCTGTACCCTCTCCAATCTGGGACCCCTAGGGGGATGTCCAACTGCCTCTTGCAATATGGGACTGCTGGCTCATAACCACCTCTGCCTGCCTGCCTGATTGCCCCTAACTGCTCCCCTACCAGCCTGATCACCCCTAACCAACTCTGTCTTGCCTCACACCCAGGACCCAAGATTCCCTCCTCTGGCCAGTCACAGGCACTCGGGACCTAGGCACTCAGGACCCAGGCCAGCTTTGCCCGGGCCAGCTGCAGCTGCAGCCGCAGCCACAGGGGACTGTGGGTGGGTGGCTTCACACACCGCAGGTGCTGGCACCCGGGACCACGAGGAAGGTGGCTTGTCCCTCTCCCGGGCTGCAGCCCCAGCTGCTGGCACCCAGGACTGTGGGGTGGGCTGCTTGTCCCTCTCCCGGGCTGCAGCCTGGCTGGTCCCCATTCCTCTCTTGTGAGCTCATTTGTGCCTGGATGGTCCCCATTCCTCTCTTCTGAGCTCATTTGTGCCTGGATGGTCCCCATTCCTCTCTCACGAGCTCATTTGGGCCTGCTGGTCCCCATTCCTCTCTCCCCAGTGTTGAGTGTCTGAGCCATTAAGGCGTGATGGTGTGAGGGCATGGAGACCATTTGCATATTAGCTTTTTATTATATAGGATAAAATAAGGATGGAGTGATGAGCAAATTTTTGACATTGTTCCTCTAGCAAAAATAAGTGAGTAAATAAAAATCCCCCAAATGCAAAGAAAGACACCCTGTCCTGCCCCTTGCTGATTTGGCTCAGTGTTTAGAGTGTTGGCCTGTTGGCTGAAGGGTCCTGGGTTTGATTCCAGTCAAGGGCACATACCTTGGTTGCAAGCTCAATCCAGGGCATGTGCAGGAGGCAACCAATTGATGTGTCTCTCTTACATTGATGTTTCTCTCTCTTTGTCTCTCCTCCTCCCTTCCATTCTCTCTAAAAATTAATGGAAAGATACCTAGATTGAGGATTTAAAAATAAAAGAAGACACCCTGCCCTGTCATTTTCTATCTTCAACTTCTTTACCATTTATCAGTGCCAGTTTTGTAAAATTAGGACAAACAACTTAAACTTTCATGTTGTTTTTGAAATTTAGTCATTAGCCTTATATTCTCTTCATAAATATATTGTGATTATGAAAAATTTCTTCATTCAATAATCTTTTCTCTCTAAAAATACCCCAAAAATAACCTTGTTTTTTAATTATGGAAGTATAAAAGTTTATGGGAGAAAAGCTAAAATAGACCTCATGTCAATATGGCAGATTGAGCTGGAAAATTCCCTTTTCTCCTTCAAACATAGATCATGTTGGTTGTTAGGCTACAATAACATAGGAGTGGTATAGGGAGAGGACCAGAAGTAAAGTCTCTGAGGCCCTTCAATTATTCAGGAAGAGAAGAGAGATATCAATTAATTTTAAATCTTGTTAAGTATACATGTTAAAAATTTAAAGTTAGCTATTTAAAGAATAGAAATGGAGTACATAATTTTTAATGAGTCTGGAAGGATTAAAAAGAAAAATAGGAAATCCAATCCAACTGATTGCAGAAGAGAAAATATAAGCAAAAATGCTAATAAAAGGCAAAAATTAATAATGGAAAAAGTAAAATTATTCAGAAATTATACTGCATTAGAAAGAAAATTTAAGTCATATAATGTGTAAGATATATACATGAAGGAATGTAATTCAAAAATATTGAAACAATAGAAGTAAAAAGATGTGCTAGACAAATACTAAGCAAAATAAAGCTGGTGTGGCAATATTAATATCAGATGAGGTAGAATTTAATGCAAAACCATTAATAGGAATGGTGTCAGTACATAATGGCAAGAAGAATGTCACTAAAAGTATAAAACAATAGTACAATTATATGTAAAGAAAACAGTCTCAAAATATAGAAAACAAATATTTCATTGCAGGGAAATTAAAAAAAATATATCTTACCTAAGGACTGGAGATATTTTTTCCATTGAGTTTTAGGGAGAGTGGAAGGGAGGGGGTAAGGGAGGAAGAGAGAGAGAGAGAGAGGGAGAAACATTGATGTGAGAGAGACACATTGATTGGTTGCCTTACACACATGCCCCAACCGAGGGGAGGGATCAGACCTGCTGCCCAGGTACATGCCCTTGATTGAGAAGCGAACCCGTGACCCTCTAGTGCACAGGCCGATAACAATCTAACCACTGAGCCATGGCAGTGAGGGCTTCAGGGAAAATTTTAAAATCCATAATTATAGTAGAAGATTTAAAAATTACTTCTCTCATTAGGCAAAAATCAATACAGTAACTGACATTTTGAAAAATTCATCCTCAAATGAGACATATATGAACCCAATTAATAGAAAACATGCTCATTAACAACTCAGGTGAACCAGTTACAGTTATGTGCGCATACTAGGGTCTCTTAGGGAAGTCAGAGGTATTGATAGAGAAATGTTCAATATGATACAGTGAATTTGGAAAAATACAATGAATAAAAAACAAAATTTAAAAGTAACTCATTATCTTATCCAGACATACATATTAGTTATATACTAGGGGCCCAGTGCATGAATTCATGCACCTGGAAAGGAACTGTGGGCCGCGAGGCTGCGGTGGGAACAGGGGCTGGTCTCGGCCCATCCTCTGTGCCCCCACCTGGCTCCTCCTGCTGTGGTGCCCGGTCCCCTGTCTGCTGGCAGCCCTGCTCCTGCTGCCACCGCTCCCATGCGCTGATGGTGCCAGCCCCACTTACACCCGCTGACGGCACAGAGTGATTGGGGCTGGCACCAGCAGTGGGTGTGAGCAGGGATGGCACCATCAGCAGGTGCGAGTGGCTGCTGCTGCCCTGATCGCCCCTCAGGAGCAGAGGGAGGTGGAGAAGCCCTCAGGGGCAATCAGGGCTGGCAGCCTCCGCTCACATCCACTAATGGTGCTGAGCAATCGGGGCCAGTGCCGGGCACCGGCAGCGGGTGCAAGTGGGGCCGATGCCGGTAGCAGGTGTGAGTGCTGGGCAGGACCGCGGTGCATGGGAGCAAAGAATTCTCAGTAACCACCAGAGGCTCACCCCGATGACAGCAACCAGCGCCCTGCCTTGGTCTGGCATCCTGCTCACCTGCTCCACCATCCTGCCGTGGCTGATGCCCACCATGTTCCGTGTGTGCCCCTGGTGGTCAGTGCACGTCATAGCAACCAGTTGTTCAGTTGTTCCACCACAGAGCATGGAATATGGCGGGCGTCAACTGCGGCAGGATGGTGGAGCAGGTGAGTGAGGGCACCAGACAGCCAGTCGCTGTCATTGGGGTGAGCCTCTGGTGGTTACTGAAAATTCTTTGCTCCCACGCGCTGCGGTCCTGCTGGGTGCTCGCACCTGCTTCTGATGCCAGCCCCACTTGCACCCGCTGCCAGCGCCTGGAGCTGGCCCTGATTGCCCCTCAAGGCTTCTCCACCTCCCCCTGCTCCTGAGGGGCGATTGGGGCTAGTAGCTGCCTCTTGCACCCACTGACGGCGCCGGCCCCAATCGCTTTGTGCTGTCAGCAGATGCGAGCAGGGCCAGTGCATGGGAGCAGCGGCGGGAGGGAGCGGGGCTGCTGGCAGAGAGGGGACCAGGGGCTTCAGCAGGAGGGGCGCGGCAGGGTGCGGAGGATGGCCAAGACCCACCCCTGTGCCCACTGCAGCCTCGCAGCCCACAGTTCCTAGAGGGGCCCCTAGTTAATGTATAATATGCAGATAGCGGAATTTGCATGCACTGTGTGGCAGAGACAGCTGAGTGTTCCCAGAGCTTGTTCTCTTCTCCCTGCTTCCCTTTAGGAGGAGACCACCACGCCCTCCAAGCAGATGGCGCATGGCTCTGGGAGAGACACGAGGTTCTCGGCTCCCCGGCATTCCCGTCAGTGTGAATTACGTGGGTCAGTCAGCATGGGTCCTAGGCGGGCACTCAGCCCACAGCAGTTTAAGAGCATGTGCGTGTGCATGCCTGTGTGTGTGTAAGTGCGATTGTGGGTGCATGTGTGTGCACTTGTGTGTCTGCATCTGTGCTTGTGTGCTTCTTCATATGCAGGTGTGTGTGCATGTGTGGGTACATGTGCGTGTGTCAGATGATGGAGTTGTAAGGATAGAAGAAACGTCCGCGTTCCTGGGGGACTCGATTGGCCTCAGGTCCTGGTCCACGTGGCGGTCACATGAGTGACTAGTGAGCCTGTCTGCGGTGAGTCGTGTCTGGGCTCTGTGTTATGCGGTTCGGTGTGTTCTCCAACAAACAGGGAATTGCTTTATTTTATTCTGAATATCATGAAGCTGTATTTCAGAACCTGATTTTAAGATTCATATATTAACAGTTTTCTGACATTATCTTGTTTTATATCACTTTGCATATTATTCCAATACACAGCTAGAAACATAGGCTGCTCCCAGCTTTTTTCCATGCTAAACATCGCTGAGGTCATCATTGCCGGGTTGCTAAATTATTGTTTACTCCGTGGTTATTTCTTTAGAAAAATATGTAGAAACAAATGGCATTTCTATTTGTTTAAGGCCTGTGGTTGTTTCCTCCATTGTACATTAATATTGCTGAAGATTCTGTCATATAACTGCAGTTTATCATAAAATGTATTAGAAATATTAAGATATTTCTCTGCTGAAGCAGAGTATTTATGGAAAAGCCATAAACACTTACTTCTTTCATGGTTAATTGCTAAATATTAAAAGAATAAATTTGTTAAAAACCTATTTAGTTTAGCAAAACAAATCTTACTTAATTATAGATTAAGTATGAAAAATCATAAGAGAAAATTGTTCCAAAAAATAAATCAGAATTTCTTTTTTAACTTTTCAAGTAAGTTATTTTTTTCAAGTTTTCCTTTTTAACTAAAAAAGTTGGTTGTGCTTCTTTTATCATCCTATCTAATAAAAGCATAATATGCAAATCGACTGAACAGCAGAACAACTGGTTGCTATGATGCACACTGACCACCAGGGGGCAGATGCTCAACGGGAGCTGCCCCGTGGTGGTCAGTGCACATGCACAGGGGGAGCGCTGCTCAGCCAAGAGTCGATCTCACGGCTGGCGAGCACAGCGGCCGTGGCGGGAGCCTCTCCTGCCTCCACTGCAGGCAGGCGGTAAGGAGCAAGGGGTCCTGGACTGCAAGAGCCCGAGACTGAGAGGGATGTCTGACTGCTGGCAGGTGGGCATCCCCGGAGGGGTCCTGGCCTGTGAGAGGGTGTAGGCCAGGCTGAGGCGCCCTCCCTGCCCCCCTGGTACTGAATCTCATGCACCGGGCCTCTAGTGCTTAGGTAAGATGGAGTCCTGACAAAAGGTGATGCGTGCACTTCAGTGTTCCCAAAGCACAGGCTCTTACCTTGCGCCTGCTACCCTGCCCCAGCCGAGGCCCTGCACCTGTGGGCATGGCCTGCGGGTAAAGGGGCAGGAAGGGAGCACGTGACTCGGGCAGACATGCTCACTCTGTCTTACAGCCTTCAAGTGGACGTGGGCACAGTGACCTTGATCGCAGTCGCATCGAAAATGGGTCAGCAAGAGCAGGTGGAAGTTGTGTAGATCTGTTCTCTTGCAATAGTCTTTTTTTTTTTTTTTTCTGGTGGGCATGGAAAATAAGGCTCATACTACAATGTTTAATAATAACAAAACCAGTTAAAATTGAATTCTAAATTTCAATATTTGGTGAATAATCCATTAATCAATTCAGTCACTTACTCCTGGAACAATTGATAACTGGGCAAAGCCTTGTCCTGAGGGAGAGACAGTACCCAGCAATGACGATGGGGCATAAACTACGACTGTGACACGGGACGAGTGTCCCCTGAGGGAGTGGCGAAGCAATGTTTGTGATACACCTTGAATGACAGGATTTGAAACCCCAGAAACCAAAGAGCAAATGGAATGTGGGAAATGATTTTGTGAGAGCCCAGCCAGTGCAGGAGACCGAGTGGCTCCGTGCAGCGTCGTGTCAGGCTGGGGGACAGCGCCACAGCCTGTGGTTTGTGAACAGCATTCATTTCTCACAGGTCTGGGCCTGAAATTCCATTATCACAGTTTTCTCCCTCATAACTTCCAGACTTCTCAGTCTTTACTATTACATGGAAGTATTTTCAAGGGAAGTTGTGTAACTAAAACACCCACCGTAAGATCAAGGACTAGGGCCCAGGATATGTGGTTCTGTAGCCAGAGATTCTGAGAAGAATGTAGAGAGCCCCTGGGAAGGCACATGGGCATTTCTTTAAATTGTCAGCTGAAGCCAGGGCGGTCGGCAAAGCCATGCCCTGGAAACACGCTCTGCCAAAAGGCAGAAGTGTTGTCAGCTTGACCTTCATTTCTGCCCTGGTGCCGGGGAGTGGGTTTTATTATGTAAATCCAGCCAAGCACCAGGAATGAAAACGACCAGGCCCACCCAAGAATGCACACGATCTCCTTTGTCTTGACTTTTAGTAAAACTTCCTGTTTTTCTCACTGTATAAAATAAACACGCGGTATGGGCTCGGGGTCACTGTCCCTGTCAGAGGACAGCGGTCCCACCCGGCCACAGCTTTTTCCTTCTGTCTCTGTGTCTGTCTCTTTCTTTCATTTTCTCAATCCTCAGCTGCCCCTACTCAGGAACCAGACCACTCTCTAGTGGTGCTGGACGCGGAAAAGAGAGAAATATCCACAGAAGAACAAGGACAATGAGATGAAGTCCATGTCCACTTGGTCGGGAATGTGGAGGCCAGCCACCCAGGAGGCTGGCAGCGGGACCTTGGCCCATTGAGACCAGCCCCCCCGGGTGCAGACTGCTGGCCTCTGCTGCACCCGCACATGGTGGCAGTGGAGAGGGCACCAGCTCCTGCTCACTCTGTCAGGGCACTAAGCCAATCAGGAGCGCACCCACCACCTCTTCTAACCTAATCTGCTCCCAGGCCCCACCTCCTAATGTTGTGGCAAGATTTCCAGGCGGCAGGAGACATGCAGCCAGGCACTCGGAAGCCTCAGAAAACACACTTGACTGCGGGAGTGCCGGTGCTGAGGCTCAGGGGATTGGTCCCCAAAGCTGAGCGCCGATGGCAGGGGCTTTCTCTTATAAAGGGCACTAGTTCTTTGTTCCCCGCCAGGGGCTTTACACGGGCTTTTGCCGCCGCCTGCCCCCCATGACGGTGGTGAGGGGGAGGTCAGAAAGGCCCCGCTGGCTGGCAATGGCAGTCAGCTGTCCTTGTGGGGGCTGCGCATGGTTTATGGCCCCTGCAAGGTAAGTATTCAGGGAAACAGGTTTCTCAAGGCTAGGGCACCAGCGGGAAGGAGGCTGGGGGGAGGAGTGCAGCCAAGTGCAGCCCTGGGGGTCCGCAGACGTCCGCTATTGTCCTTGTCATCAGGCGATGAGATTATGTTGACGAGATGATGTTTGGGCTCCTGGTGGGTCGGCCTGACCATGCTTATCGGGTCTGCTTGCTGGATTCACAGCTGAGTCACCTCCTCCATCGCTTTGCACGGGCCTTGGAAAGAAACTTAAGAAAAACTTAACCCCCTCTTCACATATAAGAAACTTAACGCCCTGTTCACATAAGTGTACGTGTTAAGATTTAAAATGATATGATTACTTTTCAGATTAATGCAGGTGCTCTACCATGAGGTTATGTCTTCTCTGTCACTAACACCATCACATTGGGTAGGGTTTCCAGGTGTGAATTTAGGAGGACACAGTCGTTCAGCCCATAACATGAGGGGACTGTCACCGATGTGAGAAGAGTCCTGAGAAAGGAAAAAGGCAGCATTGGGCCACGGCGCCGAGGCCCGGCTGGGTTCCGTGACCGCCTCAGAGGTTCTGTCCGATTGCTGCCATTGCCGGGCACATTCTGCCAAAATAACAGGACAGAATCCAGGAAAGAACTTTCCTTCCTTTGCTCTTATGCTCAGCCTCTTGTCAGGTTTCTAAGTTCTGTCATGCAGGGGCACACAGTGGGTCTTAAGCACAATGTCCACGACACGGCCACAGAGCTGCCGCCTTAAAGCCTCAAAGCACACGTGCTTGCAGGGAAGATGGTACAATGAGGACGGGAAGGACTGAGCTGAAGACACGGGTTTTTTGGCAACTATGCAACACCAAACATCTTTACCTATTTAAAATGTGGTTTTTAAAAACTATGTTTATTTTTTACTTTTTAGAGAGAGAGGAAGGAAGAGAGAGAGAGAGAGAGAGAGAGAGAGAGAGAGAGAGAGAGAGATCTATCAGATGCCTCCTTCACATCCCCTGCAGGAGATGGAGCCCACAACCCGGGCATGCACCCTGACTGGGAATCCAATGGCGACCTTGTGGTGCATGGGACGACGCTCACCCAGCGGAGCCACATGGGCCAGGGCTAAAAGGGTTTTTTGAGTGTGAGTTCTCTTATGTGTACTTACCCACTACAGGGGTCTGTTGGAGATAAAATTGGAAATTTGACGATCTCAGCACCAAATGGCAGAAAGGATATGAGGGCTGGTGTTCTGACCTGGGGTTTGTACAGAGAGCTCGGGCACAGAGTTCTTGATTTTGGCCAAGTCACTGAAACTTCCAGAGCTTTGGTTACATTATTCCTAATTTCCCCTCATACCCACTGAATGGGGCCACGGTCCTGCCGCCAGCCTCCTGGGCCACAGGCTCTGCAGTCCGTGACCAAGTGACATGGGCTTCGTCTCGTTGCCCTTGCTCTCCCGGGCCACATGCTCCCGAGTTACCTGTCCGAGGGTCTAGTCCCTGATCTCAGGTCTTAGTTGGCACGGCTTCCTTGGGAATATTCCACGTAAATACTGAAGCCTGGGAAGTTCTGGGAAGAAAATTGCAGCAATGAACTCCCAGGCACCTTCCCAGGACAAGTCCCCTCCCTCTGGCTGCCGTCTCTCCCCCTGGCTGGTTAAAGGGCTGCATACTGATTGCACAGAAGAGCCACTGGGTGAGCTTTCAAAACTATAAATTCCTGGGCCCCATCCCAGACCTTTCAACTCGGAATCAGAACCGGAGGAAAGGCCCTGGAGAAGGAGCGCCTGGGAGTACTGCAAGGCTCAGTGCGTCCCCGTTGGGATCACTGCGCCGAGCTGAGAAAGCTCTAGGTTCTCCAGACGCACAGCTCCAAATTCCTTTTCTGTTTCCCACTCAAGGCCTCAGTGTCCAACTTCAGCCCAGTGCACAGCACAGTCTCCTCGGGATATCTTTATTTGAAAGAACAATGATGAGATTCATAGCAATAATAATGAAAGTTCAGTGTGGCTACCTTAATATCACAATAGATGTGATATTAATACCATTGTAATAACCTAGTTATCTATAATAATAAAAGCCTAATATGCTAATCAGACCAGATGTCCTTCCGGACGTCCTTCTGGACGACCTTCCGGATGGAGCCTGGGCTGCAAGGGAAGCTCAGGTCCCAGGTGCCAGAGGGAAGCTGGTGCTGGCAGCCAGGGGAAGGATGGCCTACTCTTGCACGAATTTGGTGCATCGGGCCTCTAGTTAAGTAATAACTGGAAAGAAGCAAAGGGAAGCCGCAACTTAGACGCTTGCCCAATAAGGTGTGGGTGACATGGGAAGATGCTTACCTGTCAGTCACACCTGGGGACACGTCAGTGGCCAGAATAGCGTGGCCACTACGCACATGGGAAGATTTGATATTTAAACTCCTGAACTAAGGGACTTCTCTCTCTGGCCCTCTGGGCCGCGCCTGTTGCAGGACGCGCACTTGTGCATTTGCTCACCTGGCTACAGCCACGGGACCACACCGTGGACGGATGGACTGGGTCCAGCCGGATGCCGGGCTGGACTCAAGCCCAACCTGGAGCACAGTCGCTGGGCACTGGCTCTGCTTCTGGTGCTGCTGCACCCCCTGCTGCACCCCGCCGCTGCACCCCCTGCTGCACCCCGCCGCTGCACCCCCTGCTGCACCCCCTGCTGCACCCCCTGCTGCACCCCGCCGCTGCACCCCGCTGCTGCACCCCCTGCTGCACCCCGCCGCTGCACCCCCTGCTGCACCCCCTGCTGCACCCCGCCGCTGCACCCCGCCGCTGCACCCCGCCACTGCACCCCGCTGCTGCACCCCCTGCTGCACCCCGCCGCTGCACCCCGCCGCTGCACCCCCTGCTGCACCCCGCCGCTGCACCCCCTGCTGCACCCCCTGCTGCACCCCCTGCTGCACCCCGCCGCTGCACCCCACCGCTGCACCCCCTGCTGCACCCCCTGCTGCACCCCGCCGCTGCACCCCCTGGTGCACCCCCTGCTGCACCCCGTCGCTGCACCCCGCCGCTGCACCCCGCCGCTGCACCCCATGCTGCACCCCGCTGCTGCACCCCCTGCTGCACCCCGCCGCTGCACCCCGCCGCTGCACCCCCTGCTGCACCCAGCCGCTGCACCCCGCCGCTGCACCCCCTGCTGCACCCCGCCGCTGCACCCCGCTGCTGCACCCCGCCGCTGCACCCCGCCGCTGCACCCCCTGCTGCACCCCCTGCTGCACCCCGCCGCTGCACCCCCTGCTGCACCCCCTGCTGCAGCCCCTGCTGCACCCCGCCGCTGCACCCCGCCGCTGCACCCCCTGCTGCACCCCCTGCTGCACCCCGCCGCTGCACCCCCTGGTGCACCCCCTGCTGCACCCCGTCGCTGCACCCCGCAGCTGCACCCCCTGCTGCACCCCGCTGCTGCACCCCCTGCTGCACCCCGCCGCTGCACCCCGCCGCTGCACCCCCTGCTGCACCCAGCCGCTGCACCCCGCCGCTGCACCCCCTGCTGCACCCCGCCGCTGCACCCCGCTGCTGCACCCCGCCGCTGCACCCCGCCGCTGCACCCCCTGCTGCACCCCCTGCTGCACCCCGCCGCTGCACCCCCTGCTGCACCCCCTGCTGCACCCCCTGCTGCACCCCGCCGCTGCACCCCCTGCTGCACCCCCTGCTGCACCCCGCCGCTGCACCCTGCCGCTGCACCCCCTGCTGCACCCCGCCGCTGCACCCCCTGCTGCACCCAGCCGCTGCACCCCCTGGTGCACCCCCTGCTGCACCCCGTCGCTGCACCCCGCCGCTGCACCCCGCCGCTGCACCCCCTGCTGCACCCCGCTGCTGCACCCCCTGCTGCACCCCGCCGCTGCACCCCGCCGCTGCACCCCCTGCTGCACCCAGCCGCTGCACCCCGCCGCTGCACCCCCTGCTGCACCCCGCCGCTGCACCCCGCTGCTGCACCCCGCCGCTGCACCCCGCCGCTGCACCCCCTGCTGCACCCCCTGCTGCACCCCGCCGCTGCACCCCCTGCTGCACCCCCTGCTGCACCCCCTGCTGCACCCCGCCCCTGTACCCCGCCGCTGCACCCCGCTGCTGCACCCCGCCGCTGCACCCCGCCGCTGCACCCCCTGCTGCACCACCTGCTGCACCCCGCCGCTGCACCCTGCCGCTGCACCCCCTGCTGCACCCCGCCGCTGCACCCCGCTGCTGCACCCCGCCGCTGCACCCCACCGCTGCATCCCCTGCTGCACCCCCTGCTGCACCCCGCCGCTGCACCCTGCCGCTGCACCCCCTGCTGCACCCCGCCGCTGCACCCCGCTGCTGCACCCCGCCGCTGCACCCCGCCGCTGCACCCCCTGCTGCACCCCCTGCTGCACCCCGCCGCTGCACCCCCTGCTGCACCCCCTGCTGCACCCCGCCGCTGCACCCCGCCGCTGCACCCCCTGCTGCACCCAGCCGCTGCACCCCGCCGCTGCACCCCCTGCTGCACCCCCTGCTGCACCCCCTGCTGCACCCCGCCGCTGCACCCCGCCGCTGCACCCCCTGCTGCACCCCCTGCTGCACCCCGCCGCTGCACCCCGCCGCCGCACCCCGCCACTGCACCCCCTGCTGCACCCCGCCGCTGCACCCCGCCGCTGCACCCCCTGCTGCACCCCGCCGCTGCACCCCGCTGCTGCACCCCCTGCTGCACCCCCTGCTGCACCCCGCCGCTGCACCCCGCCGCTGCACCCCCTGCTGCACCCAGCCGCTGCACCCCGCCGCTGCACCCCCTGCTGCACCCCCTGCTGCACCCCCTGCTGCACCCCGCCGCTGCACCCCGCCGCTGCACCCCCTGCTGCACCCCCTGCTGCACCCCGCCGCTGCACCCCGCCGCCGCACCCCGCCACTGCACCCCCTGCTGCACCCCGCCGCTGCACCCCGCCGCTGCACCCCCTGCTGCACCCCGCTGCTGCACCCCGCCGCTGCACCCTGCCGCTGCACCCCGCCGCTGTACCCCCTGCTGCACCCCACCGCTGCACCCCGCTGCTGCACCCCGCCGCTGCACCCCCTGCTGCACCCTGCCGCTGCACCCCGCCGCTGCACCCCCTGCTGCATCCCGCTGCTGCACCCCTCCGCTGCACCCCGCCGCTGCACCCCCTGCTGCACCCCGCCACTGCACCCCGCCGCCGCACCCCCTGCTGCACCCCGCCGCTGCACCCCGCCACTGCACCCCCTGCTGCACCCCGCCGCTGCACCCCCTGCTGCACCCCGCCGCCACACCCCGCCACTGCACCCCCTGCTGCACCCCGCCGCTGCACCCCGCCGCTGCACCCCGCCGCTGCACCCCCTGCTGCACCCCACCGCTGCACCCCGCCGCTGCACCCCGCCGCTGCACCCCCTGCTGCACCCCGCCGCTGCACCCCCTGCTGCACCCCGCCGCTGCACCCCACTGCTGCACCCCGCCGCTGCACCCCCTGCTGCACCCCGCTGCTGCACCCCACCGCTGCACCCCGCTGCTGCACCCCCTGCTGCACCCCGCCGCTGCACCCCGCCGCTGCACCCCCTGCTGCACCCCGCTGCTGCACCCCACCGCTGCACCCCGCTGCTGCACCCCCTGCTGCACCCCGCCGCTGCACCCCGCTGCTGCACCCCGCTGCTGCACCCCACCGCTGCACCCCGCTGCTGCACCCCCTGCTGCACCCCGCTGCTGCACCCCACCGCTGCACCCCGCCGCTGCACCCCACCGCTGCACCCCGCCGCTGCACCCCCTGCTGCACCCCGCCGCTGCACCCCCTGCTGCACCCCGCTGCTGCACCCCACCGCTGCACACCGCTGCTGCACCCCCTGCTGCACCCCGCTGCTGCACCCCCTGCTGCACCCCGCTGCTGCACCCCGCCGCTGCACCCTGCCGCTGCACCCCACCGCTTCACCCCACCGCTGCACCCCGCTGCTGCACCCCGCTGCTGCACCCCCTGCTGCACCCCGCTGCTGCACCCCGCCGCTGCACCCCCTGCTGCACCCCACCGCTGCACCCCGCTGCTGCACACTTCCCAGGACTGGTTCAAAGACGATGGGACTTTGGAAACTGAGTAACTCTATGCAAATGAAAGCCATTCATTCTCCTCGGTGAGTTTTGGAAAATTCATTTTCTCAAGATATCATAAGAGCCCCACTCCCACTAGTGATGGAGAAATTCCACTGCTCAATCCTCCTGCAACAACATGACATCAAATCAGCAGCGTGATAACCCTCCTGACTGAGCAGACAGATGGTGAGCACATCAGACAGGATTCAGGGAGCCTGGCAGGCTGCTGCTCAGTGTAATTCTGAGATCTGGGTGATTTCTGCTAGTGATTGGAACTTTAGCTGACCTATGCCTTGGTTATTACGTTTAGTCTACGTGACGCTGCGATAGAGTAAGAAATGCATGTGGTCTACCTCTGAAACCTTTAGAAGTTCCTTAGTGATGAAGTGAGAGGAACATCTTGTCTTTATAAATTTATAATAAGCCCCGCCTTCCAACACCCCTGAGTTCATGCTAATGAGTGACCCTGGGGGCCCCTAGGGAGCTTCAGGGTGGGGGCTGGCTGCCTGAGAAACCAGCCAAGTGAGGAGAAGGTTAGAACTTTCCGCCTCACTCCCCTGACCTCCAGCGAGGGGACAGAGGGTGAAGGTTGCCAGTGGTCAATGACTCAGTCCTGGTCGTGTCATGGAACCTCCCTAACAACCTGAAATGCAGGATTGGAGAGCTTCTGGGCTGATAGGCCCGGGTGTGCTGGGAGCGTGGCTTGCCCCTCCCCGGCCGGGCCCCACACATCTCTCTCATTAGGCTGTTCGTGGGCTGTATCCTTGGTAACAGAAAGTGAAACATGTTCCTGAATCCTCTGAGCCCCTCTAGCAATTTAGGGAAGCTGAAGGGGGTCCTAGGAGCCCCCGGTTTGTAGACAGTTGGTCAGAAGCACAGGAGGTTCCAGGTCTGTGGCCGGGTGGGAAGTGGCCCTCGGCGGGCTGAGCCCTGACCTGTGGGCTCTGGCTCAGGGCTCAGGATGGAGCAGCACCAGGAGCCTGGAGCGAGGGGGACTCGGCCGGTGGGGAGAGCACCTCCTCCGGTGTCAGAGTGCCGAGTCGGAACACACCTGAGGACACAAGTAAAAGCCTGAGGCGTGGAAAACACAGAGCAAACGCCTCTCGGAGCCAGAGCGCACATTTCGGCTTTGGAGATTCAGCCGATTAAGAAGCAGTTGGCCTTTAGCGGACTCTGCAGACGAAGCCAAATGTGCAGACATTGGTCTGACACTAGCAAAATGCAGCTCCGTGTTGTCCTGACTCCCAGGTTCACTGTTCGTTTTCAGAAAGGGAACGTGAGGGCAGCCTGTAGCTCAGCTCCCGAGGCAGTGGAGGAGGAACAGGGCAGCAAGGGCTCACGTTTCTCACCGATTCTGTTCCTTTGGATGAAAAAGCACATGGTGATTTGGTGAAAGCACTTTACTGGGTGTTCCTTAGTGGTGAGCTTGTGCCTAAATGAGTCTTCCCAAGACCAGGAGAAGGAGAAGGTTTTAGTTTAAAACGGAGAGGGTGCCGCCAGTGCCACAGGAACTTTGTGTCCAAGTGTGGCATCCCGGAGCTGGTCCCCGGCTGATCCCGGAGCTGGTCCCCGGCTGTTCCCGGAGCTGGTCCCCGGCTGTTCCCGGAGCTGATCCCCAACTGATCCCGGAGCTGGTCCCCGGCTGATCCCGGAGCTGTTCCCGGAGCTGGTCCCCGGCTGATCCCGGAGCTGGTCCCCGGCTGTTCCCGGAGCTGGTCCCGGAGCTGTTCCCGGAGCTGGTCCCCGGCTGTTCCCGGAGCTGGTCCCCGGCTGATCCCGGAGCTGGTCCCGGAGCTGGTCCCGGAGCTGTTCCCGGAGCTGGTCCCTAGCTGTTCCCGGAGCTGGTCCCCGGCTGTTCCCGGAGCTGATCCCCAGCTGATCCCGGAGCTGGTCCCCGGCTGATCCCAGAGCTGGTCCCCGGCTGATCCCGGAGCTGATCCCGGAGCTGGTCCCCGGCTGATCCCGGAGCTGGTCCCCGGCTGATCCCGGAGCTGATCCCCGGCTGATCCCGGAGCTGGTCCCGGAGCTGGTCCCGGAGCTGTTCCCAGAGCTCGTCCCCGGCTGTTCCCGGAGCTGGTCCCCGGCTGTTCCCGGAGCTGATCCCCGGCTGATCCCGGAGCTGGTCCTGGAGCTGATCCCCGGCTGTTCCCAGAGCTGGTCCCCGGCTGTTCCCGGAGCTGGTTCCCGGCTGATCCCGGAGCTGGTCCCCGGCTGATCCCGGAGCTGATCCCGGAGCTGTTCCCGGAGCTGGTCCCCGGATGATCCCGGAGCTGGTCCCCGGCTGATCCCGGAGCTGGTCCCCGGCTGATCCCGGAGCTGGTCCCCGGCTGTTCCCGGAGCTGATCCCCGGCTGATCCCGGAGCTGGTCCCCGGCTGATCCCGGAGCTGGTCCCCGGCTGTTCCCGGAGCTGGTTCCCGGCTGTTCCCGGAGCTCGTCCCCGGCTGTTCCCGGAGCTGGTCCCCGGCTGATCCCGGAGCTGATCCCCGGCTGTTCCCGGAGCTGGTCCCCGGCTGATCCCAGAGCTGGTCCCCGGCTGTTCCCGGAGCTGGTCCCCGGCTGTTCCCGGAGGTGATCCCCGGCTGATCCCGGAGCTGGTCCTGGAGCTGATCCCCGGCTGTTCCCAGAGCTGGTCCCCGGCTGATCCCGGAGCTGGTCCCGGAGCTGATCCCCGGCTGTTCCCAGAGCTGGTCCCCGGCTGATCCCAGAGCTGGTCCCTGGCTGTTCCCAGAGCTGGTCCCCGGCTGATCCCGGAGCTGGTCCCGGCTGTTCCCAGAGCTGTTTCCAGAGCATACTGATGTGGAATAAAACCACTTTGCTTGTAAAATGAACGAAGTGCAGTGGCTGTCATTAATGACGAGGAGAGGGGACAGTATCCACGAAGCTCTGAAGCTGCAAACTGATTGGTAAGTGGCCATTCTGTTCATCACCCACAAAGGGCCACAGAGACCAGACCCCCGGAGAGAGGGCCACACTGACCAGACCCCCAGATAGAGGGCCAAACAAACCAGACCCCCAGAGAGAGGGCACACAGACCAGACCCCCAGAGAGAGGGCACACACAGACCAGACCCCCGGAGAGAGGGCCACACAGACCAGACCCCCGGAGAGAGGGCCACACAGACCAGACCCCGGAGAGAGGGGCCCACACAGACCAGACCCCCGGAGAGAGGGCCACACAGACCAGACCCCCGGAGAGAGGGCCACACAGACCAGACCCCCGGAGAGAGGGCCACACAGACCAGACCCCCGGAGAGAGGGGCTACACAGACCAGACCCCCGGAGAGAGGGCCACACAGACCAGACCCCCGGAGAGAGGGCCACACAGACCAGACCCCCGGAGAGAGGGCACACAGACCAGACCCCCGGAGAGAGGGCCACACAGACCAGACCCCCGGAGAGAGGGCCACACAGACCAGACCCCCGGAGAGAGGGCACACAGACCAGACCCCCGGAGAGAGGGCACACAGACCAGACCCATGGAGAGAGGGCCACACAGACCAGACCCCGTGGCCTTCTGAGCCTCATACCGTCTGGATCGTTGACTGGCTGGCCATTTTCCTGACAATCCGAACCAGTGAGTTCACGGAGAACACCTCCCATCACTCTGGAACTTACCTGTAAAAGTCTCCTCAGCTCCTGTCTCACACCGGTGAGGCTGGGTGGAACCCTTAAGAGGAAAGCAACGTAAAACACACAGCTTTTGAATAGGCGATGGAGGTGGGAGTTTTAAGGAAAGAAGTGGAGGCAGAGGACCCACATTTCCTTGGCCGTGGACTTTCACTAAACCTCCAGGTGAACTCACTGAAGCGCCACGGAAAAAGCCGGCGCGGGATGTTTGCCACGAGGTGAGCGCACCGCAGCCGGTACTGCGGTGAGAGCACATTTGCCGGCTCGCAGGACGGTGCTCCCTCAGCGGCTGGACCAGGCAGCCGCTCCCGCTGCTTGGCTGCGCCTCGCCCAGGGGCTGCGCCCGGCAGCACACGGAGTTGCACAGGAGGCCTCGCTAATACCCACGTGGAGCAGTGAAACGTGGGCGCCTGGAAGCTTTCATTATGGATGTGATTGGAACAAGCTGAGTTGACCCGCACAGGCACAAAGCAGATTGCGTGAAAACACAAAAATAGAGCTTTAAACAGCAAAAGAAGAGGGAACTCACCTTTTATCACTGAAAATACATATTCTACACTGCCCGGTGGGCGTGGCTCAGTGGTTGGGCATTGACCTATGAACCAGGAGGTCAGGGTTCAATTTCGATTCCCTGTCAGGGCACATGCCTGGGTTGCGGGCTCAATCCCCAGTGGGGGGCTTGCAGGAGGCAGCGAATCAATGAATCTCTGTCATCATTGATGTTTTACTCTTTCTCACTCTCCCTTCCTCTCTGAAATCAATAAAAAATATTTTTAAAAATGTTTAAAAATTATTCGACATCAGATATCAATAGAAGAACAGGTGTGCCTGTTATGGGACATTGTAGGTGGAGACTGGCCACCGCTCATATGAAAAATTGAGTTTTATGCCCTGGTTGGGTAAACGGCGTTGGTCATACCAATATGCCAAGGTTCTGGGTTCGATCCCCAGTCAGGGAACATACAAGAATCAACCAAACTGATATTTCTCTCTCTCCCTTCCTTTCTCTCTAAAATCAATGAAAATTAAAAAAAAAATGAGTTTTACACTGAAAACCAAGACAATAAAAACTCAGAACCTGATGTGACATCTCCCTTTTGAAACCACAATTCTTTAAAAGAAAGGCAAAACCCAGCAGAAAAATCTATCCTTAATGTCATTATTGGTCTGAATTCTTTCCTCTCTGGCTAGGAACCTATGAATTAGAATCACTGTCAATCAAAAGGTTTAAGAAATTCCAAGCTTTTGGTTCCCACCTTGAACAAGGCTTGATTTCGCTCCACCCTGAAGTGAACACCGCATGGTCCTCCCCAGGTGAATGGCCCTGGGGTGTTGCCAGCCTCAGGGTCCGCGGCATGGACCCGACCGGCAGTGTCAGCACCCCGGTCCGCCCAGACCCCCTGCATCAGCACCTCTGGGGGCCCTGCCTTTGGAGGCTTGAGGCCTGCGGGCTTGATGATGACCAGCTGGAGAGCAACCGCCCCGGGAGGACCACACAGGCAGCAGGTGGGGGCAGGCCGCACAGGCAGCAGGTGGTCACAGGCCACACAGGCAGCAGGTGGGGGCAGGCCGCACAGGCAGCAGGTGGGGGCAGGCCGCACAGGCAGCAGGTGGGGGCAGGCCGCACAGGCAGCAGGTGGGGGCAGGCCGCACAGGCAGCAGGTGGGGGCAGGCCGCACAGGCAGCAGGTGGTCACAGGCCGCACAGGCAGCAGGTGGGGGCAGGCCGCAGAGGCAGCAGGTGGGGGCAGGCCGCACAGGCAGCAGGTGGTCACAGACCGCACAGGCAGCAGGTGGTCACAGGCCGCACAGACAGCAGGTGGTCACAGGCCGCACAGGCAGCAGGTGGTCACAGGCCGCACAGGCAGCAGGTGGTCACAGGCCGCACAGACAGCAGGTGGTCACAGGCCGCACAGGCAGCAGGTGGTCACAGGCCACACAGACAGCAGGTGGTCACAGGCCGCACAGACAGCAGGTGGTCACAGGCCACACAGGCAGCAGGTGGTCACAGGCCGCACAGACAGCAGGTGGTCACAGGCCGCACAGACAGCAGGTGGGGGCAGGCCGCACAGGCAGCAGGTGGGGGCAGGCCGCACAGGCAGCAGGTGGTCACAGACCGCACAGGCAGCAGGTGGTCTCAGGCCGCACAGGCAGCAGGTGGTCTCAGGCCGCACAGGCAGCAGGTGGTCACAGGCCGCACAGACAGCAGGTGGTCACAGGCCGCACAGGCAGCAGGTGGTCACAGACCGCACAGGCAGCAGGTGGTCTCAGGCCGCACAGGCAGCAGGTGGTCTCAGGCCGCACAGGCAGCAGGTGGTCTCAGGCCGCAGAGGCAGCAGGTGGGGGCAGGCCGCACAGGCAGCAGGTGGTCACAGACCGCACAGGCAGCAGGTGGTCTCAGGCCGCACAGGCAGCAGGTGTTCTCAGGCCGCACAGGCAGCAGGTGGTCTCAGGTCGCAGAGGCAGCAGGTGGTCTCAGGCCGCAGAGGCAGCAGGTGGGGGCAGGTCGCACAGGCAGCAGGTGGTCTCAGGCCGCAGAGGCAGCAGGTGGGGGCAGGCCGCACAGGCAGCAGGTGGGGGCAGGCCGCACAGGCAGCAGGTGGTCACAGGCCGCACAGGCAGCAGGTGGTCTCAGGCCGCACAGGCAGCAGGTGGTCACAGGCCGCACAGGCAGCAGGTGGTCTCAGGCCGCACAGGCAGCAGGTGGTCACAGGCCGCACAGGCAGCAGGTGGGGGCAGGCCGCACAGGCAGCAGGTGGTCACAGGCTGCACAGGCAGCAGGTGGTCACAGGCCGCACAGGCAGCAGGTGGTCACAGGCCGCACAGGCAGCAGGTGGTCACAGGCCGCACAGGCAGCAGGTGGTCACAGGCTGCACAGGCAGCAGGTGGGGGCAGGCCGCACAGGCAGCAGGTGGTCACAGGCCGCACAGGTAGCAGGTGGGGGCAGGCCGCACAGGCAACAGGTGGTCACAGGCCGCACAGGCAGCAGGTGGTCTCAGGCCGCACAGGCAGCAGGTGGTCTCAGGCCGCACCGGGAGCAGGTGGTCACAGACCGCACAGGGAGCAGGTGGTCACAGGCCGCACAGGTAGCAGGTGGGGGCAGGCCGCACAGGCAGCAGGTGGTCTCAGGCCGCACAGGGAGCAGGTGGTCTCAGGCCGCACAGGGAGCAGGTGGTCACAGGCCGCACAGGTAGCAGGTGGGGGCAGGCCGCACAGGCAGCAGGTGGTCTCAGGCCGCACAGGCAGCAGGTGGTCTCAGGCCGCACAGGCAGCAGGTGGTCGCAGGCTGCACAGGCAGCAGGTGGGGGCAGGCCGCACAGGCAGCAGGTGGTCACAGGCCGCACAGGCAGCAGGTGGTCTCAGGCCGCACAGGCAGCAGGTGGTCTCAGACCGCACAGGCAGCAGGTGGTCTCAGGCCGCACAGGCAGCAGGTGGTCTCAGGCCGCACAGGCAGCAGGTGGCGGCCCAGAGGAGGACAGGGCTGAGTAGGTGGGTGAGGACGCCCCCATTGATATCTGGTTGTCTCCATATCTGATCAGGCCCCTCCCCCATGGTGGTCTGGTCACCTGGCCTGTCTTACAAAGACCCTGTGAGCTTGGTTAACCAGCCTCCTCCTCACCTCGGCTGCTTCCTCTTAGTAACTTTCCACCCAGTGATCCTCCCCCACCCTCCCCGACCGTGAATTCACACTCGCCCCTGCCACATTCAAAACGGGCCAGGCCACTGCAGGTCTCTCCTTGCTGGCGACCGAGCGGAAGGACCTTTCTTTAGGGCTCTCCCCCGTCAGCCCTGGCTTCTCTTTTCAGCTGTGGGGCCATGAGCTGCGCCCCGTCAGATTCCTCAGGAAGCCTCCGACTGGCACCCGGGCCCCAGGTGTAACTGTGAAGTCTGTTTTCACTGCTGACGGGGGACCGGGAATCCAACGGGAACCCGCCTCCTGATCTGTTGCTCCGGACACACGTCCACGGCAGCTGGCAGGGACGGATTGAGACCCTTAAGGTTCTGAGCACAGGCTAGAACCTGGTTGGGGTCCTGGCAACAGGCCAGCTCCCGGCAGGAACAGAGCCCGGAGCAGAGGCTGCCGTGGCAACAGCGGCTCCTGGTGCTGTGCCCTGACTGAGCACCCTGCGCTGCCTTCCTCTGGGCGCTGTCCCCGGATACACGGGGGCTGCAGGAACGGAGGGAAAGGGATCTCCACACACTGGCTCCTCTGAGCCCCTCCCTTCCCCCAACCTGGGCTCCCACCTGCCTCCTGCCAGTCCTGGGCCCTTTGCGGGTCTTCCCTCACCCTCTCCTCTGTCCCCTCCTAACCCAGCCCCTCGGTCACTTGAACTGTAGGTCCTTGTGCACCACTGGGGGCTCTTATGAGACTCAGGGACCCCAAAATGGGAGCGGCTCATTGGAAATTGCCTATTTACCCAGGGAGATGGCTGTGCAGACGTGGACACAGCCATGGATGGCCACCTCAGCCCGAGGAGGGGTCCCCACAGATTACAGGCAGGTCCCTCCGCCAACACCGGTGTAAAGCCATGTCTCACATCGAGTCGGTGAGCTTGGCTTTCACATTTTTGCCAGAAACGCAATTTGGGTAAAACAGTGATTTTTATATTACTATGTTTTACTGACCCATGGCCAAAATTTTATAATGAAAGCTATAAGAACTCAGTTTACATCTGTGTGTATATGCATGTTTGTTATGTATGCATCTGTGTTATGCATGGATGTGTGTATATGTGCACATGTGCATTATGTATGCATGTGTGATGTATATTCATGTGCATTGTGTATGCAAGTGTTATGTATGCATGCATGTATATCATGTATGTATGTATGCTATGTATATATGTGTTATGTATGCATGCGTGTTGTGTATACATGACCTTTTCTAGCTTTGGATGGAATTGCAAAATCAATTTTATATACTCCTTAAAGGATTTCTATTCATAATGGCTCAGAGATAATTGATCACCCATATAAATTAAATATTCTTAAAACCTGTAGAAATATAGAAACCAGCACAAATGTTTTTCTAGTTCACAAGTGACTTGGGTGAATCTTTGAAAAATAAGATTAGTCTAATATTCTTGGTTTAATAAAAATGGATATGTCTCCAGAGATATCAACATGAAGATAATATGAGTATCAGTTTATTTTACTTGGGTTTACTAGTCAAATAAGATAGTATTATCTCTACTAGATGGTTAAGATAATAAAACTATAAATCCAACCTAAGAATAAACTGTACAACGAAATGAGTGCTGACTGCACACGAGGCCCGCAGTAAAAAAAAGAAAAAAAGCCCTAACTTTCCTTGGCTTCTGTGATACTCTGCTGCTCGCTCATTTACCAGAACAACTGATGAAAGGGGTTTGTCTAATGTACCTTAAACACTCATGGTCACTCAATCACAGATGTAAAGAACAAGTGAGTTAAAGAGATGTAAGTGGGATCAAAGCTTATAAATGAACTCTTCTTTTTTGTTGAGGTATAATTGACATACAACGTTATAGTAGTTTCAGGTGTACAACATAATAATTCAATATGCACATATTGTGAAATGATCACCACAATAAGTCTATATTTTGGATATTAACCCCTTAGTAGATATGTGATTTTTTCTTCCTTTAAAAAAATATATTTTATTGATTTTACAGAGAGGAAGGGAGAGGGATAGAGAGTTAGAAACATCGATGAGAGAGAAACATTGATCAGCTGCCTCCTGCACACCCCGCACTGGGGATCGAGCCCACAAACCAAGATACATGCCCTTGACCGGAACCGAACCTGGGACCCTCCAGTCTAAGGGCCGATACTCTATCCACTGAGCCAAACAGTTAGGACAGATGTGTGATTTTCAAATGTTTTCTCCCATTCAGTAAGGCTGCCTTTTAGTTTTGTCAAATATTCACTGTGCTGTGCAGAAGCTCTGTAGTTTGATATAGGCCCACTTGTTTATTTTGCTTTTGCTGCCTTTGCTTTAAGTGAAAATCATTGCCAGGGCTATGTTTTCTTCTAGGGGTTTTATGATTTCAGGTACAACATTTAAGTCTTTTGTTCATTTTGAGTTACTCTTTGTGTGTGGTGTAAGGTCGTGATCCAGTTTCATTCTTTCGCATGTAGTTCAGCTTTTCCAACACCAGTTATTGAGGAGGCTCTCCTTCCCCATTGTTTGTCTTTAGCTCCTGGTCATGGGTTTCTGGCTCCATGTCCTGTCGCATTAACCTGTGTGTCCGTTCTAATGGTGGTGCCACAATGCCTCGGCTACTCTCGCTTTGTAATGTGTGATGTCAGCTTCGCTCTTCTTTCTCCACAGTGCTTCGGCATTCAGTCTTTTATTATTCCATATAAAATTTAGGGTTTTTTTTTCTATTTCTGTGTAAAACGCCATTGGAATTTTGATAAGGATTGTATTGAATCTATAGATTGCTTTGGGCAGTATGAACATTTTTTTAAACTTTATTTCCCTTATAATTTTTCAAAAACAATGTTATAGCTGCTAATTTATAATAAAATACAGGAATTTTAAGCGGACAATGACAGGTTTTGACAAAAGTATAAGCCTAAGTAATGAACACCACAATCGAGACACCCAGGATCTCCACAGTTCTCTCCTGCCCCATTGCCACCCTCCTCCCACCAAGCACGGCCTGGAGCGCAGGTTGGCCGGTCATCACTCGGGCTCCTCCCTTTTCGTGAGTCTTACATAAACGGAATCACACAGCCTGCTCTCTTTGTTTATCTTCTTGTGCGCACCATGGCTTTGAGAGTCATCCAAGTTGTTACATTTATCAGCAATTCACTTTATTGTTGAGTGATATCACAATGAGTTACCCGCTGACCTGTTGAGAGATATTTGGGTTGTTTCCACCTTTTCTCTATTATGAAATAAAGTCTCTTTGTGAACATGTATTTTCCCTTATCTTGGATAAGTGCCTGCTAGTAATACTGGTAATATGGTCAGATGGTTAGTGTATGATTAATATTGTAAGAAATTGGTAAACTTTTCCAAAATGATTATACCATCTTCCATTTCTACAAGCAGTGTACAAGAATTCCAGTTGTTACAATAGCTAAGATCTGGAAACAGCCCAAGTGCCCATCAGTAGATGAATGGATAAAAAAGCTGTGGTACATTTACACCATGGAATACTATGCAGCTGTAAAAAGAAGGATCTCTTACCCTTTGAGACAATATGGAGGGACCTGGAGAGTATTATGTTAAGTGAAATGAGCCAGTCAGAGAAAGACAAGTATCACATGATCTCACTCATATGTGGAATCTAGTGAACAAAATAAACTGATGAATGGAGTGGATTCAGAGACATGGAAGCCTGGAACAGAGTGCAGAATCTCAGAGGGAAGGTGGGTGGGAGGGAGGTAATAAACCAAAGACCTTGTATGTATACGGGTATATGCATAACCCATTGACACAGACAACAGGGAGTATGAACATTTTAACAATATTAATTATTTCAATACATGAGCACAGAATATATTTTAATTCATTTGTGTCTTCTTTCAGCAATGCCTTTTTTTCATTAATGTCTTATGGTTTTTAATGTATAGCTCTTTTATCTTCTCAGTTAAATTTATTCCTAAGTATTTTATTCTTTTTGCTACAATTGTAAATGGGATTGTTTCCTTAATTTCTCTTTGATAGTTTGTTATTAGCGTGTCTCCAACAACTTTACTGAATTTGTTTATTAGTTCTAATAGTGTGTGTGTGGGGGACGGGGGGGTGGCTTCAGGATTTTCTATATCATGTCATCTGCAAATAATGACAATTGTACTTTTTCCTTTCTAATTTTAGATGCATTTATTTCTTTTTCTTGTATAATAGTTCTGACTAGGACTTCCAAAACTATGCTGAATAAAAATGGTGATAGTGGGCATCTTTGTCTTATTCCTGATCTTGAAGGCAAAGGTTTCCGCTTCCCACTATTGAGTAAGATGTTAGCTATGGGCTTGTCACATATGGCCTATATTATATGCGGTACATTCTCTTCATTCCCACTTTGTTGAGTGTTTTCATCACAGGTGGATATTGAATTTTGGCAGATGCTTTTTCTGTGTCTACAGAGATGCTCATGGTTTTTGCCCTTCATTTTGAGGACGCGGTGTGTCACGCTGGTTGACTTGCTGATGTGGAAGCCTCTTTGCATCCCTGGAACAATCCCACTGAGTTTGTGTCCTAAGTATGTGTCCATCATTGTTGTGTTATTGACTGAATGTGTTCTGAGGAGGGAGATACACTAGTATCTTCTTCCAAACGGAGGAAACAGTTTTCCTTATCATGGATGATCCTTTAATCAAAGAATGTGGGGCCCCCACCCTCCATCTTGAAGATGACACTTGTAATTTTAAGGAAACCTGGAATAAGCAAGAAAAGATCACACCTGCAGGTTCTCCGGCTGGAGCCTCCCCCGGCCTTGGAGCCGGTTCCCAACGCCACAGACTGCAGCGTGAGAGCAGACCCCCGTCCTGGCCCGCAGGCGTGCCCTCTGTGGAGGCCTGCCCCCTTCCTCCCGGAAGAGCCAGTTTTGCGCTCATTTGTAAATTCGTGTTGACATTTCTTTACTGAGGAAATTTTGCTCCATATAAATTTTTACTTGTTTGACCTTTGCTTTGAATAAGTTGTAACATCTACCTGATCCCCTCATTCATAACTAGTTAAGTAAAATATTTGGTATGTGTGCATTTCTATCTTTATGAAGGTCATTAGTTGATCCTTTTAGGACACTATCCTTTAACATATGTATCTAGCTTTATACTAATTTATAAGAACCACTATGAGCTCAGAGGAAAGTGACATGACCTCAATGCGGCCTTACTAGGGTCCTGGCCTAATTCTAATAACATTTGCATTTCAGTTTTGACCCTGCCCCCCAGGGGTTTTTCTGTATTGTTAATGTAAAAAAAAACCCCACATTGAAACCTGTAAAGAATTTTTGTGAGTTTATTTGAGCCAAATTGTCGACATATGCCAGGAAGCAGAACCTCAACAAATTGAGATAATGCTCCGGAGAATGGCGGGTTACATCTGTATTTATACATTGCCATCAAAGGAGGGACATAGGTGGGTTACGTGAAATCCATTGGTGATAGACTAGAGAGGTGGGAGAAAGCAAAGCGGGGGGCGGGGGAACCCCTGGGATTGGATAAAAGGTAAAATGATGGACACATACTTAGGTGGGTGCAGGAACAATTAACATGATAATGAAGGAATTTGTGGTCTCTGTCCTGTTACCCAGCACATTTGGTTGTGCCCCAGGGGCTCCAGAAAAAGGGAAGTTACAAGTTACCCAGACATTTTAAGGGTGTGTTATTATAGATGCAAATAGACAGGCTCAGTTAAGGTAAAGGTTGACCTTGTCAGTGAAGATACCTGCCTAGGAGGTAACTGCCCACCATAACTGCTTTTAGTTAAAATTTAATTTCAGACCATCCTTTGTGGTGACTTTAGGTCTGAGTTTGCCTCCCCTGAGCTGTCAGGTCAGCGTGTGGCCCCTTTCGTCCACAGTATGCATTATGGGTATGGACAAAAGGGGCCACAGTTATGGTGGGTAGTCATGTCCTAGGCTGGTATCTTCACTGACAAGGTCAACCTTTACCTTACTGAGCCTATCTGTTTTCTTGCATCTATAATAACGTACCCTTGAAATGTCTGGGTAACTTGTAACTTCCCTTTTTCTGGACCCCTTGGGGCACAACCTAATGTGCAGGTGCCAGGACAGATGCCACAAATTCCTTCGTTGTTATCTTGTTCCTGAGTATGTATCCTAAGTATGTGTCCATCATTTTACCTTTTATCCAATCCCAGGGGTTTCCCCCGCTTTGCTTTCTCCCGCCTCTCTAGTCCATCACCAATGAATTTCATGTAACCCACCTACGTCCTTCCTTTGATTGCAATGTGTAAATACAGATGTAACCCACCAGTTCTCCAGAACATCATCTCAATTCATTGAGGTTCTGCTTCCTGGCAATTGTTGACAGTTTGGCTCAAATAAACTCACAAAGTTCTTTACAGGTTTGGATGTTTTTATGTGAACATGGGTAAGGGCATGCTCAGAAGAAAGATCGTTTCCGTCAATCATCCCTGAACGCAAGTGAAAGTTTCCACCCAGAAAATCCCTCTTTTAAACCCAGGGACAGAGGGTTAAACCCAGGGACAGAGAAGAAATGCTGGCTTCACATACATCACAGTGTGTGCCCGAAATGCCCGCTCCCCTCTCTTTCTCAACTGCCCACTCCTCTTTTGGAGTGTGTCTTCAATAAACCCCACTTTGCTTTCCTTTCCTTTTTGTTGAACTTAAAATCTTTTCCGTGTCGAGAAGTACTGAGGCCCAGCGGTAACCCCAATCGGTGACATGTCCCAACAGAAGTAAGTACAGGTGCTGGTGTTCAGGGTCCACTTTGATGGGGGAGGGCAGGCAGTGAGAACAGGACCGGTGTGGATGGCCGGTCTGGCTAACTAGGGGAGAGGTTTCCCGCAGGCCCCGGGGGCTGGAGGACCTGCTGCAAGGAGAACAGGGCTGTGAAAAGCTCAGAGACGCCTTGGGGCCGGATGGTCCATAGCTGAGACAAGAAAATGCATTTGAGAACAAACCCGGGACAGGACCCCATTGATCTGGCTGCCCTGCCTGGACCTGGCCCCTGGAGTTGGCCTGGGGAACTCTCACCATTCTCCAGCCCCCGGACCCGAGGAGCTGGGCTTTCACACCATTGAAATCAACTGCCTTGTTATGGGGCCTCAAGGCCCTGGAAGGAGACACGACCGGGCCCTGCAGTGTCTCCTGCTGCCCCCTTGCACGCAGCTCTCTCTCTCTCTCTCTCTCTCTCTCTCTCCCTCCCTCCCTCTCTCTCTCCCTCCCTCTATAATCAGCAGCGAGCAGGGGCGGGGGAGCAGAGTTTCCAGGGTGACCCGCTGCTCCCCATGCGCCGGCATTGTTGGAATAAGGGCTCACATATGACCCACCCTGTCGCTGCTTAAATTGGCTCAAGCAGTGACAGGCGGCCCGGACCCGTTTTGTGTCCTATTTCAAGTTGAGGCAGAAATCTTGTAGCTGATAGGCTGGACAGGGAAGTGGGGGTAGAAACACCAGAGAGGGGTCATTCGGACACACGCTGCGATGTATGTGAAGCTGGTATTTCTTCTCTGTCCCTGAGTCTAAACCTAAGGTGTTTAATTAATAAAATGCTGTGTAAGTCTCTTTTGCTTTTATGGCCTGAGTGCATACACCTGACAAGTGCCCACAGCCTTTCATAGCAGCTCCGAGCGATTAGCGCCGTTTCCCTGGCTTGCATGGAGCAGAATGAACACTGTTCAGTAGAGACCGCTATGCTGCCTTTCAGATAACCCAGCAGTTCTTGGAGCTGGTGTTTCACCTTGCAGCCTGATGGCTCATTTACTTGTTTATCCTGACTTTGGGAAATCAAGGCAGCTGACTTCGAATTGCTAATAGATGGCCTGCAAATTGCCTGGACCTTCCCTGGGCTTAGATTGGCCACTTGCATTTGAGCAGGGCCCTCTGCTCTTGGCTGTTAGGATCCCATGGCTTTAGAGAGTCCTGTTTCACATCAGGGATACGCACAGAGGACCCACCTGTATCCATCATATGATTTTCTTCTTCACTCCAAGTCCTGTGGGCCAGGCCCACTGGCCATGCCATTGGCCTTTCTCATTGTTGGGTCAGTCATTTGGCTCAGGTTCCTGATTCTGATGTCTGACATGCTGATTGGCATTATCTTCTAACCCATAACCCAAGCAGGACATCCAGCAAACGATTTTATTTAATCTATTCTCCCTCTTCTCTCTACGCACAGCTAACTCACATATATTTTCCAACATTATTCTCCATTCCTCTCCTATAAGAATGCATTGACACAGTTATCTTGGCTTCCTCTTATTTCACACAAAACCTTCAGGATTTCTTCTCTGTTATGAATGCTCTCTGTACTTCTGACTACACAGAATAACGAGCCCTGGGCATTAGGAAAGGATTTTAGTGAACAATTTCTCCATTATATAAAACTGAGAAAACTGTATAACTCCATAACCAAAATAAGAGTACCTAGAGATAGGACATGTTCAGATAAGAAAAGTAAGCTGGTTGAGGATAGAAGGAAAGATAAAAACAAAACTATTAAGCATATGAAAAGTTAAATACAAACAATACAAATGACAATGTAATAAACATGATTATCTATTATTGATTGAATACTTACATGGACTATGACTGTTCTCCGTGACACATTTAAATTAACCTTCATAATAACCTTATGAGGGAAAAGCTGTTATTATTGCCACCACACAGAGGAGGAAATAAAGGCAGAGAGGAAGTAACCTGGTAAAAAAGCGAACGAACAAACGCGGGGTCAGAGAACACTGGTAGGAAAAATCATCTGAAAATGAATGAAAAGGTAAAAGTGACAGGTGAGTCAAAAGCCGAGTGTCTGAGATTACTCACCTCACACGCAGCAGGTGGGCTGGTAGGCCGTGTTGTGTGGGTGCTGGCAGGAGGCGCAAGTTCTGGCACAGAGAAACAGGACTGTGCATGTAGAGCCAGCAAGTGCTAGCTTCCTGCTTGTGTAGCCTTGACACACAGGCCCTGGAGTAGCTCAGGTGAGTGTTGCAAATGCTTTGGGTTTGCATCACATTTGAGGAATCCTGAATTTAACTAATTCTATTTCTTTAAAATAGGAAGTAACCAAATCTGTCCGATCTTTGCTCCGGAGGGAAACATCATCTTTATTGGACTGAACAGCAAGGGGTCTGGGATCTGCCTTCTCCTCCTGGGGCCTATGGCTGTCTTCTAAGACCTTGGCCGTACAGCTGTCCGAGGGAATTGTCAGGACAAGAGGAAGCTGATGCCTTTGCTCACAACGAGCAGGAGTGTGAGAGACCCACGGAGAATGGCCGCCCTGCAGTGAGAAAGTGATTGCACGGACATGAAGGCTGTAAAATACTCATTATATCCCAGAAGGAGAGAACTAACAAGAGAGACAGAAATAAAGCCAAAACATACGAAAGAAGAAACATTTCTTAAAAAATTGCAGACTCCAAGCGAGACCCAAAGTTGCAGCAATCACAGGAAAATTTGATGATAATTGCTAAATGCCAGACTCAGTTCTGATGATTTGCGGGGCTGCTGAGCAGGAAAAGCAGCTGCTGGATTACAACATCGTAAAGCCAGAAGATACAAGAGCGACGGCCACAAAGACTAGAATAAAAAAGGACGATTTACCTATTTATATCCCACAATTAAAGACACGTTTAGAGGCAGCAAACACACATTCTCAAATGCATAATACCCTACGAGTTCTTTTTAAAAAAATATATTTTATTGATTTTTTACAGAGAGGAAGGGAGAGGGATAGAGAGCTAGAAACATCGATGAGAGAATCATCGACCAGCTGCCTCCTGCACACCCCCTACCAGGGATTTGCCCGCAGCCAATGTACATGCCCTTGACCAGAATCGAACCTGGGACCTTTCAGTCCGCAGACCGACGCTCTATCCATCGAGCCAAACCGGTTTCGGAACCCTACGAGTTCTTAAAAGCAGAAAAACAAGTAAAAAAGCTACTTGATTAGTGAAATCCATCTCCTCAGGTGCTGATAGACATGAAGAAGGGGCAGTGTAACAGGCGCTTCTTGGTGTGATCAATATAAACAAAACGATTCCACTTAGGAAATATTCCTGTCAAAAATGGTTAATCTGAACCAAACCAACGCTGTAGAAACAAATTATTAGAATAAAGTGGATAGGAGCATACTTTAAATGGCATTCAGGAGAAGTAATTAGGTAAGTCTAGAATCTGGAACATTCTACATGAAAATGGCCTGAATC
The DNA here is from genome assembly GCF_951640355.1 of Cnephaeus nilssonii. NCBI lineage: Eukaryota > Metazoa > Chordata > Mammalia > Chiroptera > Vespertilionidae > Cnephaeus > Cnephaeus nilssonii. The sequence goes on along the minus strand of NC_137089.1, from coordinate 55,133,172 downwards.
TTCAAAAAGTCAATGGATCACAAGCTGTGGTTCTGAGGGACAGAGCAAGCAGCATGTGGCCCTGCCCTGTGCCTAGAGCAGCAGCAGAACTGTCCGACTGTTCTGGGGCAATTAGAGAGACGTGAGCATGGCTGCCTGTTAAATATTGTGAATAGTGGACTGGGCTGGAGGGAGGTTTTGCATTCTTGGGAGATACTCTGAAGTATGTGGGATGAAATAGCATGCCGTCTATCTACCTAATAAACCAGTAATATGCAAATTGACCACACCTCCACTATGCCCAAGCCACGCCCACCAGCCAAAGCCACGCCCACCAGCCAATCAGGGCGAGTATGCAAATTACCCAACAAAGATGGCGGTTAATTTGCATACGCGGAGGGAGGGAGGAGTGAAGACTGAAGACAACTTAGAAGGAAGAGGGAGGAAAAGCAGAAAGCAAGGAGGCTGCCAGAGGGAAAGCCCGGGCGGGGCGGAGCGGGGTGGGGCGGGGCGGAGCGGGGCGGGCGGCAGCGGCCTGCGAGTGCAGGCGCAGCGGCCACTTGCAGGATTTTTCCTGCAAATGGGCTACTAGTAGATAAATAAATTAGTAGTGAAAGAAATAAATATAGATAGAGCAGTGTGGCAACTTGTGAATCTATATAAGAAGTATATGACTATTTATTGGTCTGTTTATTTTTCCAGAGGTTTTTAAATTTCTAAATTAAAGTGTTGGGGAAAACAAAGAGCTCAGAAAAGCAGAGCAGGGATGCACAAGGAGGAGGCGTGACTATCGAATCCTTTTACGCACAGAAGGAAGAAGCCATGATGGTAGGTGTTTGGAATATACTATACAACTTACATGCTCTGAAAGTATAAACTATTCACACTAATTACAAAAGTCAGGAAGCAATGGAAAGTGGACAGAAACACGAACCTGTGAAGTTTATCTTTCCTGGTGGAGAAAAATACTTTCAAACATTAATTAATCAACAAATAGGGCTAAACTATTATTAAAGCCATAGAGGCTGTCGCTGAACTATTGAATGTAGGCTGTAGATGAACTAGTGGAAGGAGAATCCTCTCTAGCACATTCCAGGAAATAGACACCACTGAATAAAAGCTGGAAAGTGAAGGAGCCACTGAAGATTAGAAAAGTAGCATAAAATTAGGTGGCGAATCATAGATCAGACATCTCTATCAAAGCAATCAACACCAATGGGGGCGCGTCAATGGTTAGGAGAGGGGACTCTGAGGTCGTGTCAGGGCCTCCAGCTCTGTGCCTGCAGAGAACTGCCTACAGCCAGCCCCGCGCCAGCAGGCGGTAACACCAGGTCCCTGGCCGCAGTGAGAGTGCCAGCAGGCGCGTGCCGAGCCGCGTGGGCCTCCAGTGACGTGAAGTCAGAGCGCAGCGGAGCCAGCAGACTCGGTGCGGGGGCAGAGGGACGCTGATGGACAGGAAAGCAAAGCAACCAGGCCCACAGAAAGACAGACAGGCTGACTTCCGGACAGACCCTCCAGGGCAGGGTGTCCTGGGAGGCTCGCCAGGAACCTCCATGCACAGAAGCAGGCGGGCATTTGGAAGAAATACAAGGTGACAGATGAAATGCGCAGTCAGTGAAGACTTTGGGCACGCAACGTAAACAGATAAGGGGCGCTCGGAAACAGCCCACATTCATGCTCTAAAGCAGAGCTGCCGCTTTGCAAACCACCCATGAACTAGCCTCAGTGCCTCCTACGGAGCCTCCCTGCGGCCTCGCTGGCTCACCCTGCTGTCGCCGTCACCTCCGCGGCCACCGCCCTCTCGCCCTGGGCTCTGTGGTGGAAGCTTCCGGCTCTTCCCGCGGCTCCACCGGCCTCTCGCTCAGAGTTTCCCGGATGGCAGGGTTACACTGAGGTATCTGACGTCACAGCCTGACTTCAGTTCGCTCAGCTGGCACCTGTGTAACTGTTACTCTCTATTCATCTGCGGCCCCGGCGTGACTGGCCCCTCCTGTGCTCTCAGATGATCGTGGACTTACCACGGGAGGGTGGGTCCTGGCGGGGCCACAGGAGAGCGGCCGAGCCCCGGCCCGGAGATTCTGTGTGGCAGACAGACGATCTTCCTCCTCGGCCTTCTTAAAAGCTGCCGGTCTGTTCAGTGACCCTACGAACAGAGAGCCAGGTGACTTAGAGCTGCATGGAAGCTTGGACAATAGGCGGCCACAGACCCAGGCAAGGCAGCCATCCTGCGGGGGCCAGACTTCCGCTCACTCCCCAGAGGGGCCGGTGTGAGCACCTGGTCAGCGAGCCCTCGGGCTGCGGGAGGCGGTCAGCGAGCCCTCGGGCTGCGGGAGGCGGTCAGCGAGCCCTCGGGCTGCGGGAGGCGGTCAGCGAGCCCTCGGGCTGCGGGAGGCGGTCAGCGAGCCCTCGGGCTGCGGGAGGCGGTCAGCGAGCCCTCGGGCTGCGGGAGGCGGTCAGCGAGCCCTCGGGCTGCGGGAGGCGGTCAGCAAGCCCTCGGGCTGCGGGAGGCATGGAAGCACTCTTTGGCCTGCTTGGCCCACCGAGCCCCAAGGTCAGGGCCCACTGCTATTGTTTCAGAAGTGGAAGGCTGTGGTACTTTCATGATAATCACAGCTCATTCAAAACTCTACCGATGACCTGTCATTCATTTAAAGACCGCCGAAGAGAGTGTGCCAGTTTTAAAGAAATGGCAGTGTTCTCTAGATCCATATGGTGTTGATCTTTAAACTATTGTCAACCAATGAGATTCTTTCCTCAGCTCGTCATCATTGGCTGAGTGGCAGCCAGAGCTCCGTCTCTTCATCTCAGCTGGGCTTGCTTATCTGGTCCCGCCCCCTCCAAGCCTGAGCTCTCCGTGAGTGGCAGCGTGTGCTTCTGGACGGCTGTCCGACGGAATTGGCTCTGGAGAGATTCTTGGGTTTCTTGCCCTCCAGCCTCAGTGCTTTAATAGACCACATTGCCGGGAACCTCAGCACCAGGGGGCGTGTGGGAAGCACCTTTCACGGAGTTGGCGTTGGTGTCTGTGGGCCTTGCCACAGCAAACACCCGTCTCACACCGTGCAGGAATGCTGACACTCTGCGCTCTTGTATTCATTTCTGTTTCAAGTGTCAACAAACATTTTTGTTTCCAGTGAACTACAGATTGGTCATTAGTGAGAAGATGGATGCTGAGCTTCCTTTACATTTATTTTTCCAAAGAAAAGAGAACATGTAGAACACCATGCTGTATTTGGAATGTAAGTAGCTATACAAGTTTATGGGTACGATAGAGACTAAAAAGGAATGCCGAAACCAGTTTGGCTCAGTGGATAGAGCATCAGCCTGAGGACTGAAGGGTCCCAGGTTCAATTCCGGTCAAGGGCATGTACCTTGGTTGCGTGCACATCCCCAGTAGGAGGTGTGCAGGAGGCAGCTGATCGATGTTTCTCTCTCATCGATGTTTCTAACTCTCTATTCCTCTCTCTTCCTCTCTGTAAAAAATCAATAAAATACATTTGAAAAAAAATAGAAAAAAAAAAAAAAAAGGAATGCCTCATTCCTGGCTGGGAGCTCGGTAGATTAGAGCGCCGGCCTGTTACACCGAGGTTGTGGGTTTGATTTCAGGTCAGGACACATAGAGGAAGCACCCAATGAGTGCATAAGTAAGCGGAACAACAAATGTGTCTCTCTCACGCCCCCTCCCTTTCTCTTTCTCTCAAATCAATCTAAATTTTTTAAAGGAATGAATCACTTACACTAGAATTCAGTTTAAAGCTCTGCCTCTGTAATAAAAAATAATCTTATATAATAAAACCCTAATATGCAAATCTACTGAATGGCAGAATGACCGGTTGCTATGATGCGCACTGACCACCGAGAGGGAGGCAACCGGCCGGGGCAACCGGGGGATGGGGGGGTTGAGTGGGGGAGAAGGGGCGAGGCTGGCTAGCAGGCAGCACCAGGCCACCAGCCAAGACGGGTGCCAGCAGGGGTCCCCAATTGCCCTGCCTGCTGGTCACCCCACAGATGGCCCTGATCACCGGCCAGGCCTAGGGACCCTACCCTAATGTTGGGAACAGTCTCTTAGATTTAAAAATAAAACCTGGCAAGGCTACTCTAGCACTGAAAAAACAGGATGATGCAGCGATGACATGCATGGACTCCGGCTTGCCCATTTTGGGGTCAGCCCTGATTCTGACACTTGTAACTGTGTGACAAAACCAATTACTTAACTTCTCTCTGCTTCAGTTTTTCCACCCATCAGATGGGGAAAATGGTACTACTGCCTCAGAAGGATTATGTTATGTACTACTTTTTATAATCAGGGCAAAATGTAGCTGCCCGTACAACAGCAAGATGCCTTTCACCTGTATGAAAAGTATGGTCACTGGTGCATGCAGTGTCCCGGATTGCGAGAGGAATGTCTGACTGCAGATTTAGGCCCGACATCCCCTGAAGGTGAAGGCTGGGCTGAGGCCTCCCCCGCTCCCTCCCCACATGCACAGATTTCACACACCAGGCCTCTAGTTTAAAAATAACAACAGAAAAGGCAGTATTTAACATATATTTTTGGGCTGAATACATGCCAGTAGTTCTGCTAGATACTATATTAAAATTTTTACATAATAATCTTCATAACATGAACACACATTGGTTAGAATGGGCTAAAAATAAAAGTTGATTTTCAATTAAAACATAAAAGTTCAAAAGCAGTTGAAGTATATTGAAAAGAATATTATATTGTTTCACAATCCAATAACATAAAAGGTTGTGGTGTATCTGAGTCACACACTTATTCCAAGAATTTAGTCCTATTTTGAAAAGCATCACCTCTCATGTGTTTTGAACATAGTAGTAAATGTATTCAGAAGAATATGATTTTCTATTTATTGATTAACGTGCTAATTAATGGTGTGCATGCTGGTCCCATGTCCCACGTGCTCACGCGTGGATGGGCCGCGGGCGCAGCGCGGGCCTGAGGACATGCTTTGTCCTGGGCGGCATTGCCTCCCCGTGAGACGTGCTGAGCCACTGACCCTGGGCCTGTGATGTGAGCTGTGTGGAAATAGGTTCTTTGCGCATGTGGTCTAGTCAAGGGCGGGGGGGGGGCACAGGACGGTATCCTCCTGAGGAGAGACCCTGAAGGGGGCAGGTCTGGGAGGCCCCGACCCCGAGCACGCTCGCAGCCAATTCTATTCTCACCGAAGACCTTTCCTGCCCACGTACAATGAACACTTGTAAGCAGCACATGCACTCTGTGGCTCATCTCATCTTACCCAGAGTGCAAACGCCTTCCTCCATCAGCGTGGAGGCCGAGTCCTCCTGTTTCTGGCCTACGCACCGCCAGGCCACTCTCTCCCTGATGGCCAGCTTCGGAACGCCTGCCTCCCGTGGGCTCCCGCTTGCCCTGAGAGGACACGGGACCAGCGTGTGTTTGCTCGGACCGGTGCCCTTCCTTGCCTGGGCTTTGTCAGCCGTGGGGTGTGGTTCCAAGATGCTCACGTTACACCCGCTGTCCCATGTGCAGGCCATGCGGCATAGCAGCAATCAAACAGGCTTTTACAAGACAGACCTGTGTTTGAATCCCAGAATCACTGTCAAACAATTCACCTAATTTGTCATCTTTTCTTAGCAGAATTGGTGCAAAAAATACCACTACATAAGCCTGCTTTGAGGATGATGTGAAATCACCCATTTAAATAAAATATCTGATGGTCAGAAACTTGCGTTTTTTTCTCCCTGCGATATGGAGCAGGCAGGGAGGAGAAAGGGCGTTTGTCCTCATGAGCTGAGAGTGCGCTTTGAAAAACCCCTGCGGTGGCTCCTCGGGCAGATCTGCTGGGGCCGAGCCACCCCTCCTGCGAGCTCCGCAGGCGCCACTAGGAAAGGCTGCCTGTGAGGGAGCCCTGACTCACTTGAAGGGACTGACAGGGCCAGGTTGGAAGGGGTGATCGGCCTGATTTGATTGCGTTCGTCTGGAAAACCGAGGTGAGTGGGGCTGGGGTGGCCTCAGGCGGGGTCTCGGAGCAGGGGCAGCCCCAGGGCTTGTCCCTTCCAGTCCCAACTCCCTCCCGCAGCTGAGGAGGGTGGGGCTACACAACAGGACAGGAATGTCCATCCATCTCCGCCAGAGCTCCCGGCGGTCTTCTTCCTGGTTAGTAAATTGCTGGTGAATGAGGAAAACTGGGTCATATGTTGGTCTAGGGCAGTGGTCGGCAAACTCATTAGTCAACAGAGACAGATATCAACAGCACAACGATTGAAATTTCTTTTGAGAGCCAAATCTTTTAAACTTAAACTTCTTCTAACGCCACTTCTTCAAAATGGACTCGCCCAGGCCGTGGTATTTTGTGGAAGAGCCACACTCAAGGGGCCAAAGAGCCGCATGTGGCTCGCGAGCCACAGTTTGCTGACCACGGGTCTAGATAGTGACTGAGCATGAACACAAAGCAAAGCCGTGGTCAGTTCCAAGCTGTGGGGGAGGGCTGCCAGGGTCGGTGTCTGCGTCACTCAGTGGCCATGGCCCAGTGCCAGTGCTGTCTCCGTGAGACGGCCACACGTCCCGGGAGAGACTGCCCACGGCTGACGGGCTCCACGCAGCGCCCGCATCCGGCGGTGCTGCCTCCCGTCCTCCAGCAGTCCGGGCCCGGGCAGCAGCTCCAAGGGATTCTGGTTACACGTTAGACCCTTGCAGCAGCTTGGAAAAACCCATTCCGACCAAAAGTTACCTTTGACCAGCTGCCGTATCAAGGGATGGGCTAGTTTAGCTTTTATCTAAATGTTCTTGTTTGAAAGAAAGAGTTTTACCTGCCATTTGGGTATTAGCTAGAAAAATATATCTACATTTCTCAATGGGGATTTGTTTGATAATATGACCTTCTCCTGAACGGGGAGGTCTACTTTTGAGATGTCAGTTGGATTCAGAAGTTTCTAAATAAATGTGAGAAGGTGCTTTTCCAAAAGACAAGCTTCATCATTCCTTTGAGAAAATAATCAAAGCCTGGATCCTTGTCACTGGGGTGCATTTCCAATGGAAAGTCACTGAAGTCTGGAACTTTGTTTCAGTGTGACCAAAGCTTGATGGTGCACACCGCTTCAGGGTCACCATGTGAGACTGGCCCCCTCCCGACTGTTCCTCCTCAATCCCTTTTGTATCCGCCTGTTGGAGGAATGCCGTGGTAAAGTTGGAAGTCAGAGTAATATTCATCCTATGCCGGAAGCTAATTCCAACATGTCATAAATGCAAGAAGTTTCATCAAAAGGTTGATGGAACTTGGATATTCAGCAGGGCTGAGTCACATGTTATTGCCCATTGGAAATGGCGAAGGGCATTCCCCCACACCTAAAAATTTGCATAGATGATTGCTTGCTGCCAGACAGCTGAGGGCATTTCAATCTACATGTTATTGCCTCCTGCTGGCCAAACACCTGAACAGCTGTAGGCAGTTCCCCCAATCTGACAATGGATTCTGTATACCAAACTTACCTTTGCCTTTGGACAAATTGTGTTAATAAATAGCAAGGGGTTCAGAGATTCAGGAGGACTTGGTTTCTTTAGCCAAGTCTCCTCTGGCTCCCCAAAATGCCTTCCAAAATTATGTTTCATCTCTAGACTTTTTAAAAAATATATATATTTTTTATTGATTTCAGAGAGGAAGGGAGAGAGAGAGAAAAACAACAATGATAAGAGAGAATCATCAATTGGCTGCCTCCTGCATGTCCCATTGGGGATCGAGCCCACAACCCAGGCATGTGCCCTGTCCGGGAATTGAACCCGTGACCTCCTGGTTCATAGGTCGACGCTCAACCACTGAGCTATGCTGGTTGGGCGTCATCTTTAGACTTTTTAATAATTTACCACAGCCCCTTTTCCAGATTCCTGAACCCTTCTAGATGCTGGATAAGATCCCCGGCATTAAATGGTGCACATCATTTCAGGGTCAGCCATTTGAAACTGGCCCGTGTACATACCCAAGCCCCTCCCGACTGTTCCTCCTCAATCCCTTTTGTATCTGCCTGTTGAAGAAATGCCCCATGGTAAAGTTGGAAGTCAGAGTACATATTCTTCCTAGAAGAAGTAGATGTCACCTCATGCTAGACCCTGGGTTTTCAAGATAGTAATGGTTTCATATGAGTATACTTTAAAATAAACCCAACGTGTTACATGCGCATCAAAATGCATATTGATATTTATACCTTGTAAAAGTTAATATAAGTTCACAGATGTTTTTTATTTGTTTTAAAACAGGACCTTCTATGTAGGACAAGTAGGAGAAGGAGCTGGACAAGGAGAAGGACATTTAAAAGAAGAGAATGACTGAGTTCCCATCGCTGATCTTTCTCCCACTCAGGACACAGACTTGGTGACTGCCACACCTTGCTCACCAGCCTGGGCCGTGGCCCAAGGTTGCAGAGTCTGTGGGTCACCCTGAGTCGGATCTTGCTGTGTCTTCAGTGTTGATTATGACATTTAGAAGCCAATCATTTTTCTGAGAAGTGCGGTCTGAGGTTAATTTCTATCTAAGTAAAGGAAGACAAAACTCTGTTGTGTGGAAAGTGCTGCTTCCTCTGGGTCAACCCTATTGCAGGAGTTCATGGCCACGTGTCCACGTCTGTCCTTGTAACACGAACGTCCCCAGCAGGAGTCAGCGCTGGGGGTGCTCAGGTAGGATTCTGGCTTCTGATGGCAAGCATCCTGGATCTTGGGGCCACTGATGGGATTCGGATGTGGTGGTCCCTGGAGAGCCTTGTGGCCTCTTGGCTACCCCACGACGGAGGATATTAGACTAAGCGTGACACACATGGAAAATGTCTTCCTTTCCATTCATCTCTTACTCCATCCACCACTCTCTCCTCCCGCCTGCATTATGAGAAAAACACCTGCTTTCAGTAAAAATGCTGTGTGTTTCAGAAGGATATTTAGTAAAATGTGAATGTCCGTGCCCCCCCCCCCCCCCCCCCCCCGCCTATTCTACTCTTGAACACGGGACCTGATTCCACATACAGCTCACATGTGGGAGAGCTTCTCCCCAACTCAGTCTTTATGTTCTGACTTTGTTGTGACATGGAATTTTTGTTTGTTTATAGTAAAACACACCATTCTTTTCCTTTGAGCTTCTAGGTTGGTATCATATCAGGCCAGTCTTCCATACTTTGATTATAAACTAGAGGCCCGATGCACAAAATTCGTGAAAGGGTCGGGGGCCCTCAGCTGGGCCTGCACCCTCTCACAATCTGGGACTGCTGGCTCCTAACCTCTCTCTTGCCTGCCTGCCTGATCGCCCCTAACCAATCGCCTGCCTGCCTGATCGCCCCTAACAGCCTCTGCCTGCTTGCCTTATCGCCCCTAACCACTTGCCTGCCTGCCTGCCTGCCTGATGCCCCTAACCACTCTGCATGCCTTCCTGATCACCCCTACCCCCTTTGCCTGCCTGCCTGATCATCCTTCCCCCCTCTGCCTGCCTGCCTGATCACCCCTAACCACTCTGTCTGCCTGCCTGATTACCCCTACCCCCTTTGCCTGCCTGCCTGATCACCCCTAACTGCTCACCTGCCTGCCTGATCAACCACCTCTGCCTTGGCCCCGCTGTGGCGGCTTCGTCTGGAAGGTTGTTCGGCTGTCCGGTCTAATTAGCATATTATGCTTTTATTATTATAGATGTGACCAGGTTTCTTCTGTTATTATGGTTTTATTTTTTGAATTTGTATCTTTACTTCAGCCAGAGTTTTATTTGATTGTTTTTCTTTTCTTCTTTTTTAGTTTTGGAAGCCTGAGGAAGGGCTTGGCTTATTATCTTCTCTTCAGTTGGTGATCAGCCGTGTTGCGCTCCTTTATTTTATTTTTTAAGTATCACAATGTTCTCTCCTTCAAGTTCAAACAAAGAGAACAAAGCTGGTTATAGACACTGCATCAAGCCTCCTGCTTTTTGATCTACAACAGAAGTTTGCAGCATCTCATTGGTACTGATAAATACCTCCCGGGGAAGTGGCCATAAAAGAAGGATTTATAGCATCTTCAATCAGCTTTTCCTTGGAAGGAGAATGCTCTTCTGATTATTTAAAAGGGCAATAGAATGGTGCAGGAGAGCTTTGATGGAGAAGTTGTTGACAACTGGATGTTTATAAAGCCATAAAATGACTGATTCTTGGTTGTAGGAACGTCTTTTTGTCCACTTGGCAGAGAGATTCCAGCATACATTTTCAAAATTCAATAATTTCAAGCCAACCGTAAGATTGAAGCTACACGAGGAATGTGCGTTTCATAAAAACTTACACTGCTCCCCTCTGCCCCCCTCCCCCCCGCCTCCAAGTTCAAGGCTCTGCCCGCAACCCGGTGGTGAGGTGGTGAGGGCTGAGCAGCCTGACCTGGCGCAGCACCATCTGGGCCTACAAACTCCAGGGAAGAACCGAGGAGTGCAGCCACTGCAAACTATTTCGTGAAATAAGATGTCCTTTCCTGTCCCCCTTCTGGCCCCTTGCACCTGTGCCTGCAGACTTCTGATGGAAATGACACGGCTAAGAGGGTGGTCTCAGGGGCCAGGGCAGGTGGGTGGTCTCAGGGACCAGGGCAGGTGATCTGGGCTCTGGTGAATCTGGTCATAGAGGAATAAGTAGCTCAAAAACAAACCACTGCCCACTGCAACCAACAGATTCTGTCCAAATTCAGGCCTAGGAGCTGGAAACTCCTAGTGGCACGAAGCTGCAGAGTCCTGGCGACAAGCATGGCCCGAGTCCGACATCTGGGTCCCACTGGGCTCGGCTGCTGGGCAGTGGGGTGCCAGCCTCCCGCTGTTGTTCAGTCTCCGAGGCCCTCAGTTTCCATGTCTGTAGACACAGGTACATTAATACAGGTCACGCATTAGCACTCAGTACATTCTGGAGAATACTCTGTTAATTTTTTGTCCTGCAAGAAGGACCCTGTCTTTCAGAATCCATAACTTCAAGCTTCAAAACCGTAAGGTAGTGCTTAGAAACTAAAGGCGCAAGAATGCTCCCAGGGAGGCAGCTCAAAGGTCCGGAGCCTGCGATTCCCCAGCTCTGTGCCATGTGGACAGAAGCACTGAGTCCCGTCAGAGGTCGTGCGGCTGAGCGACAGGATCACGTGCCCCTCTGACCGCGGGCAGGACGACGGAGGTCTGTCCAGCTCTCAGGGTTAGAATTTCGGGCCAGAGGAAGTTTCTGGTCTCCATTCTCAGGCATTAGGAGGGAGTGTGTGCGGCACAGCACAGTGAGCAAGAAGAGAGGCTCAGACAGCTTCAGAGATGGCGGACGCCACATCTCCCGCCAGCTTTCCTCCTGGTGCTGTCAGGGGCTCTCCGCTCCTGTGCTGTCCCGCCCTCTGCGGTGGATGTCAGCATCTGAGATTTGCTTAGTCCAGGGTGGCCTCTTACAGTCCAGGGTGACCTCTTACAGTCCAATGTGACCTCTTAGAGCCCAACGTGGCCTCTTATGGTCCAGCGTGACCTCTTATAGTCCAGCGTGGCCTCTTACAGTCCAGCGTGGCCTCTTACAGTACAGCGTGGCCTCTTACAGTCCAGCATGACCTCTTACAGTCCAGCGTGGCCTCTCACAGTCCTGTGTGGCCTCTTATAGTCCAGCGTGGCCTCTTACAGTCCAGCGTGGCCTCTTACAGTCCAGCGTGACCTCTTACAGTCCAGGGTGGCCTCTCACAGTCCAGCGTGGCCTCTTACAGTCCTGTGTGGCCTCTCACAGTCCTGTGTGGCCTCTTAGAGTTCAGGGTGATCTCTCACAGTCCTGTGTGGCTTCCTAGAGTAAAGTCTGTGGTCTCAGTGAGTAAGCATTAGCCACAAAATAACCACACGTGGCTGTAAAATTTATCATCCAGGAAACCACTGGTTCTAAAAGAGCCATGATGTTGCAGGATTTGAAGGCATTCGCGTGGTTTTCTTAGAGTAGGAGAAAGCCATCATGCTAAACCTATAATTTTCTGCAATTTTACCACTTAAACTAGACATATTTGCCTGGGGGTTCTATAGTCAAATGGCTATGAAATGAAGGGCCTTCTCTGGGTAGTAGATGGGTAACGGAGAGGTCACTCGTGTGCTGTCAGTAACTGTGCTACGTTTTCACTTCATGAAACCCACATGATGTGAATGGGAGTGTAAGACGTGACTTATGTGGCAGGTGGAATCCCGCGTGTGCCCTGCCACCGCAGGTCTCTGACTGCAGCCCTTTCTGCTGGCTTCTCCCAAGCCCAGCCCCCACTCGGAGCGCCTGCCGCTCCTGAACCTGGGCATGAGCTCCGGGTTAGTGGAGTGAGCAAGTCCCCACAGGCAGCCACCGGCCTGTCTGCCTCGGCTGTCCCCCAGTTGCAGACGCTCCTGTCCGGCGGCTTCCCGTGACCTGGGTGCCGGTCCCCTTCCCCGGGAGCTGACTCTCTGCGGCAGGCACAGAGCGTCATCCTGAGCAGAGGTCCCACCAGCCCGCTGGGCTGTGACCGCGTCCCCGAGAGGCCCCGCATGCAGAGTGAGCACCAACAGCAGACACAGTGAGGACTCCAGGCACAGCCAGGTCCCGCCTCTACGCCCTCTTCCGAAAGCCGCCCCTTTCACTTGCTCGGCCCTCGGCCCTCAGGGGGCAGGCGGATCACGTTTTGGGTCGTGGATCCCAGAGACCGGAGGACTCCTGGCTGCCAGGACTGGCGACCTCGCCAGGGAGACAGGCAGGCCCACGGGAACACAGCGCCACTGGCCTGGAGGAAGCAAAGCGCCTGCCCGTCCACGGGGAAGGAGGTGCTCGTCAGGGAGCAGTGTGCTGGCCCCTGTGAGCACCGGCGGGTGGAGGCGTCCAGGGGGACAGGAGAGCCCTGGAGCCCAAGAAAGAGCTGAGCGGCGATTCGCTGACTCAGGGCACACGCACTCTATTTGCTGACTCACGAGAGGCACTTCCCGCTTAGAAGCTGAGTGCTGCCGGGCCCAGGAGTGCTGCCCTGCACAAGATAGGCCTGCTGGGAGCCTTGGTGGAGCCAGAGACAAGCCACCAACGTGCTGCTGCAGGTAGAGCCGCACAGAGGGAGGCGGAGGCTGAGGACCAGGTGGAAATAAAGACCAAGTGGGAGAGCTAGCTCAGCCCTGGCTGGGATAGAGGCCCAGAAGGAGAGGAGAGGAGAGGAGAGGAGAGGAGAGGAGAGGAGAGGAGGGGAGGGGAGGGGAGGGGAGGGGAGGGGAGGGGAGGGGAGGGGAGAGGAGAGGAGAGGAGGGGAGGGGAGGGGAGGGGGGAGAGGAGAGGAGAGGAGGGGAGAGGAGGGGGGGAGAGGAGAGGAGAGGAGGGGAGGGGAGAGGAGAGGAGAGGAGAGGAGAGGAGAGGAGAGGAGGGGAGGGGAGGGGAGGGGAGGGGAGGGGAGAGGAGAGGAGGGGAGGGGAGGGGAGGGGGGAGAGGAGAGGAGAGGAGGGGAGAGGAGGGGGGGAGAGGAGAGGAGAGGAGGGGAGGGGAGAGGAGAGGAGAGGAGAGGAGAGGAGGGGAGGGGAGGGGAGGGGAGAGGGGAGGAGAGGAGAGGAGGGGAGAGGAGAGGAGGGAGGAGAGAGGAGAGGAGGGGAGGGGAGGGGAGAGGAGAGGAGAGGAGGGGAGAGGAGAGGAGAGGAGGAGAGGGGAGGGGAGGGGAGGGGAGGGGAGAGGAGGGGAGGGGTGGGGAGAGAAGGGGAGGGGAGAGGAGAGGAGAGGAGAGGAGGGAAGAGGAGAGGAGGGAAGAGAGAGAGAGGAGAGGAGAGGAGGGGAGGGGAGGGGAGAGGAGGGGAGAGGAGGGGAGGGGAGGGGAGAGGGGAGGAGAGGAGAGGAGGGGAGAGGAGAGGAGGGAGGAGAGAGGAGAGGAGGGGAGGGGAGGGGAGAGGAGAGGAGAGGAGGGGAGAGGAGAGGAGAGGAGGAGAGGGGAGGGGAGGGGAGGGGAGGGGAGAGGAGGGGAGGGGTGGGGAGAGAAGGGGAGGGGAGAGGAGAGGAGAGGAGAGGAGGGAAGAGGAGAGGAGGGAAGAGAGAGAGAGGAGAGGAGAGGAGGGGAGGGGAGGGGAGGGGAGGGGAGGGGAGGAGAGGGGAGGGGAGAGGAGGGGAGGGGAGGGGAGGGGAGGGGTGGGGAGGGGAGGGGAGGGGAGGGGAGGGGTGGGGAGGGGAGAGGAGGGGAGGGGAGGGGTGGGGAGAGAAGGGGAGGGGAGAGGAGAGGAGAGGAGAGGAGAGAAGAGAAGAGAAGAGGCAGGGAGTGGAGAGGAGAGGAGAGGAGAGGAGAGGAGGGGAGGGGAGAGGAGGAGAGAGGAGTAGAGAGGAGAGGAGGGCAAAGGAGGGAAGGGGAGGGGAGGGGAGGGGAGAGAAGAGGAAAGGAGGGAAGGGGAGAGGAAAGGAGGGGAGAGGGGAGTAGAGGAGAGGAGAGGAGAAGAGAGGCGGGGAGAGGAGGGGAGAGGAGAGGCTGGGGGAGCTCTGGAGAGGGAGGCTGGGCAGCCCCTGGAAGGTCGGGTCCTCTGTCTGAGACGGGAGTGAGGAGGAGGAGGCAGGCGGCCAGGGGCAGGCTGGGAGAAGCATGGTGGGAAGTCACAGGGAATCACAGGGCGAAGCAGCAAGATTGCACCGTTGCTCCGGATGCCCGTGGACACTAAATGTACAAAACTGCAGGGCAGAATGAGGCCGAGTAAGTTCCACACCTACAATCAACACTCCTCCCCCGAGAGGGAGGTGAAGCCGGGAGAGCAGGAGGCTCAATGTCGATGCCGTGGGGCTGCCAGTGAGTGGCTGGGCCTGGTGGCCATCGAGGTGGGAAGTGGTGTTTACAGAAGTCTGTGGTCAAGACCTGCTTCCCAGGATCAGCTGGGCTGCAGGGACCTGCTTGGGGGCAGGGCAGGTGGGACTGAGTGGGGCCTGGCCTCTCACCTGCAGCTGGGCCGTCACAGTCCGGGGCAGGAGCATCGCACTCAGTTCACCGTGGCATCACCTCCCTGGCACCTGCTCCCCCAGCACCTGCTCCCCCAGCATCTGCTCCCCTGCACCTGCTCCCCCAGCACCTGCTCCCCCAGCACCTGCTCCCCCAGCACCTGCTCCCCCAGCATCTGCTCCCCCAGCACCTGCTCCCCCAGCACCTGCTCCCCCTGCACCTGCTCCCCCTGCACCTGTTCCCCCAGCACCTGCTCCCCCAGCACCTGCTCCCCCAGCACCTGCTCCCCCTGCACCTGCTCCCCCAGCACCTGCTCCCCCTGCACCTGCTCCCCCAGCACCTGCTCCCCCTGCACCTGCTTCCCCAGCACCTGCTCCCCCTGCACCTGCTCCCCTTGCACCTGCTCCCCCTGCACCTGCTCCCCCAGCACCTGCTCCCCCAGCACCTGCTCCCCCTGCACCTGCTCCCCCTGCACCTGCTCCCCCAGCACCTGCTCCCCCAGCATCTGCTCCCCCTGCACCTGCTCCCCCAGCATCTGCTCCCCCTGCACCTGCTCCCCCAGCATCTGCTCCCCCTGCACCTGCTCCCCTTGCACCTGCTCCCCCTGCACCTGCTCCCCCAGCACTTGCTCCCCCAGCACCTGCTCCCCTTGCACCTGCTCCCCCAGCACCTGCTCCCCCTGCACCTGCTCCCCCAGCATCTGCTCCCCCAGCACCTGCTCCCCCAGCACCTGCTCCCCAACACCTGCTCCCCCAACACCTGCTCCCCCAGCACCTGCTCCCCCTGCACCTGCTCCCCCTGCACCTTCTCCCCCAGCACCTGCTCCCCCTGCACCTGCTCCCCCAGCACCTGCTCCCCCAGCACCTGCTCCCCCTGCACCTGCTCCCCCAGCACCTGCTCCCCCAGCACCTGCTCCCCCAGCATCTGCTCCCCCAGCACCTGGAGGCGCAGGCCCCACACACCTGCCTCCTCTCCCTCATGGACCCCAAATAAGTAGCTTCTGAAGGAAGGAGTTTAGGTTAAATTTGGCAATATTTGGTTTTCTCAGAAGATAATATTAGAGGGGGAAAAACCCAGTGGAGTGAGCAGATTCAAGCAATGAGTTTAAGGAAGAATTTAAAGACCACACCAGTAAATAAATCTGTATATTAACCTATAAATGGGATAAAATTAGTTTGTAATTTCAGCCATTGAATATGCCAAAGAAAAGTTATGTTTAGATGTATTTCAGGGTGTTAGAATCAAGTAATACTTTACTACAATCATTTACCCTCTGATCTAAAGATGTTGCATGAGTTGACTGCAGCCCTACAAGCTTGGAGCTTTGCTCACCTCAGTGCTTCCTGGGGGATTTGGAAGAGGGAGGGGAGGGCGGGCTGACCACGCTCCTGCTGGTGAGGCTGGCTCGGAGGGTCCTTCTCTCTCCCCCGTAGGTCGCGGGGGCGGTGTGGGAGGTTCGGGGACTGGAGCGGAGCCAGCCTGGCCCCTCCTGTCCCTGGGCCCGGGCCACAGACCCACGGAGAGCTGGAGTGTGCATGTCCCTCTCCTGGGGAGTCCACCGCTGGCAGGGGAGGAGCCCTCTGCCCCGCAGGAGGGCCGCGCGTGCAGCGGCTTGGAGAGGGTTAGAAGAAAGAGCAGGCTCCGTTTCGAGGAGTTCATGAAGAGCCAGGTGGAAACAGGTTCGGTGTTCCGCACAACAGATATCTGACAGACAGGGGCACCTGTGCTGGACGGCCCCACGCCCACGCTGCCCACGAGGACCCTGCGCCGCTGTTCCCGCTGTTCCCGGGGTGACACCACGTCTCCGTCTCCTTCGTCTCCGCCCTTTGTCCCCGAGCTGCCAGGATGCAGCTCCACAGGACTGGTTCCGCCTCCTCTCCTCTGTCTCACAGCACATCCCCTTCCTCCCGAGGCGACTAAGGAGCCTCCGTTCCTTGCCTCCCAAAGACCAAGCCCACAAACCGGGCCCATGGACTCAGTCCCTGTGGAGGCCGCTGGGTTTCCGCCAGCGCAGGGGACAGGGCTCCCTCCGCAAGCCGCCCCAGAAGCCGTGCCGCGCCCGCACTCAGGGGCTGTGCAGGCTCTGGGTGCCAGCTTAGCCATCAGCCATGGGAGGGAGGCTCTGGGTGCCAGCTTAGCCATCAGCCACGGGAGGGAGGCTCTGGGTGCCAGCTTAGCCATCAGCCACGGGAGGGAGGCTCTGGGTGCCAGCTTAGCCATCAGCCACGGGAGGGAGGCTCTGGGTGCCAGCTTAGCCATCAGCCACGGGAGGGAGAAGCGGGGGGAGACATGCTCTGGGCGGGCTGCGTCCTTCAAAATCCACCTGTTGGCGTCCTGACCCAGGACTCGGCACGTGGTCCATTTGGAGATGGGCCCTACGGGGATAGTTTAGGGAAAGGGAGGCCGTGATGGGCGGCTGCCCCAGATCCACGAGGCCTGGTGTCCTGAGGAGCAGAGACGAAGGCCCCAGCAGACAGAGGGAGACCAGGCAAGGCAGCAGAAGGGGTGTCCGCGCCCCCAGGACAGGCCTTGGGGAGACCGGCTGCCCACGACCTGGTCCTCGCAGCCCCGCCTGTGAGGAAGGCACAGCCTCCGCTGCAGCCCAGCCTGCGCCCTCGCTGTCCGCTGTCCCGGCCTAGCGCCCAGGACCGCGCCGTCCACCGTCCGCAGTTTCTCTCGCTTCCCCCAGACCCGTTCCTACGGGCCGTGCCTTCATTCCCGAAGCCTCTCGGTCAGAAACCACAGCTGTCCCCCGGCCTCTCATTGGCTTCCATCTACTCAGACAGTTCTGGTGACACGCAGCCGTCCAGGGCTCACGCAGCCCACCTGGCTCCTGACAGCCTGGAGGAATTTCTCCCCGGTTTCCTTTCTGCGCCATTGGATTCACTGTGACGTGAAGGATCCGTTTCATACTCATGCTCATATTTAAATGGCCCGATGAGCAATAAAAGCGAATACTCTGGAGTGCAGTGCTTGCTCTGGAAAACCGATAGCCACTCTGCCCGCCTCCTCCCTGTGCGCACTCGAGGCTTCCGGAGAGGAGAGGCCGTGGGCTCCCCTGCGGGGCCGGCTTTCCTCAGCCCCTGTGGGGCTTCTCAGTGCACAGGGAGGACGGAGGTCAGGCAGCACCCCCCCACCCCCCCACTCCCGCCCCAGGAGGCCTCTGGAGCTGTGGAGGGTGCGGTGCTGTGTCTGGGGGTGATGCTCAGGGTCTCCTCTGCGGGAGGGTGCACGCAGGCTGATCTCGGCTTTGTTTCTGCTTATTTCCTACAGAAGTTAAAAAGAAGACTCGAGAAAGATGCTAACCAGCTGTTCTCAGAACTTCCTGGGATTTTTTCTCAGTGTGAGACTTTGAGACATGTTGGCAGGAAGAGAAGGTGTGAATATTCAAATGAATTTTCCTAGAAAGGATATAAAATCTACTTGGCAATGAAAACCTCTTGGATACAGCGTTTCCTGCTGGGACGTGCCAGCGCCGAGGTGGGAGCGGTCGGCACAGCGCCTCTGCACAGGGTCCCGCATTTTGTTCATGTCGAACAGCTCTCGCCCCCTCCCACTGGGTGCATGTGGGGGGTTTCTACAGCAACCAGGTTTGTGGCGGCTGACAGTCTTGTAGGGAGGACAGACATTAAACAGATGTCACAGGATGGCACGCAGTGACCTCCATGATTAATTATGGTTCCGGGGTGTCCGGAGGGAGAGAAAGCAGGAGGAGGTGTGGTGATCGGTCTCCTTGTCTGTGTGCCAGGGGGGCGGGGCCTGAGGAGACCGAAGGGGTGACTGTGCTGACGAAGAAGATCAGACTCTGGGTGCTGGGCACACAGTGCAATGCGCAGGTCTTGTAGCCTGTACGACCATATTAACCAACGTCTCCCCAATTTCTAATTCAAAAAAGGACACAGGGGCTTTAAACAGGGTCGTGACCCGCTGAGATGGTGTGGCCGCTGCTGCCTTCCGGGCACAGGAGGCCCACCCCCAGCAGCCCTGCCGCCTCTGGCCCTCGGTGCCCAGCACCCGGGGCTGGTGAGGGGTGGGTGAGGGCCCGGGGTAGGTGTGGGCCCGGGGTTGGTGAGGGCCCGGGGTTGGTGAGGGCCCGGGGTAGGTGAGGGCCCGGGGTTGGTGAGGGCCCGGGGTAGGTGTGGGCCCGGGGTTGGTGAGGGCCCGGGGTAGGTGAGGGCCCGGGGTAGGTGTGGGGTTGGTGAGGGCCCGGGGTAGGTGTGGGCCCGGGGTTGGTGAGGGCCCGGGGTTGGTGTGGGCCCGGGGTAGGTGAGGGCCCGGGGTAGGTGTGGGCCCGGGGTTGGTGAGGGCCCGGGGTTGGTGTGGGGTTGGTGAGGGCCCGGGGTTGGTGTGGGCCCGGGGTTGGTGTGGGGTTGGTGAGGGCCCGGGGTAGGTGTGGGCCCGGGGTTGGTGAGGGCCCGGGGTTGGTGTGGGCCCGGGGTAGGTGAGGGCCCGGGGTAGGTGTGGGCCCGGGGTTGGTGAGGGCCCGGGGTAGGTGTGGGCCCGGGGTTGGTGAGGGCCCGGGGTTGGTGAGGGCCCGGGGTAGGTGTGGGCCCGGGGTTGGTGAGGGCCCGGGGTAGGTGAGGGCCCGGGGTAGGTGTGGGGTTGGTGAGGGCCCGGGGTAGGTGTGGGCCCGGGGTTGGTGTGGGGTAGGTGAGGGCCCGGGGTAGGTGTGGGCCCGGGGTTGGTGAGGGCCCGGGGTAGGTGAGGGCCCGGGGTAGGTGTGGGCCCGGGGTTGGTGTGGGGTTGGTGAGGGCCCGGGGTTGGTGTGGGGTTGGTGAGGGCCCGGGGTAGGTGTGGGCCCGGGGTTGGTGAGAGCCCGGGGTTGGTGTGGGGTTGGTGAGGGCCCGGGGTAGGTGTGGGCCCGGGGTAGGTGAGGGCCCGGGGTAGGTGTGGGCCCGGGGTTGGTGAGGGCCCGGGGTAGGTGAGGGCCCGGGGTTGGTGAGGGCCCGGGGTAGGTGTGGGCCCGGGGTTGGTGAGGGCCCGGGGTAGGTGATGGCCCGGGGTAGGTGTGGGGTTGGTGAGGGCCCGGGGTAGGTGTGGGCCCGGGGTTGGTGTGGGGTTGGTGAGGGCCCGGGGTTGGTGTGGGGTAGGTGTGGGCCCGGGGTAGGTGAGGGCCCGGGGTAGGTGTGGGCCTGGGGTTGGTGAGGGCCCGGGGTAGGTGAGGGCCCGGGGTAGGTGTGGGGTTGGTGAGGGCCCGGGGTAGGTGTGGGGTAGGTGAGGGCCCGGGGTAGGTGTGGGGTTGGTGAGGGCCCGGGGTAGGTGTGGGGTAGGTGAGGGCCCGGGGTTGGTGTGGGGTTGGTGAGGGCCCGGGGTAGGTGTGGGGTAGGTGAGGGCCCGGGGTTGGTGTGGGGTTGGTGAGGGCCCGGGGTAGGTGTGGGCCCGGGGTTGGTGAGGGCCCGGGGTAGGTGAGGGCCCGGGGTAGGTGTGGGGTTGGTGAGGGCCCGGGGTAGGTGTGGGGTAGGTGAGGGCCCGGGGTAGGTGTGGGGTTGGTGAGGGCCCGGGGTAGGTGTGGGGTAGGTGAGGGCCCGGGGTTGGTGTGGGGTTGGTGTGGGCCCGGGGTAGGTGTGGGCCCGGCGTTGGTGAGGGCCCGGGGTAGGTGTGGGGTAGGTGAGGGCCCGGGGTAGGTGTGGGGTTGGTGAGAGCCCGGGGTTGGTGTGGGGTAGGTGTGGGCCCGGGGTTGGTGAGGGCCCGGGGTAGGTGTGGGGTTGGTGAGGGCCCGGGGTAGGTGTGGGGTAGGTGAGGGCCCGGGGTTGGTGTGGGGTTGGTGAGGGCCCGGGGTTGGTGTGGGCCCGGGGTAGGTGTGGGCCCGGGGTTGGTGAGGGCCCGGGGTAGGTGTGGGGTAGGTGAGGGCCCGGGGTAGGTGTGGGGTTGGTGAGGGCCCGGGGTAGGTGTGGGGTAGGTGAGGGCCCGGGGTAGGTGTGGGGTTGGTTAGGGCCCGGGGTTGGTGTGGGGTAGGTGTGGGCCCGGGGTTGGTGAGGGCCCGGGGTAGGTGTGGGGTTGGTGAGGGCCCGGGGTTGGTGTGGGGTTGGTGAGGGCCCGGGGTTGGTGTGGGGTAGGTGTGGGCCCGGGGTTGGTGAGGGCCCGGGGTAGGTGTGGGGTTGGTGAGGGCCCGGGGTTGGTGTGGGGTTGGTGAGGGCCCGGGGTTGGTGTGGGGTTGGTGAGGGCCCGGGGTAGGTGTGGGCCCGGGGTTGGTGAGAGCCCGGGGTTGGTGTGGGGTTGGTGAGGGCCCGGGGTAGGTGTGGGCCCGGGGTTGGTGAGGGCCCGGGGTAGGTGTGGGCCCGGGGTTGGTGAGGGCCCGGGGTTGGTGTGGGGTTGGTGAGGGCCCGGGGTAGGTGTGGGCCCGGGGTTGGTGAGGGCCCGGGGTAGGTGAGGGCCCGGGGTTGGTGAGGGCCCGGGGTAGGTGTGGGCCCGGGGTTGGTGAGGGCCCGGGGTAGGTGATGGCCCGGGGTAGGTGTGGGGTTGGTGAGGGCCCGGGGTAGGTGTGGGCCCGGGGTTGGTGTGGGGTTGGTGAGGGCCCGGGGTTGGTGTGGGGTAGGTGTGGGCCCGGGGTAGGTGAGGGCCCGGGGTAGGTGTGGGCCCGGGGTTGGTGAGGGCCCGGGGTAGGTGAGGGCCCGGGGTAGGTGTGGGGTTGGTGAGGGCCCGGGGTAGGTGTGGGGTAGGTGAGGGCCCGGGGTAGGTGTGGGGTTGGTGAGGGCCCGGGGTAGGTGTGGGGTAGGTGAGGGCCCGGGGTTGGTGTGGGGTTGGTGAGGGCCCGGGGTAGGTGTGGGGTAGGTGAGGGCCCGGGGTTGGTGTGGGGTTGGTGAGGGCCCGGGGTAGGTGTGGGCCCGGGGTTGGTGAGGGCCCGGGGTAGGTGAGGGCCCGGGGTAGGTGTGGGGTTGGTGAGGGCCCGGGGTAGGTGTGGGGTAGGTGAGGGTCCGGGGTAGGTGTGGGGTTGGTGAGGGCCCGGGGTAGGTGTGGGGTAGGTGAGGGCCCGGGGTTGGTGTGGGGTTGGTGTGGGCCCGGGGTAGGTGTGGGCCCGGGGTTGGTGAGGGCCCGGGGTAGGTGTGGGGTAGGTGAGGGCCCGGGGTAGGTGTGGGGTTGGTGAGAGCCCGGGGTTGGTGTGGGGTAGGTGTGGGCCCGGGGTTGGTGAGGGCCCGGGGTAGGTGTGGGGTTGGTGAGGGCCCGGGGTAGGTGTGGGGTAGGTGAGGGCCCGGGGTTGGTGTGGGGTTGGTGAGGGCCCGGGGTTGGTGTGGGCCCGGGGTAGGTGTGGGCCCGGGGTTGGTGAGGGCCCGGGGTAGGTGTGGGGTAGGTGAGGGCCCGGGGTAGGTGTGGGGTTGGTGAGGGCCCGGGGTAGGTGTGGGGTAGGTGAGGGCCCGGGGTAGGTGTGGGGTTGGTGAGGGCCCGGGGTTGGTGTGGGGTAGGTGTGGGCCCGGGGTTGGTGAGGGCCCGGGGTAGGTGTGGGGTTGGTGAGGGCCCGGGGTTGGTGTGGGGTTGGTGAGGGCCCGGGGTTGGTGTGGGGTAGGTGTGGGCCCGGGGTTGGTGAGGGCCCGGGGTAGGTGTGGGGTTGGTGAGGGCCCGGGGTTGGTGTGGGGTTGGTGAGGGCCCGGGGTTGGTGTGGGGTTGGTGAGGGCCCGGGGTTGGTGTGGGGTAGGTGAGGGCCCGGGGTTGGTGTGGGGTTGGTGAGGGCCCGGGGTAGGTGTGGGCCCGGGGTTGGTGAGGGCCCGGGGTTGGTGTGGGCCCGGGGTAGGTGAGGGCCCGGGGTAGGTGTGGGCCCGGGGTTGGTGAGGGCCCGGGGTAGGTGTGGGCCCGGGGTTGGTGAGGGCCCGGGGTAGGTGTGGGCCCGGGGTTGGTGAGGGCCCGGGGTAGGTGTGGGGTTGGTGAGGGCCCGGGGTAGGTGTGGGGTTGGTGAGGGCCCGGGGTAGGTGTGGGCCCGGGATTGGCGAGGGCCCGGGGTAGGTGAGGGCCCGGGGTAGGTGTGGGGTTGGTGAGGGCCCGGGGTAGGTGTGGGGTAGGTGAGGGCCCGGGGTAGGTGTGGGGTTGGTGAGGGCCCGGGGTTGGTGTGGGGTAGGTGTGGGCCCGGGGTTGGTGAGGGCCCGGGGTAGGTGTGGGGTTGGTGAGGGCCCGGGGTTGGTGTGGGGTTGGTGAGGGCCCGGGGTTGGTGTGGGGTAGGTGTGGGCCCGGGGTTGGTGAGGGCCCGGGGTAGGTGTGGGGTTGGTGAGGGCCCGGGGTTGGTGTGGGGTAGGTGAGGGCCCGGGGTTGGTGTGGGGTTGGTGAGGGCCCGGGGTTGGTGTGGGCCCGGGGTAGGTGTGGGCCCGGGGTTGGTGAGGGCCCGGGGTTGGTGTGGGCCCGGGGTAGGTGTGGGCCCGGGGTTGGTGAGGGCCCGGGGTAGGTGTGGGCCCGGGGTTGGTGAGGGCCCGGGGTAGGTGTGGGCCCGGGGTTGGTGAGGGCCCGGGGTAGGTGTGGGCCCGGGGTAGGTGAGGGCCCGGGGTAGGTGTGGGCCCGGGGTTGGTGAGGGCCCTGGGTAGGTGTGGGCCCGGGGTTGGTGAGGGCCCGGGGTAGGTGTGGGCCCGGGGTTGGTGAGGGCCCGGGGTTGGTGAGGGCCCGGGGTAGGTGTGGGCCCGGGATTGGTGAGGGCCCGGGGTAGGTGTGGGGTTGGTGAGGGCCCGGGGTAGGTGTGGGGTAGGTGTGGGCCCGGGGTTGGTGAGGGCCCGGGGTAGGTGTGGGGTTGGTGAGGGCCCGGGGTAGGTGTGGGGTAGGTGAGGGCCCGGGGTTGGTGTGGGGTTGGTGAGGGCCCGGGGTTGGTGTGGGCCCGGGGTAGGTGTGGGCCCGGGGTTGGTGAGGGCCCGGGGTAGGTGTGGGGTAGGTGAGGGCCCGGGGTAGGTGTGGGGTTGGTGAGGGCCCGGGGTAGGTGTGGGGTAGGTGAGGGCCCGGGGTAGGTGTGGGGTTGGTGAGGGCCCGGGGTTGGTGTGGGGTAGGTGTGGGCCCGGGGTTGGTGAGGGCCCGGGGTAGGTGTGGGGTTGGTGAGGGCCCGGGGTTGGTGTGGGGTTGGTGAGGGCCCGGGGTTGGTGTGGGGTAGGTGTGGGCCCGGGGTTGGTGAGGGCCCGGGGTAGGTGTGGGGTTGGTGAGGGCCCGGGGTTGGTGTGGGGTTGGTGAGGGCCCGGGGTTGGTGTGGGGTTGGTGAGGGCCCGGGGTAGGTGTGGGCCCGGGGTTGGTGAGAGCCCGGGGTTGGTGTGGGGTTGGTGAGGGCCCGGGGTAGGTGTGGGCCCGGGGTTGGTGAGGGCCCGGGGTAGGTGTGGGCCCGGGGTTGGTGAGGGCCCGGGGTTGGTGTGGGGTTGGTGAGGGCCCGGGGTAGGTGTGGGCCCGGGGTTGGTGAGGGCCCGGGGTAGGTGAGGGCCCGGGGTTGGTGAGGGCCCGGGGTAGGTGTGGGCCCGGGGTTGGTGAGGGCCCGGGGTAGGTGATGGCCCGGGGTAGGTGTGGGGTTGGTGAGGGCCCGGGGTAGGTGTGGGCCCGGGGTTGGTGTGGGGTTGGTGAGGGCCCGGGGTTGGTGTGGGGTAGGTGTGGGCCCGGGGTAGGTGAGGGCCCGGGGTAGGTGTGGGCCCGGGGTAGGTGAGGGCCCGGGGTAGGTGTGGGGTTGGTGAGGGCCCGGGGTAGGTGTGGGGTAGGTGAGGGCCCGGGGTAGGTGTGGGGTTGGTGAGGGCCCGGGGTAGGTGTGGGGTAGGTGAGGGCCCGGGGTTGGTGTGGGGTTGGTGAGGGCCCGGGGTAGGTGTGGGGTAGGTGAGGGCCCGGGGTTGGTGTGGGGTTGGTGAGGGCCCGGGGTAGGTGTGGGCCCGGGGTTGGTGAGGGCCCGGGGTAGGTGAGGGCCCGGGGTAGGTGTGGGGTTGGTGAGGGCCCGGGGTAGGTGTGGGGTAGGTGAGGGCCCGGGGTAGGTGTGGGGTTGGTGAGGGCCCGGGGTAGGTGTGGGGTAGGTGAGGGCCCGGGGTTGGTGTGGGGTTGGTGTGGGCCCGGGGTAGGTGTGGGCCCGGGGTTGGTGAGGGCCCGGGGTAGGTGTGGGGTAGGTGAGGGCCCGGGGTAGGTGTGGGGTTGGTGAGAGCCCGGGGTTGGTGTGGGGTAGGTGTGGGCCCGGGGTTGGTGAGGGCCCGGGGTAGGTGTGGGGTTGGTGAGGGCCCGGGGTAGGTGTGGGGTAGGTGAGGGCCCGGGGTTGGTGTGGGGTTGGTGAGGGCCCGGGGTTGGTGTGGGCCCGGGGTAGGTGTGGGCCCGGGGTTGGTGAGGGCCCGGGGTAGGTGTGGGGTAGGTGAGGGCCCGGGGTAGGTGTGGGGTTGGTGAGGGCCCGGGGTAGGTGTGGGGTAGGTGAGGGCCCGGGGTAGGTGTGGGGTTGGTGAGGGCCCGGGGTTGGTGTGGGGTAGGTGTGGGCCCGGGGTTGGTGAGGGCCCGGGGTAGGTGTGGGGTTGGTGAGGGCCCGGGGTTGGTGTGGGGTTGGTGAGGGCCCGGGGTTGGTGTGGGGTAGGTGTGGGCCCGGGGTTGGTGAGGGCCCGGGGTAGGTGTGGGGTTGGTGAGGGCCCGGGGTTGGTGTGGGGTTGGTGAGGGCCCGGGGTTGGTGTGGGGTTGGTGAGGGCCCGGGGTTGGTGTGGGGTAGGTGAGGGCCCGGGGTTGGTGTGGGGTTGGTGAGGGCCCGGGGTAGGTGTGGGCCCGGGGTTGGTGAGGGCCCGGGGTTGGTGTGGGCCCGGGGTAGGTGAGGGCCCGGGGTAGGTGTGGGCCCGGGGTTGGTGAGGGCCCGGGGTAGGTGTGGGCCCGGGGTTGGTGAGGGCCCGGGGTAGGTGTGGGCCCGGGGTTGGTGAGGGCCCGGGGTAGGTGTGGGGTTGGTGAGGGCCCGGGGTAGGTGTGGGGTTGGTGAGGGCCCGGGGTAGGTGTGGGCCCGGGATTGGCGAGGGCCCGGGGTAGGTGAGGGCCCGGGGTAGGTGTGGGGTTGGTGAGGGCCCGGGATAGGTGTGGGGTAGGTGAGGGCCCGGGGTAGGTGTGGGGTTGGTGAGGGCCCGGGGTTGGTGTGGGGTAGGTGTGGGCCCGGGGTTGGTGAGGGCCCGGGGTAGGTGTGGGGTTGGTGAGGGCCCGGGGTTGGTGTGGGGTTGGTGAGGGCCCGGGGTTGGTGTGGGGTAGGTGTGGGCCCGGGGTTGGTGAGGGCCCGGGGTAGGTGTGGGGTTGGTGAGGGCCCGGGGTTGGTTTGGGGTAGGTGAGGGCCCGGGGTTGGTGTGGGGTTGGTGAGGGCCCGGGGTTGGTGTGGGCCCGGGGTAGGTGTGGGCCCGGGGTTGGTGAGGGCCCGGGGTTGGTGTGGGCCCGGGGTAGGTGTGGGCCCGGGGTTGGTGAGGGCCCGGGGTAGGTGTGGGCCCGGGGTTGGTGAGGGCCCGGGGTAGGTGTGGGCCCGGGGTTGGTGAGGGCCCGGGGTAGGTGTGGGCCCGGGGTAGGTGAGGGCCCGGGGTAGGTGTGGGCCCGGGGTTGGTGAGGGCCCTGGGTAGGTGTGGGCCCGGGGTTGGTGAGGGCCCGGGGTAGGTGTGGGCCCGGGGTTGGTGAGGGCCCGGGGTTGGTGAGGGCCCGGGGTAGGTGTGGGCCCGGGATTGGTGAGGGCCCGGGGTAGGTGAGGGCCCGGGGTAGGTGTGGGGTTGGTGAGGGCCCGGGGTAGGTGTGGGGTTGGTGAGGGCCCGGGGTAGGTGAGGGCCCGGGGTAGGTGTGGGCCCGGGGTTGGTGAGGGCCCGGGGTAGGTGTGGGCCCGGGGTTGGTGAGGGCCCGGGGTAGGTGTGGGCCCGGGGTTGGTGAGGGCCCGGGGTAGGTGTGGGCCCGGGGTTGGTGAGGGCCCGGGGTAGGTGTGGGCCCGGGGTTGGTGAGGGCCCGGGGTAGGTGTGGGCCCGGGGTTGGTGAGGGCCCGGGGTAGGTGTGGGCCCGGGGTTGGTGAGGGCCCGGGGTAGGTGTGGGCCCGGGGTTGGTGAGGGCCCGGGGTAGGTGTGGGCCCGGGGTTGGTGTGGGGTTGGTGAGGGCCGGGGTAGGTGTGGGGTTGGTGAGGGCCCGGGGTAGGTGAGGGCCTGGGGTAGGTGTGGGCCCGGGGTTGGTGAGGGCCCGGGGTTGGTGTGGGGTTGGTGAGGGCCCGGGGTAGGTGTGGGGTTGGTGAGGGCCCGGGGTAGGTGTGGGGTTGGTGAGGGCCCGGGGTTGGTGTGGGGTTGGTGAGGGCCTGGGGTAGGTGTGGGGTTGGTGAGGGCCCGGGGTAGGTGTGGGGTTGGTGAGGGCCCGGGGTAGGTGAGGGCCTGGGGTAGGTGTGGGCCCGGGGTTGGTGAGGGCCCGGGGTAGGTGTGGGCCCGGGGTTGGTGAGGGCCCGGGGTAGGTGTGGGCCCGGGGTTGGTGAGGGCCCGGGGTAGGTGTGGGCCTGGGGTTGGTGAGGGCCCGGGGTAGGTGTGGGCCCGGGGTTGTTGTGGGGTTGGTGAGGGCCGGGGTTGGTGTGGGGTTGGTGAGGGCCCGGGGTAGGTGTGGGGTTGGTGTGGGGTTGGTGTGGGCCCGGGGTTGGTGAGGGCCCGGGGTAGGTGAGGGCCCGGGGTTGGTGAGGGCCCGGGGTTGGTGAGGGCCCGGGGTTGGTGTGGGGTTGGTGAGGGCCCGGGGTAGGTGAGGGCCCGGGGTTGGTGAGGGCCCGGGGTAGGTGAGGGCCCGGGGTTGGTGAGGGCCCGGGGTTGGTGAGGGCCCGGGGTTGGTGAGGGTCCGGGGTTGGTGAGGGCCCGGGGTTGGTGTGGGGTTGGTGAGGGCCCGGGGTTGGTGAGGGCCCGGGGTTGGTGTGGGGTTGGTGAGGGCCCGGGGTAGGTGTGGGGTTGGTGAGGGCCCGGGGTAGGTGTGGGGTTGGTGAGGGCCCGGGGTTGGTGTGGGGTTGGTGAGGGCCCGGGGTAGGTGTGGGCCCGGGGTAGGTGAGGGCCGGGGTTGGTGTGGGGTTGGTGAGGGCCCGGGGTTGGTGTGGGGTTGGTGAGGGGCTGGTGAGGGGTAGGTGAGGGCCCGGGGTAGGTGATGGCCCGGGGTAGGTGAGGGGTAGGTGAGGGCCCGGGGTAGGTGAGGGCCCGGGGTTGGTGTGGGGTAGGTTTGGGGTAGGTGAGGGCCCGGGGTAGGTGTGGGGTTGGTGAGGGGTAGGTGAGGGCCCGGGGTTGGTGAAGGCCCGGGGTGGGTGAGGGGTTGGTGTGGGGTGGGTGAGGGGCAGCAGCTGGCGGAGAGTTGATGCGAGCGAAGTGCGTCGTGGGCAGAGTGGTCTGCACGGCACCAGCTCTGCTCCCCTCCCTCCATCTGACGGTCCCTCCCCGTGGGTGGCCTCTCCCGGGCCCTGTTGTGCCGTCTGCGCCATGCCGTGGGCCATGTCTGGGCCTCCGTGACGGGCGCGTTTCCCTCTCCACCCGACCAGCTCCGCTCTCCGCCCGGCGTCCACGCTGCGCCAGCCTCCTCGGGCGCTTCGGAGCACACAGGCCATTAGACGCGGAGAGCCAGCCAGAGACCAGCGCGCTCCTGGTGATGAGAGCATCGCACCTCTGAGAATAGTTTGCTTTTTAATTCCTCATGACAATATTTAAAGACCACGCGCGCTTAGGAGAGAGCTGAGCTGCACTAAGGTTCCAGAAGGTGGTTCTCAGGAAAGTGGTGCGTGTGGCTCAGACCCGCTTCCTGCGTGGGGAGGAAGGGAGCGTGTCCAGGACAAGTGGGGCCTTTTGGCTGCGCCAGGCGCCCTGGCTCCCCGGCCCGGCCCTGAGGGGCGGTGTTTTGCACTTGGCAGCTCATCTCGGGAAATGGAGGGTTTTCTGTGCCTCGTAGATTTCGGGGGCTTTGCTGCCATGGATTTAACTTTAAGTCACTGTTTTGGAGCTTTCTTTTTTCTTGGATGCTGTGGACTGAGTTTGGGTAGAAAACTTATTTTTCTATCTGAAAACATGAGTGGCACCATGGAGCCTTTAAAAAATTCATGGGTTAGCTGAAACCGGTTTGGCTCAGTGGATAGAGCATCAGCCTGCGGACTGAAGGGTCCCAGGTTCGATTCCGGTCAAGGGCATGTACCTTGGTTGTGGGCACATCCCCAGTAGGGGGTGTGCAAGAGGCAGCTGATTGATGTTTCTAACTCTCTATCCCTCTCCCTTCCTCTCTGTTTAAAAAAAAATTCACAGGTTGACTTTGTGGGATTATTACAATATCATCTCTTAGCATTTAAAAAGAACAGTGATTTACTGTATTTTTCTGTGTATAAGACACCCCATGTATAAGACGCCCCCCACTTTTCCAACCCCAAATTAAGAAATCAATATTTTAAACATTTTGCTGGTTTTCCTCTGAAGGCCTCCTTCTTTTTCGGCATCTTCAGGAGCTGTTCTTCCTGTTTTCTCCACTGATCACACCCTCAGTGGGAGGAGGTCCACATTGTCTCTCTGCAGCTCGATTTCCATGCTCTTTTGCACAGCTGATTGCATTCAGTTTGAATTTTGCAGAGTAAGACAATCGCTTACCGGTATTTATCTTTTTATTTTTTGACATCTTTATGGGCTCAGAACTCCCGGTCCCTGTTGCATCTGCGCACTCTCCACCTCCACCTCCAATCATGGCATCAGCTGATGTCAGTAACAATAAGGCTTGTGATTGGAGGAAGCCTGTTTGACAAGGTGTGGGCGGCTACGCACCTGCCAGGCTCCCTCCTGGGCTGACTTCCGCTCCCTCCTTGGCTGACTTCCATGTCTAAGACACTCCCCTCCCTCCCCCCCGATTTTCAGTCTAACAATTTTAGAAAAAAAGAGCATCTTATACACAGAAAAATACAGTATATCTCTAATGGAAACAGTCTCAGCATTAGGTAATTATAAAACACGAATCTGTAAATGTTTAGTCAATTCACACGAGTAGACTAAACATTTACAGATAGTTTAGTCAATAAATAATAATTAATAATAACAATTAATTATTATTCTGAAAAAGTAACTTGTGTAAATTTTGAGAATTTTTGAAATTTTGAAAATGTAATTTTATTCCTACCTAAATTCCTATTATATTTAATAGGCGTTTATATAACTGTAGTTATACACTGTGCCTAAACTTTATAGTAATGGGCATAGAAAAAGCTCACCTACTAAAATAATCACAATCTTCTGAAAATAAGACGACTTGTTCCCTATTTCAGACCTTTTCTGTGGCTTAGAACTCTGCATGCCCTGTGCCAGCAGGCTGGGGAGAGCAGACCCAGGTCTGTGCATGTCGCTGCACCCAGGGGTGGTTGGGCAGCCTCTGCAGGGTCTCCAGTCCCTTCACGTCACGGGGCCGTGCAGCAATCGCTGCTGCCAGGAAGTCCCAGAGGAGAGAGAAAGAGAGCAGGTGGCATGCATTGGTAAGTGAGACTTGAAACATTACATTTTAGACTTCTATAGAATGTGTCTTTACTGACTATGGTGTTAGGACAAGGGTTGCCAGATACAATACAGGACATCAATTTAAATTTGAATTTTAGGTCCACAGCAAATATGTTTTAGTATGAATATGCCCCAAACTCTGCAAGGGACATAATAGTTATACCACCAGGTATTTGTTGGTTAGGAACACTGGGATTTAACGGGCATGCTGTGCTTTCATTTGCTAAGTCAGGTGACCTGCTGTGAAAACACACCTGGAATGCTGACTGCGTTTTCATGTTACATTTGTTAAGCACGATGGCGCCCTTCCCGCCGGAAACCCTCAGCTGCCTGTGTTTTCCAAGCTGCAGAAGCAGGAGTGGGTGCAGATCTCTCTGCATGGGAGGAACCCGCGTGGGAAGAACCCATGTGGGAGGAACCCGTGTGGAGGAATCTGAGGAATCCTGTGTGGGAGGAACCCCATGTGGGAGGAACCCCGTGTGGGAGGAACCCCATGTGGAAGGAACCGTGTGGGAGGAACCCCACGCAGCATGGGGCGGTCACAGTGTGCCTGGCACCTCGGCTGCGTCTCCATCCCCGTGGGATCCGGGTCAGCACTGCTTCCAGGGGTTGGTCGGTGGGGCAGGAGCGGCGGTGAGGCTCCGGTGGGTCCGTGTGGCCTGAATGCCAGGCACAAGGCTTCCCTGGAAAGGAGGCCGGGCTCCTCCACCCAGGAACTCGCTGTAAAGAGCCTCTCACAGGTGTCATTTCTGCTGCCTCCGGAACGTCCGCTGTCTCCTAAGCAAACCGATGCACACAGAAATGTGTACACACTGCAGCCCAATGTTGAAAATGAGATGCATTTTAATACACACTGCTTTTATAATTTTTCAAGGTGTGTACATACATTTTTGGGGACACCCTACGTATAAAAGATTAAAAAAATGTTCTTAGCATGTAGGCTTTCCTGGAATGACAATCAACACATATGATTGTGAGTGTCCCCCCCACATCCCGTGTGGTTCAGGGTTCAGGTTCAGGGTTCGGGCTCTGGAGAGGCTGCACACAAATGAAAGAGACTAGAAAATATTAATTTGGAAATATTGGGGGGCCAGGTGGGAGCCCAACTCAAGGGGAAGAACTCCACTCCGCTCTGGCCTAGCAATCTCTTTTATTAAGACTATGGGATAGACCCATAGCCTTTAGGCAGGCAATTCCAATAATAGCCAATCAGCAAGAATTTACATAAAACTAAAAGGTGGAAGTTGCTTTAGCTACCATTGTCTCAACTAAACAGTGGTTGTTTAGCTCTGACCTTTCAGAGCTTCAAGGTTGATCAGCCTTCCGGGTTCCTTGTCCACACCTCTCTGCTAGTGAGGACAATGGGCGGCTTCCAACATCTCCCCCCTTTTTTTCCCTTAAGAAATCTTGCATCTTCAGACTAGAAATAAACATAAGAGAACAAAAATGAGACAGGCAATAGTGGTTATGCTGAGAGGCAAATGAATCAGTCTGTAGTAAGTTTCTTTTTGGGCCAATAGTTCCTTGAGTCCCAATTTCAATGTCCAACGTTCCTTATGTGTACATGTCAGCAATGATATTTCAGTTCTGGATGGTGGACAAACGGTGGCAATGCAGGTCCGACCCTCTCTGGTTTGATCCTGGGCAGCCTGCAGCGACGCACAGCTGCTGACTGCTAGTATGGCAAGGCGTCTTCACCAGCTTCCATCTCTGGACTGTTTCTCCTCTTATCTTCATGGCTGGAGTAGTCTGGTTAGCTCCTCTCTGGGATCCACTGTTGCAGGAATCCACATGGTCTTGGAGTTGTTTTCTGAAAATATACAAACATATTCTCGACCAAAGGTTAATAAAGGAATCTTTTCTAAAATTTGACTTGGGATCCTTTTTCATTTTTTGCCTAAACAATTTTCCTTTGGCTTATTTTGACACCATACGATTTTTCATGGGTGTCTTGCTGTCAACATTACAAATGAAAATTAATTTTCAAAGTAAAAATTTTCTAGATGTAATTTACTTACAGTTATTATTCCTTATAGGATATTATTCTACTATCCCCCCCTTTTTTATTTAAATATTAGGAGGCTTTTGGAAATTCTACAATGAAGTCTTGGTAACTTTAATTTAATTTTTGCAGAGAAATATGACTATTTTAGATTCATTGCATGTTTGGCAATTTTACCATGAGATGAACTACCAATAAAAATTTTATTTAATACTTCAGGAGCAGTTTTTGTCCAGTACAATTAAGTTTTTATTTTTGAATATTCATTCATTTCAATTAGCCAATTTAAGTTAATTTGAAATAAGATTTATTTTTTTAACTTTACTTGTCCTTAGTTATGGACAATAAATGACATTAATTAAGCTTCTGCAATTAGTCTTTAAATAACTTTAACATAAACTTTATCAGGGAGGCAAAAACACAAATTACTTACTTCAGTTCAAGACGCCAAATATACATACTTTTAATTACAGTTTTTAAGACATTTGAAGAAAACCACTTTATTTCCTTCCAGAATAATCTTCAGGCTACATAGAGTTTCATTTAAAAAACTTTGTCTTTCTTTTAGACAAGCAACCTACAGGGCTGCTGCTTGGCACTCAAGCCTACAGCCGAATAGCTAGCTATATTACAAGTAACTTTACATAAAGTTGACTACTATTATACTACTTTAACAACAATCTTAGTTTACCCTGTAAATATTAGTGGAAGAGATTTCAACATTTTAAAATTTCTCCTTTTTATTAAGCTTAAAATATTATTTTTAAAGAGTATCCCCTTTGGCTAATTAGCATATACAGAGGGATCATGGGAGGTCTCAGTAACTTTATTCAAAGAGAGGGGGTGGCCGAAACCAGTTTGGCTCAGGGGATAGAGCGTCGGCCTGCGGACTGAAAGGTCCCAGGTTCGATTCCAGTCAAGGCCATGTACCTTGGTTGCGGGCACATCCCCAGTAGGGGGTGTGCAAGAGGCCGCTGATCGATGTTTCTCTCTCATCGATGTTTCTAACTCTCTATCCCTCTCTCTTCCTCTCTGTAAAAAATCAATAACATATATATTAAAAAAAAAAGAGAGAGGGGGTGGCCTTTGCTGTTTCAAGATGGCGGCCCCAAGGGGAGCCTCAAGCCATGCAGCCAACATGGTGGCTGCCAAGCCAGGCAGTCCTCATGGTGGCTTTATTATAACTTAATTAATTTTAAAAAAATATTAGCTTTTCATTTAGCTTAATTTATATGAGACTGTTAACGAAAAAAAACATTGAAACCTGTAAAGAATTTTAGTGAGTTTATTTGAGCCAAACTGTCGACATATGCCGGGAAGCAGAACCTCAATGAATTGAGATCATGCTCCGAAGAATGGTGGGTTACATCTGTATTTATACATTGCCATCAAAGGAGGGACATAGGTGGGCTACATGAAATTCATTGGATAAAGTCAAATGGTGGGAAACCCCTGGGATTGGACAAAAAGTAAAATGATGGACACATACTTAGGTGGGTACAGGAACAATTAACAGGATAATGAAGGAATTTGACGCATCTGTCCTGGCGCCTACCACATTTGGTTGTGCCCCAGGGGCTCCAGAAAAAGAAGGAAGTTACAAGTTACCCAGACATCTCACAGATATGTTATCTTAGAGGCAAAAAGGCAAATGGGCTCAGTAAAGAAGATCCAAGTTAATCTTTGTCAGGGAAGATAGCAGCCTAGGAATGACTGCCCACCATAACCTGTTTGTAGTTAAATATTTAATTTTCAGACAATCTTTTGTGGTTATCCTAGGTCTCTGAGTTTTCAAGACTGCCACACAGGCCTCCCCTGAGCTTGTCAGGTTAGCAGGTGGCTTCTTTCGTTCACAAGACCTTGATTATATTTTTAAAAGCTAATTTATAAAGTAATTTAAGTAGGTATTTTTATTAAAAAAGCAAAGCAAAGCAAAGCAAATTTAGTAAATGTTTACGTCTGATTCACAAGGCGCAAAACGCTGACCCACCTCTAGCCTAATTAAAAATGCAGGCGGCTATGGGCTTTTTGTTTTAAATTTCCATCTTCAAATTTTGCTGTTGGACTTTAAGAAACATTTTGCCCTCCTTAGAGGCCAAAACTTTCATAACATTTATAAGTAAAATATAGTTATTAATTTTTATTTGATAAAGCTTTCCATGCAATTTCAAGTATATTAGATCGGTTAAATTCAAAATATTTCCTTTAAGAAGAGAGAAAAACTTCTTGAATTACTCCGGGCCCTTGGAGTTCTCCAAGAATCATCTCTCGGTTAAAGCCTTGAAATTTTAACATGGAAAAAAACATCAAACAAATATCTATATATGATTTAAAAATCATATTACTTTTTATAATTATCTTAAGATATCAATTAAATTTTAAACTGGTCTTCATATTCAAAATTTGGTTGGGATCACACAATTAATCCTTCTTATTTAATTAGACCAATAAGCAACATATTTTGAATTCCTAATTATTAGAGAAAACACATTTTAAATTTCTATACTTTAGGCATTTAATTACCACAACTCTATAATTTCTCCCAATTTAATTTGAACTTTAAACTTTTAGAGCTGGCAAGTCAAATATTTAGCATTTCTTTTTTTTTAATTTTTTATTGAGGTATTATATGTGTACATATCTTACCATTACCCCCCACCACCCCACACCCACACATGCCCTCCCCCCCAGAGTTTTGCGTCCATTGTTTATGCTTATATGCATGCATACAAGTCCTTCGTTTGATTTCTTATCTCCCCCCTTCCCTAACTTTCCCCCTGTAATTTGAAAGTCTGATTGTTGCTTTACTGTCTCTGTATCTATCTTTTTGTTCAAGTTTATATGTTCTTTATTATCCATAAATGAGTGAGATCATGTGGTATTTTTCTTTCATTGACTGGCTTATTTCACTTAGTATAATATTCTCCAATTCCATCCAGGTTGCTGCAAATGATGAGAATTCCTTCTTTTTTATGGCAGCATAGTATTCCATTGTGTAGATGTACCACAGTTTTCTGATCCAGTCATCTGCTGATGGGCACCTAGGCTGTTTCCAAATCTTAGCTATTGTAAATTGTGCTGCTATGAACATAGGGGTGCATATATCCTTTCTGATTGGTGTTTCTAGTTTCTTCGGATATATTCCCAGGAGTGGGATTACTGGGTCAAATGGGAGTTCCATTTTCAGTTTTTTGAGGAAACTCCATACTGTTCTCCACAGTGGCTGCACCAGTCTGCCTTCCCACCAGCAGTGCATGAGGGTTCCTTTTTCTCCGCATCCTCGCCAACACTTGTCGTTTGTTGATTTGTTGATGATAGCCATTCTGACAGGTGTGAGATGGTACCTCATTGTTGTTTTGATTTGCATCTCTCGGATAATAAGTGACTTTGAGCATGTTTTCATGTGTCTCTTGGCCTTCCTTCTGTCTTCTTTTGAAAATATTCTGTTTAGGTCCGTTGCCCATTTTTTTATTGGATCATTTATCTTCCTTTTATTAAGTTGCATAAGCTGCCTGTAGATGTTGGAGATTAAACCTTTATCAGTGATAGCATTTGCAAATATGTTCTCCCATGCAGTGGGCTTTCTTGTTGTTTTGTTGATGGTTTCTTTTGCTGTAAAAAAGCTTTTTATTTTGATGTAGTCCCATTTGTTAATTTTCTCTTTAGCTTCCATTGCCCTAGGGGCAGTGTCAGTGAAGAAGTTCTTTTGGCATATGTCTGAGATTTTGTTGCCTGTGGATTCCTCTAGTATTTTTATGGTTTCCCGTCTTATGTTTAAGTCCTGTATCCATTTTGAGTTTATTTTTGTGTATGGTGTAAGTTGGTGATCTAGTTTCATTTTTTTGCATGTGTGTGTCCAATTTTCCCAACACCATTTATTGAAGAAACTGTCTTGATTCCATTGTATGTTCATGCCTCCTTTGTCAAATATTAATTGAGCATAGTGGTTTGGGTCGATATCTGGATTCTCTATTCTGTTCCATTGATCTATATGTCTGTTCTTGTGCCAGTACCAGGCTGTTTTGAGAACAGTGGCTTTGTAATACAGCTTGAAATCTGGTATTGAGATCCCTCCTTTATTCTTCTTTCTCAGGATTGCTGCCACTATTCGGGGTCTTTTTTTATTCCAGATGAATTTTTGGAGAGTTCTTTCTAGGTCTGTGAAATATGCTGTTGGTATTTTGATGGGGAGTGCATTGAATCTGTAGATTGCTTTGGGTAGTATGGACATTTTAATGATGTTGATTCTACCAATCCATGAACATGGATTTGGTATGTTCTTCCATCTGTTTACGTCTTCCTCTATCTCTTTTTTCAGTGTCCTGTAGTTTTCCGCGTATAGGTCTTTTACCTCCTTAGTTAAGTTTATTCCTAGGTATCTTAATTTTTTTGGTGCGATGGTAAATGGGATTGCTTTTTTGGTCTCTCTTTCTGTAAGTTCACTATTGGTGTATAGAAATGCCATAGATTTCTTGGCATTAATTTTGTATCCCGCTACATTGCCGAATTCATTTATTAAGTCTATTAGTTTTTTGACGGAATCTTTTGGGTTTTTTACGTACAATATCATGTCATCTGCAAATAAGGACAGCTTCACCTCTTCTTTTCCAATTTGGATGCCTCTTATTTCTTCTTCTTGCCTAATTGCGGTAGCTAATACTTCCAGTACTATGTCAAACAGGAGTGGTGAGAGTGGGCATCCCTGTCTTGTTCCTGTTCTTAGGGGAAATGGTTTTAGTTTTTGCCCATTGAGTATGATGTTTGCTGTGGGTTTATCATATACAGCTTTTACTATGTTGAGGTATGATCCTTCTATTCCCACCTTGTTGAGAGTTTTTATCAAGAAAGGGTGTTGGATTTTTTCAAATGCTTTTTCTGCATCTATTGATATGACTATGTGATTTTTATCTCTCAATTTGTTTATGTGATGTATCACATTTATTGATTTGCGGATATTGTACCATCCTTGCATTCCTGGGATAAATCCTACTTGGTCATGATGTATGATCTTTCTGATGTATTGCTGGAGCCGATTTGCTAGGATTTTGTTGAGGATTTTGGCATCTATGTTCATGAGGGGTATTGGTCTGTAATTCTCTTTCATTGTGTTGTCTTTATCTGGTTTTGGTATTAGGGTGATGCTAGCTTCATAGAAGGAGCCTGGAAGTGTTCCTTCCTCTTGAATTTTTTGGAATAGTCTGAGGATGATAGGTTTTAGTTCTTCCTTGAAAGTTTGGTAAAATTCTCCTGTGAAGCCGGGCTTTTGTTTGCCAGAAGCTTTTTGATGACTGCTTCAATTTCTTCCATAGTTACTGGCCTGTTGAGCTGTTTAGATTCTTCCTGATTGAGTTTTGGAAGGTTGTATTTGTCTAGGAATATGTCCATTTCCTCCAGGTTGTCCAGTTTGTTGGAATAGAGTTGTTCGTAGTATTTTGTAACAATCCTTTCTATTTCGTCAGGGTCTGTTGTTATTTCACCTCTTTCATTTCTGATTTTGTTTATTTGGGTCCTCTCTCTTTGCTTCTTGGTGAGCCTGGCTAGAGGTTCATCAATCTTGTTTATCCTTTCAAAGAACCAGCTCTTGGTTTTGTTGATCTTTTGTATTGTTTCTTTGGTCTCTATGTCGTTTATCTCCGCTCTGATCTTTATTATTTCTTTCCTTCTGCTTACACTGGGCTTTTCTTGTTGCTCTCTCTCTAACTCTTTGAGTTGTTTGGTTAGGTAATTTATTACCATTGTTTCTTGTTTTTTGCAGTAGGCTTGTAGAGCTATGAACTTTCCTCTCAGGACTGCTTTCGCTGTGTCCCATAGATTTTGGATTGTTGTGTTTTCATTGTCATTTGTTGCCATGATGTTTTTTATTTCTTCCTTGATGTCTTTGGTAACCCAGTCATGGTTTAATAGCATGCTGTTTAGTCTCCATGTGTTGTTTTTATTGTAGTTGATTTCCAGTTTTATGCCACTGTGATCTGAGAAGAAACTTGATATGATTTCTATCTTCTTGAATTTGGAGAGACTTGCCTATGTCCTAACATATGGTCTATCTTTGAAAATGTCCCATGTGCACTTGAGAAGAATGTATATTCTGTGGCTTTGGGGTGAAATGTTCTGAAGATGTCGATTAATTCCATCTGGTCTAGTGAGTCATTTAGGATTGCTGTTTCTTTGCTGATTTTTTGTTTAGAGGATTTGTCCAATGGTGATAGTGGGGTATTGAAGTCTCCTACTATAATTGTATTGCTGTCAATCTCTCCTTTGATATCTTCCAGGAGTTTTTTAATGTATCTTGGTTCTCCTGTGTTGGGTGCATATATGTTTACCAGAGTTATTTATTCTTGTTGGATTTCTCCCTTTAGTATTATGAAGTGGCCTTCATTATCTCTTGTTATGTCCTTCACTTTGAGATCTAATTTGTCAGATATAAGTATTGCTACCCCAGCTTTTTTTTCATTTCCATTCGCCTGGAAAACCTTTTCCCATCCCTTTACTCTCAGTCTGTATGCGTCCTTTTTTTTGAGGTGGGTTTCCTGTAGACAGCAGATATATGGGTTTTGTTTTCTTATCCAATCTGTTACCCTGTGTCTTTTGATTGGGGCATTCAATCCATTTACATTTAAAGTTATTATTGATAGGCACTTATTTGTCGCCATTTTTATTCTATACCCCTGTGTTCCTTCTTTGATTCCTATTTCTTTCTTTCGTTTTTTTTACAGCAGACCCTTTAGCATTTCTTTCATTGCTGGTTTGGTGTTGATAAACTCCCTTAGCTCTTTTTTGTCTGTGAAGCTCCTGATTTCACCTTCAATTTTTATTGATAGCCTTGCTGGGTACAATATTCTTGGATTGAGACCCTTCCTTTGCATGACTTTGTATATTTCATTCCATTCCCTTCTGGCTTGATGAGTTTCTGTTGAGAAATAAGTTGCTAGTCTGATGGGGGTTCCTTTGTATGTAACTGTCTGTCTCTCTCTGGCCGCTTTTAAGATTCTTACTTTGTCGTTGGTGTTTGCCAACTTAATTATAATGTGCCTTGGCGTTGGTCTTTTGGGGTTCATTTTGCTTGGAACTCTGTGAGCTTCTTGGATTTGTGTGGGTTTTTTCTTCCCTATATCAGGGAAGTTTTCTGTTATTATTTCTTCTAACAGGTTTTCTATTCCTTGCTCCGTTTCCTTTCCTTCGGTACCCCTATTATCCTGATGTTGTTTTGTTTTGTGTTGTCCCGAAGTTCCCTTAGGCTCTCCTCATGCTTTCTAATTTTTGTTTCTAGAAGCTGTTGTAATTGGGTATTTTTTTCCATCTTGTCTTCTAGCTCACTTATGCGGTCCTCTCCTTCTTCTAGTCTACTCTTGATGCTTTCTATTGAGTTCTTTACAGCAGCGATGTCATTTTTCATTTCTTCTTGGTTCTTCTTCATTTCCTCTTGGTTCTTACTTATATTGTCGAATTTGTCTTCCATCCTTTTCAGCCACCTTATGACCACTTCTCTGAATTCTTTCTCTGATAGGTTGTTTGCCTCTAGTTTGTTTACTTCCTTTTCTGGTGATGCCTGCTTCTCTTTCCTGTGGGGGCTATTTCTTTGTCTCCCCATGGTCTCTCTTCTCCGGATGTCTGGTTATATAGTTCTCTCTCTCCGGTGTTGATTTAAAGGTACAAAATACAACACAACCAGGCACAACACACAAGGCACTGAACAGAATTGTATTCACGATATTAATAACCTCCAATAAAGGTAACCACCAGAGAAAGACAAATTAGGGAATAGGAGTGGAAGAGGGAGAATAAAAAGAAAGAACAACAACAAAAAAAAGAGTGTGAATCTGAACTTGGGAGAAGAGCAGAAAAAAAAGAAAAGAAAAATATGTAAGAAAGACAAGAACAATACTAAGAGAGAAAAGGGGAACAAACTATATATATGGGGAGTAGACTCCACTAGAACAACCACTAATCCCAGCAAATTCCAGCAACATGAGCCTGGAGATTAATACAAACTGCAACACCAACTAATATCAAGTGAGGCAAGGGAAAACAAAAGTAAAAAACAAACAAAAACAAAGCAAACAATAGAACCAACCAAACAAACAAAAAGAATAATCAAAACAATCTCATTAAAAAAAGCATAAAAATTCAATCTAATCAACATTCAAGCAAACAACAACAAAAGGCCAGAGAGAAAAATAATTTTTTTAAGGTAGCGTAGAGAGAGGTATGTATGGATTTGGAGCAGGGGGTTGGGAATTAGATATATAAGTAGGGTGAAATTTTAGCAGAGGGTAAACTGAAAAAGTAGGGAAAATCTAAAGCCAGAAAGAGTTAAGATAAGCAGAAGACCAAAAGGGGAAAGGTTAGGAGGAGAGTGATGGCAAAATGTTAGCGTTGAGATAGGGTAAGGGCAAGATGCAAATAGAATGTAGGACACTAATCCCAAAATAAAAGAAAGAGAAAATCAAATGACATTAAAAAAAAGTAAAATAATAGTAATAATAATGCTGATTGAAAATAAAAATGTAATAATTAAAAAGGTGAAAATCGAGTGAGGAAAAAGAAAAAAAGAATTTTGTTTCTTAAGTAAAAGATGCAAAAAATGAAAATAAAAAATTAGAATAAAAAAATTGAAAAAAAATTGAAAAAAGAATTAAAAATTAAAAAATAGGAAGACTAAAATGTGCAGTAGCGGCTGTCATTCACTTCCTCTATTATTCTGTTTGGTATGCCTGTTTCCCAGTCTGGGCAGTATTTCAGTTCAGCTTTGTTCCTCTGCTCCTCAGTGTTGTAAGCCAGTCCTGCTTTTTAAGCCGGCAGTGTCTTAATTTCTCATATTTATTTTTGATTACACCAGAGACAATTAGCGTTTCAGCCCCTGGGTGGCAGTGTTTCTGAATTTACTTCCGGGCCTCTCTAGCTTTTTTTTTTTTTTTTCCCCTCTATGGCACTCACTACCAGTTTGTGGAGGTGTGTGCCTCACAGCTGCCTCTCCGATGGTCACACCCAGCTCTGTTCCCAGGTTCCGAAAAAACAACTTCCCCTGCAGTCTTTCAGGGTTTTTCCACCTGGGCTTTCCTATGTATTGGGCTTAGTAATCAGAGTCGGAAAGAGCCCAAGTGTGCGGACAGTGGGTCTGTGCGCCAAACTAAGAAGCCTGCACTCCTTTGAAAATTCTTAGTCTGATCCTCCTCGTCAGATTAAAATGAGTTGCTTTTAAGAGGTCACTTCAGTTAGCAACTCAGAGGACCCCCTTCCACATTCACGGATCACGGCAGCTCCAACTGCCGCTGGTTTTTCTAGGCACAGACCTCCCGGTTCCCGCCGGTCCCGCGGCTCGCGCGCTTCCCTCCCACAGAGGGGATTAGAAACCACACCTTATTTCAGGTGAAATCTGACCTTTCCGTGGTTCAGTGAAGGGTTCCTTTGAATCCGAATGTTTGCACCGATAGGGGACCGGTGTTCTGGTGTTCGCAGCTGTTCAGTGTTTGCAGTTGTCGCGGAAAGTCAGGTTTCCAATAAAGTCCTCCTTTCCTTGCAAGATGGCGAGGCGCCCGGTGAGCCTGCAACTCCGGGAGGAGACCCAGCCCCTGTGGGTGCTGCACGGTCAGGGGAACCCTGGCCAGCACTCCCCTGCCTTCTCCTGGAGTTTAGCTGTCCCTTGGCTTGCCAACATACACACCCCCTGTGAACCTCTGCTGTTCCTACTCTCCGCCCCAGGATCAGACTCCAAACATGACTCTATTCCGTCGCCATTTTTTCTCCCCTCTAGCATTTCTTTAGATTAATAACACTTTTATTTTTAAGAATAAATTTCAAAAACACAATAATTAACTATTTTTTATTTTATTTTTTTAAATTTCTTTATTGATTAAGGTGTCACATATTTGTCCTCATCCCCCCATTCCCATCCCACACCCCTCCCCATGGATGCCCCAACACCCTGTTGAACTTAACCATTGGTTAGGCTCTTATGCATGCACATAAGACCTTTGGTTGATCTCTCCCTTCTCCCCCCACCCTCCCCTATCCTCCCTCTGAGGCCCGATAGTCCGATCGGTGCCTCCTTGTTTCTGGTTCTGTTCTTGTTCATCAGTCCATGTTGTTCATCATTTCCCCTAGATGAGCGAACTCATGTGTCACTAGAGATATACTTATAAGAATTGAATGTGCGACGAGCAATAATAGTTATGCTGACAGGCAAATGAATCAGTCTGTAGTGAGTTTCTTTCTGGACCCACAGTTCTTTTGAGACCCAATATCAATGTCCTCCAGTTCCTTATGAGTACATGTCGGCACTGACCCCTCAGCTCTGGATGGTGGACAAATGGTGGTAATGCAGGTCCGACTCCCTCTGGTTTGGTCTCGGCCGGACCCAGGGGCACGGCTTCACCCGGATCCAGGGGCCCGCGGCCTCGCCCGGACCCGGGGCCCAGGCTCACCCGGCTCCAGGGGCCCGCGGCCTCGCCCGGACCCGGGGCCCAGGCTCACCCGGCTCCAGGGGCCCGCGGCCTCGCCCGGACCCGGGGCCCAGGCTCACCCGGCTCCAGGGGCCCGCGGCCTCGCCCGGACCCGGGGCCCAGGCTCACCCGGCTCCAGGGGCCCGCGGCCTCGCCCGGACCCGGGGCCCAGGCTCACCCGGCTCCAGGGGCCCGCGGCCTCGCCCGGACACGGGGCCCAGGCTCACCCGGCTCCAGGGGCCCG
Organism: Cnephaeus nilssonii; assembly: GCF_951640355.1. Classification (NCBI taxonomy): domain Eukaryota; kingdom Metazoa; phylum Chordata; class Mammalia; order Chiroptera; family Vespertilionidae; genus Cnephaeus; species Cnephaeus nilssonii. Next base: position 55,090,289 of record NC_137089.1, on the reverse strand, counting down.
CGGCCTCGCCCGGACCCGGGGCCCAGGCTCACCCGGCTCCAGGGGCCCGCGGCCTCGCCCGGACCCGGGACCCAGGCTCACCCGGATCCAGGGGTCCACGGCCTCACCCGGACCCGGGGCCAGGCTCACCCGGATCCAGGGGTCCACGGCCTCACCCGGACCCGGGACCCAGACTCACCCTGACCCAGTTCCCAGCCTCACCCGGACCCAGGGGTGCGCAGCTTCACCCGGATCCGGGACCCAGCGGGGTTTCGTCTTCTTGATCCCATTTCCTGTTGGTCAATTCCATCTCAGTAATTCCTTCGGCCATTTTCTCAGAGCTCCAGGGCAGCTGCCGCAGAACTCGCTGGGCGGCGGGGTCGGCAAAGCTCCAGTGTGCCCGGTGCGCGGCAGCGGGCTGGTCCGGGGTGGCTGCGTCGGCCCTTGGGTCTGCAGCGGTGGCCAGTCACCGAGCGTGCACACCTGGCTGCTTCCGGGGCGTTGAGATTCTTGAAGGACTCGGAGGTCAGCAAGCGCAGAGTCTCCCACCCCATGTCTCCCAGGGGCTCGTCTGTCCGTGCTCGGCAGCGAGTGGGGCCTTCCCCTCAGCCGGAGACCGCCAGGGGAACTGCGCCGAGCACGTTCCAGGCCGCCACTGTGTCGTCTGAGCCGTAGTTCTTAAAGTGTGATCTTTGGGTCACCGGCATCAGCATCATCCCGAGTACCCCTCTCTTTTATTCTAGTTGTAGAGCATCTGCTCAGTCAGCCCTCCGGTGGTTCTGGATGGTGTCTGCTCTGCTCTCCCGTCGTAGACTCAAAATTGTTGTGGTAGGCAGCAATCAGGCTTCTGCCCTATGCCTCCATCTTGGTCTTCCTTTGTATAGTTAAGTCTTGATTGTTGTTGGTGTCGCTGGGAGGAATTGTCCTCCAGGCCAATTGGCCGTGCAGATCCTCTGTGTCTATAAAGGAAGAGTTGCTGTGTAGGAGACAGATTTTTGGGCCGGGTCTTGGTGCAGCAAGGCTTTGGCGCTCACTGAGTCTGCCTCTGGAATGTGTCCTTTATGCGAGTGGTTGAAATCTGGTGTCATCTCACACCGACCACTAGATGCCCTCGTTTCTGGGTCTCCAATGGTGTGTAGGTCAGCTACTACCTGAGACCACTCAGCAGGACTTACGGCAAAAACTGCAGTTTCCTCCTCCTGTCTGAGCGTCCCTAGAGCAGTCCGACTAGAACCGCAGTTTATCTGGTCAAGCTGCCATAGGGCAGGCCACCCACATGCAAAAGCCGTTGCTCGGAGCCCAGGTGTGCCTGCAAGACGTGCGGGGCGGACCTGCAAAACGAGCGGGGCGGGTCCCAGGGCGGAGCGAGTCTCAGGGCGGGGCGGGGCCTCAGGGCGCCACCAGGCCATGGCGTGGCGAACCGCACTGGCTGCAAGTCTGCTGTTTCTGCTTTCCACGTTTCCAAGCCCCCTCATTCCGCACTCCAGCGCATCAAACACTGATTGCTGGGCGCACCTCCGCAAGGAAGTCACTCCCACTCTCCGACAGGAAGGCCGAGAGTCCAGCCTCTCCCCGCAGGCGTCTGGGGAGCTAATCTCCCCTAGGGTTGGAACAAAAGCCACAAGTCCCTTCCCCCGACCCACGCGCCTCCGCACCTCAGCTCCTCCAGAGTTTGCTCTTTCCTCTTCTCTCTTAGCTGTAAATCCACCATTCAGCCAGCTCTCCTGTGGTTCTGGGTGGCAGACGCTCTGTGCGCAGCGAAGTTCCTTTGTTTAACTTTGAAATTGCTGTGCGCAAAGTTCCTTTGTTTGACTTCGCTGCCTTCTTAGTTCTCCTCTCTCAAAATGGCTAGAGGACTTGAGTGTAAGACAGGAAGTCTTAAGAATCCTCTAAGTCGGTGTTGGCGGTCTCCGGGGCCCCGAGGATCTCAGTGGGGAGCTGGGCCAGGTCGGTGACGCGGGTGGGCCTGTCTCGCAGAAAGATGGTCTCTTCCTTCACCGAGAGCCGCTGCGCCGAGTCCGTGGCTGCCGCCACAGCAGCTGCCGCGGCGCCCACGAGCTCATGGCCCCGGCTGAGGTGCTGACTGAGAGGAGCAGCCGCCCGGCCTGGGGAGACGCGAGCAGGAGTCGCCGCGCTCACCAGTCCATCTTTTAGTTGTTTTTCCGAAACTGCCATGCGAGGCAACAGATCAGCCGTTCACCTCCGCCGCCATCTTGGCTTCTCTCCCAATAATTAACTTTAAACCGACCATGTTTTTTCTCTGCCTGGGGAAGTTGAGTAGCAAGCTTGTAGGTATTCAAATGCAAAATTGTCCTTAAAAAACGGCTACCTGCAGGAAGCTGATTTACCTGTCTGCTGGGGGAAGGGTGACCACCCCTTCCTCCATTAACGAAGGGCATAGCCAGTCTTTACCTGTGCTACTTGATCTTTATAATATATTTTCAACAATTTTTGAGTTTCAAATGCAATTCCAATTATTTTAAGGCATTTACTTTGGATAAATTCTTTTGTAACACAATTCACTGATTTTCTTGAAGGTCTTAAAAGTTAGCTTTTTAACATCCTTCATTAGCATTTTAAAAACTACTCTTTATTATGGAAATGCCAATCTGCTGCTCAAACTAGCCTGTGTTCTTTCCTTTTGGTCAAATCCGCCATTTTTCTCAAGAAAAAACCAGTCTTGGGTTTTTCATTTCTGTAGCCTTTGTAAAGAGTCAAGTCCCATTTAAGACCTACCTAATATCCGAAATCGGACCGTGCGCACATTTTGTCTTACACTAGATTTTCTCTTTACATGTGCACAGATATCCCAGATGCATTTCTAAATTTTTAAGGCGAGAAGACTTTTTCATGGCGAGAAAGGAGATTTTAAATTAGCATACTGGGAGAGTGGGCTTCCATATTGGATTGCCACTTGTCTCCCTTCCCCCACATCCTGCTTACTTCAGGGGAAGCATCAGCAACAGAACTGGCCATGAATTTTTTCGTGCTTAATAGACAAAGACAAATCTCAATTTTTTTCTTTCTTTTTCGCTTTCCGAAGTAATAACTAGCACCTAATTTGGCCAAATTTTACATTTCTCTGGGAGTTCTTCTATAATTTTTAAACAAAACTTTAAGTAATCTCATTGTGGGAGAGCGGATAGCCCTGCCCTCTCCTGCCACCTTTGAATTTCTCCACACCAGAGGCAGTTTCAGCAGTGGAGTTTCATTTCTTATTACAGATTTCAGATTCCAAATACAAATTAAGATTTTAATTTGAACAAGAAACCACATTCCTTAAGCATGCAAACCAAAAGTCTATAATAAAGTTTACTTTATAACCTAATTCTTCCCCATTAGCTTTGCTGCAAAAGACGTTCCCAGCCTACTTACAGATCGTGACTTCTGCAGCTGATCATGGGCTTTGCATGCGGTGAATTTCCCTCACCTATATGGTGATCCTTTCCCACCTTTTCGGTGTAATCTTCCTTTCTTCACTCTAGGCGAAAATATCATCCCCTCCAGAGGCCCCACGTCGAAGGTGCCAGTTGCGAGTGTCTCCCCCCCCCCCCCCCCCCCCGCCATGACATGCGTGGTTCAGGGTTCAGGTTCAGGGTTCGGGCTCTGGGGGAGGCCGCACACAAATGAAAGAGACTAGAAAATATTAATTTGAAAATATTGGGGGCCAGGCAGGAGCCCAACTCAAGGGGAAGGATTCCACTCAGCTCTGGCCTTGCTATCCCTTTTATTAAGACTACTAGCGTTCCCGTTGCAGGAAAAATCCTGCAATAGGGTTTCCTGCTGCACTCTACCCCGCCTCGCCTTCTCCGCCAGCCCCCCTGCTTTTCTCCCTTCTCCGCCAGCCCGCCCGCTCTTCTTCCTTCTCCCCCGGCCCCACCTGCACTCCTCCCTTCTCCTCCCCCCCAGCTTGCTTGCTTCTCCGCAGCTTTGCTCCCTCTGCAGCTCTTGGCTTCTTTCTATGCTGTCTTGATATGCAAATTAGCCGCCATCTTTGTTGGGGTATTTTGCATACTCATCCTGATTGGTTGGTGGGCGTGGCTTGGCTGGTGGGCATGGTTTGGGCGTTGCGAAGGTGTGGTCAATTTGCATATTTGTCTATTATTAGGTAGGATGGGATACACCCATAGCCTTTAGGCAGGCAATTCCAGTAAAGCCAATCAGCAAGAATTTCCATAAAACTAAAAGGTGGAAGTTGCTTTAGCTACCATTGTCTCAACTAAACAGTGGGTGGTTGGCTCTGACCTTTCAGAGCTTCAAGGTTGACCAGCCTTCTGGTTCCTTGTCCACACCTCTCTGCTAGTGAAGGCAATGGGCAGCTTCCAACAAATGATGGCAAATTGCAAGGAAACCTGAGCCATGTATGAGTGTGTATATGTATGTGTATGTATATGTGTGTTTGCGTATATGTATGTGTTTATGTGTGCGCAGGTGTGTACATGTGTGTACGTACACATGTGCATATGTGCATGCCTGTGTGTGAGCATCTGCCCAAACTAACAGTGCTGATCACAGGTGGGCTGGTGCTACTTCCTTTGGTGTTTATGCTGCTGTGAGATAGTGGGGCCCATGCAGCCACTCCTCTTCGACATTATCTGAGGACGGTGATCCACGTCCCATTCTGCAAGCCGGTGAGTTCCCTGCGGGAGGAGCCCTCCTGGCTCGGCTCAGTGGGTGTGGGGCCACTCTGGTGAGTGGAAGGGAGGAGGCAGGGAGGTCCTGCAGCCACTGTCTTGGGACTCGACACTGCCCTGGCAGGTGAGGTGCAGGCAGCGGGGGACAGGAGCGTCTGCAGATCCGAGGGTGAGCAGCAGCACTGGGCCCTCCAGGGGAGACGGCACCTGCCAGGGACCCGGGCATAGTGGGGTGTTTCCATGGCTGCAGAAAAGGTGAGTTCCGGGCAAAGCTGAGGTGAAACCGAGAAGGGGTAGGGCAGGGAAAGCGATGGAGGAGGTGAAGCCAGTCTGAGGCTGGGGCTACACTGGGTTAAAAAGCTGCTGTGGGCAAAGGTGGGGTGTGTGTGGACAGGGGCAGGTGGGGAGTGGAGGCCAGGCTGGGGGCAACGGGACAGCTGGAAGACCTGTGGATGACAGGGGTGGCCGGCAAGAGTCCGCTCCCATGATCTCAATCCTTGTGACACTGGCTGACTCAACCCCTCCCTTCCACTCCCCTCCCCCCTCTCCTCACTCCCCTTTCCTCACCTCCTTCTCCTTACCCCCGTTCACCCCCTCCCCTCACTCCTCTCTCTGGAAGTCAAATCTTTGGATTCCTGATTCCATCTTCATGGAAAACTAGATGCCCGGTGCATGAATTCGTGCATGGGTTGGGTCCCTTGGCCTGGCTGATGATCAGGCCATCCGGGCCATCTTCCCAGTCCTTATCAGGGCAATCCAGGCCAACTGGCTGGGGGAGGGACCTCAGGAGATTGGCTGTGGGAGCACACTGACCACCAGGAGGCAGCTCTTGTATTGAGCGTCTGCCCCCTGGTGGTCAATGTGTCATAGCGACTGGTCGACTGGTCCTTTGGTCATAACAGACACTTAGGCATATATATATATATATATATATATATATATATATATATATATATATCTCCTATATAATAAAAGGCTAATATGCAAATCGACTGAACGGTGGAATGACCAATCACTGTGACACACACTGACCACTAGGGGCAGGTGCTCAACGCAGGAGCTGCCCCCTGGTGGTCAGTGCACTCCCATAGGGGGAGCGCCACTCAGCCAAAAGCCGGGCTCACGGCTGGCAAGTGCAGTGGTGATGGCAGGAGCCTCTCCCACCTCCACGGCAGTCGGACATCCCCCGAAGGCTCCTGGACTGCATGAGGGCGCAGGCCGGGCTGAGGAACCCCCCACCCCCCAAGTGCATGAATTTCATGCACCGAGCCTCTAGTATATATATATACACATATACCACCTCTTGCTGCTAGATCTAATCCACGGTATAAATGACACTATGGCTGCTGCTTGGAGAACAAGCAAAGCGACATCATTATAGCCTGTTCTGAAGGACAGCATGCTCTGGTGACATGAGCCTGAGCGGTGACACAGGCTTCTGTGCGGATGACGAGAGCAGAGCAAGTTGGTGATCATCACTCATTAAGCCAGCTTACTGGAGTTTCGAGGTTTCATTGGAGCCAGTGTGTGTGTGCACACATGTGTGTTTGAATCAATTTAATGAGCCATGCAGTCGCTGCTGTCTACCCACCCATGTGTCTGTCTCTCTGCTTATACTTATTTTTGAGGTGCCTGCCTCGAGCTCCGGGTGCCCTGCAACAACCTGAGGGGGGTGTCCATAGCCTCCATCTTTCTGGGCCCTCCCCACCCCACCCCTCACCTCTCCAGAGCGACACACCAGTGTGACTTTGCATCTGTTTTTCCATTTCCTCTTGTGTGTGAAGTTGTCCAGCACATAAATGCATGCAGAGCAGGGAGGTGTCGCTCGCTCTGGTTAGGTCTTTAGGAAGGGGTGTCACCAGCAGAGTCTACCAAGAAGTCCTCTTCTCACACCACCTGTGAGCTGGCCAGTGCTCAGTGTTGCCTGATAACCCCGTGCAAATGCTCCACACTTCATTACCTTCTATCTGCATTTAGGTGGCCTCCAGTTTGGGGCAATTATAATGAGTCCTTGTATGACTATTTTAATGTACGTGATTGTGCAAACATCTTTCTGGAGTGAAGACCCCAGTGGCATCGCTGATTCAGAAGACATGCTGTTCAACATCGTAAGATGGTTCGCGTGTTTTTCTCAGACGTGTGCTCACTCACACTCCCAGCTGCAATGTGTGAGCAATCCATGTCCCCGCAGTTCTCGGCGTTTCCACCTTCCTCGGTGCTGGCCACGCAGGTGGCTGGGAGATTGTCCATGTCTCTTGTCTGTGTTTGCCTCCAATGTGCATCATTGGCCATACATGTTTCCTGTGAAGGCCCAGGTATCTTCTATTCAGTTTCCTATTGGGTGGTTGGTCTTATTGACCTGAATAGGATTCCGAATCTGTGATTTATATGCATAGCAACTATATTCTCTTCTTATTTTCTTTAATGTGTTTATTAACAAAGAGATGTTCTTAATTGAAAAGTAGCAGAGTTGATGGGTGTGTCTGTCTTCCTGAAGGCCTTTCCTGCTTGGGACAGCAGTGTCTCCAGCTTTGGGGGTCCTTCTCTGTGGAGCCTGGTCTGGGGGAGGACCTGCCTCAGAAGCCCGTGTCAGCTCCTCTCCGACTCTCAAGGTTCTGCTCCTGCTGGCTCTTGGGAAGCCTGCTCTGTTCCTCCCGAGGACAGCAGCCCAGGCTCCCAATTGCATGGGTTAGGGTGAGGGTGAGGGTTAGGGTTATAGCGTTGGGTTATGGTTATGGTGAAGGTGATGGTTAGGGTTATAGGGTTAGGGTTATGGTGAGGGTGAGGGTGATGGTTATGGATATGGTTAGCATTGGGTTAAGGTTAGGGTTAGGGTTAGGGTTTGGTTAGGGTTAGGGTTAGGGTTGGTTTGGGTTAGGGTTGGTTTAGGGTTAGCGATAGGGTTAGGGTGGGGTTAAGGTTAGGGTTAGGGTTGGTTTGGGTTAGGGTTGGTTTAGGGTTAGGGTTAGGGTTAGGGTGGGGTTAAGGTTAGGGTTAGGGTTGGGTTAGGGTTAGGGTTAGGATTTGGTTGGGTTAAGGTTAAAGTTAAGGTTGGGTTAGGGTTATTATGGTTTTGTAGGGTTAGGGTTAGGGTTGGGTTAAGGTTAGGGTGGGGTTAAGGTTAGGGTTAGCGTTGGCTTAGGGTTAGCGTTAGGGTTTGGTTGGGTTAAGGTTAGGATTAAGGTTGAGTTAGGGCTATTATGGTTTTGGAGGTTTATGGTTAGGGTTATGTTTATGGTTAGAGTTGGGTTAAGGTTAGGGTTTGGTTAGGGTTAGGGTTAGGGTTGCATTTGGTTAAGGTTAGGGTTAAGGTTGGATTAGGGTTAGGGTTAAGGTTAGGTATTAGGGTTGGGTTAAGTTTAGGGTTAAAGTTGGGTTAGGTTTAGGGTTAGGTTTAGGGTTGGGTTACGTTTAGGGTTAGGGTTGGGTTAGGGTAGAGTTAGGGTTGGTTCGGGTTAGGGTTAGGGTTAGGGTTATGTTTTTGGAGACCCCCACAGACTTATCTTCTTTTCTGGAGACCAGTGATGCCACAGGCTGGGAGCCAAGTTGTGGGTGGGGCAGTTGTCCTGGGAGTGGGAGAGCAAGTGTATATTTTTTATATCCTTGATTTGTAAGAACTCCTTAACTTCAGAATCTTGTCCTTTTCCAAAACTGTGCGCTAAACCCTGAGCCGACGTAATGGTGACTTTTCTAAGAGACATCTGGAGAAAAGTATGCATCATTTCTTAGGGTAGCGCATTGGAGAAACACTTCTGGATAAAGGACATCATTCCACACTAAAGTACTTTTAAACATACTTGATATTGTGACTCACCACTGTCACATGGGGCTCCTACTTGCATCCAAGTAGGGCTCAGGTGCTCAGACTCAGGTATGCGCATCCAGCAGCCTCCAGGCCACCTGCCTCTGCAGGAGCGGCCTCTGCAGGAGACACTGCTCCACTGGGGGTGGGGTGGGGGCTGAGAGTCCCTGAAGTTCAAGCCCTTCAGGCTGAACCTAAAATAATAGAGGAGCCCCCAAGAAAATCCCCAGCAACCGGGTGACGTGGCGTGCAAACCTGGCCCCGGGCCGGGGCCTCCCGCTGTCCTTTGTGGACTTAGTTACTATCATCAATAAACAAATGCTATTTTCTCCTAAACATTGGGGTGCCTTGCACATCCTGTTTGTGAGATTGTTGGTAGATTGGGTGGCCGGTAGGAGCCGCAGGAACCACAGGGATCCGGGAGGCGAGTGGCGGGACTCAGGCGGGCGGAGGGGGGTCCCTGTGCCAGGCTGTGAGGAGGCAGACACTGTCTGAAGGACCGAGTACTCCATGTGCCACATTCATGGGAGTTTGCAAGGTCACGGACCACCCTGGCCCGCCTCCCGGGAGCTCTCAATGGGCCCAGAGGCCTCCTCCCTGTTATTTCCGCCGTCAGGTGAGGCGGGTCCCAGCACAGATTCTCCTGGAGCGGCTTCCATAGGCGCCCGCCTCACAGGTGTCCACATTCCTTCTATTTAATCCTCTCCCAAGGATACGTTTTCATTGATTTTAGAGAAAAAGGAAGGGAGAGACAGAAACACTGTCATGAGAGAAAAACATCGATAGCTGCCTCCCATGTTCCCTCCTCCAGGGCCCGACCTGCCGCCTCCGTAGGGCCCAGCCTGCGAATCCCACCCGTGGCCGTCGGAGTAAGGAGTATGGGGTCGCTCCCCCAACGGGCTGCAGGCCAGGCGGTGCATACCACCCTGGATTAGACACTTAGCAAAATACACAGGATCTAGTCCTGATCTCTCCCCCACTTTCCAACTTTTCCTTGTATTTCTTCCTGCTCTACCCTCCTTCCGTTTAGTAAGGCAATGGACCCCCTTGCTTCCCTTCCTCTGTTCTGGGGGCTGTCGGCCAGGCTGGGCTCCTGGCAGGTCAGCGGGACCTGCCTTTCCCCTGAGGTGCCTGGGCGGTTAGAGTGCGGGCCCTGGACACCACGCACCACGCACGGCCCTCCCTGCTGGACACCACACACCACACACGGCCCTCCCTGCTGGACACCACACACCACACACGGCCCTCCCTGCTGGACACCACACACCACACACCACACACGGCCCTCCCTGCTGGACACCATACAACACACACGGCCATCCCTGCTGGACACCATACAACACACACGGCCCTCCCTGCTGGACACCATACACCACACACGGCCCTCCCTGCTGGACCCCACACAACACACATGGCCCTCCCTGCTGGACACCATACACCACACACGGCCCTCCCTGCTGGACACCACACACCACACACGGCCCTCCCTGCTGGACACCACACACCACACACGGCCCTCCCTGCTGGACACCACACACCACACACCACACACGGCCCTCCCTGCTGGACACCACACAACACACATGGCCCTCCCTGCTGGACACCATACAACACACACGGCCCTCCCTGCTGGACACCACACACCACACACGGCCCTCCCTGCTGGACACCACACAACACACATGGCCCTCCCTGCTGGACACCATACACCACACACGGCCCTCCCTGCTGGACACCACACACCACACACGGCCCTCCCTGCTGGACACCACACACCACACACGGCCCTTCCTGCTGGACACCACACACCACACACCACACACGGCCCTCCCTGCTGGACACCATACAACACACACGGCCATCCCTGCTGGACACCACGCACCACACACGGCCCTCCCTGCTGGACACCACACACCACACACGGCCCTCCCTGCTGGACACCATACAACACACACGGCCATCCCTGCTGGACACCACGCACCACACACGGCCCTCCCTGCTGGACACCACACACCACACACCACACACGGCCCTCCCTGCTGGACACCACACACCACACACGGCCCTCCCTGCTGGACACCACACACCACAGACGGCCCTCCCTGCTGGACACCACACACCACACACGGCCCTCCCTGCTGGACACTACACAACACACACGGCCCTCCCTGCTGGACACAATACAACACACACGGCCCTCCCTGCTGGACACCACGCACCACACACGGCCCTCCCTGCTGGACACCACACACCACACACGGCCCTCCCTGCTGGACACCACGCACGACAGTCGGGTCTGAGTGCTGAGCAGACACGGAGGAACAGGCCACAGCCGCCATGTCGCCCACTCAGGCCTGCGCCCACTCAGGACGGCAGCTGTCCCTCCTCCCTGTCCTCATGTGTTAGTGAACTCGAGCCTCTCTCACGTGTGCAAAGCGCTGAGATACCCGCCGACCACAAACCTTCACCTGCGAGGATGCATTTCCGTGTCACCTCCGAGCTGCTCTGGGCCGCCTTTCTTTCCAGCATGTCCTTCGCAGAATTGACTTGTAACGTTAAGGGCAGATGCGGCTCAGGCCTGTAGTGGGAAAAACTATTAATTATTTTGGATGTCTTCGAATATGATATTTAAACATTTTCTTTTCTAATTGAAAGCTGTTATATGCTGAAGACCTTTAAAATAAAGAGGATAAAGGTAAAAAGTTATGTCAGCAAGAATAAGAGATATTCATTTTAGCCAGAAGGAATAGGATACTAGATGGAAATACAAATCGACAAAAACAAATGAAGAGTGCAGAAATGATAAAAATAAACATGTAAGTCTGTTTACCTCATTTTAATAGATATTAAAAGGTAATGAGATACCTGCCCTTCTAAGAACATACTGCGATATTTACAACCTGCTACCCACTGAAATGCCTGAGGACAACAGAGGAGGAGAGGAAGGAAGTGGATGGTTAGTGTGAGCTGCAGTCTGTCTGAGGCCAGGCCAGCTCCCAGTGTGCATGCTGAGACCGATCCATCGCTGCACCAACAAGGAGACGGAAGCAACAAGAGCCAGCAAGTCCATGTGGGTATCAAATGGATCCTTAAAAAATGCTCCATTCAAAACGAGGGAGAAAAAGGAAGAAGGAACACAAAAAATATCGAATAATTGTAAACAACAGCAAGGTGGACTTTTAAATCTAACAATATTAATAATTACAATGCATGAAATGTAAATGATTCAAATCACCCATTAAAAGCCAGGCACATGCCTGCCTCATGCTGGACAGAAAACCACACCCAGCCACGTGCTTACTATGGGAATGCACCTTAAATATCCTGATGAAGATAAAGACAACAAGATGGGGAAATACGCCATAGCACAATATTTAAGGAGCTGATTTTCTATGACCACACAAAGTAGATTTCAGGGTCGGAATATTACCGACGACATAGACGGACACCACACAGCATCAGAGGGGCCCCGCGCCCACCGCCTATGGACCTCACGCAGCTCTTCTCCACGGGGCTCGTGCAGCGAGAACCAGGTGCCTCTGTCCTAGCGCAGCCCCAGGAAGCGTGAGGACTTTTGTACCTTTAACGCCAAGTTTCAGCCTTAAAGCGACTCCCTGCAATTCTCACTGCGCACTGCGCATGCGCTCGGCTCCTGCGCTGGTGTTAGCTATCTAACCCTGAGACACATCGTCCTGCCTTAAACCCACACCTACTTGGGAGGTATGTGATATATATTAAGTGCTCTATTCTCACAATAAAGGAAGTTAGAGAATAGAAAATGCTAGAAAAACCCCCAGGCAGAGAACACGGCATGTGTACATGGTTCCACACAGCTCAGGCCTGTCTCCAGGTCGGCTGTACTTGTGAATGGGCTGACAGCTGCACGCTGACATCCCCTCCAGGCTCCGAGTGCTTCCCGCCCAGGCCAGGGGACACTGCGCAGAGCCAAGGAAGCTGAGATCCGTAGATGCTGATTAACTTGCTTCTCCCCCTCACCTATCCACGCTTGTTATCCGATCTAATAAGGAGGGAATATGCTGACTGTCACGCCCTCACAAAGATGGCGGTGCCCACAGCCAATAAGGAGGGAATATGCTAATTGACTGCCACACCCTCAAAGATGGCAGCGCCCATAGCCACAAGATGGCAGGGCCCAGTCCCCTCGGGCCAGCCGGGGTGGCAGGCGCACGGCATGGCCGGGCCTGCCCCCAGGCGGGTCCAGCCACTCAGCATGCCTGTCTCTGGAGTCCCCCAGTCCCTTCAGCCCCCCAGCCACCCAGAGCCAGCCCGAGGCACAGGCAAGCCTCAGATGGTGGCTGCCCAGCCGCCCAGGGCCACCCGAGGATCAGGTAACCAGGGCCGGCCAAGGCTTATGCTGCCGGCAGTGGCAGCAGCAGAGGTGTGATGGGGGCATCGCCTTCCCCTGATCACCAAGTTGCCTCCCGCCCCTGAGGGCTCTCAGACTGTGAGAGGGGGCAGGCCGGGCTGAGGGATCCCCCCTCCAGTGCATGAATTTTCATGCCCCGGGCCTCTAGTGTCACAATATCCTGCAGCCTCCAAAGCCCATGTATTTTAAATTCTGAGGAACTGAAACTGTATATGGAACCTTCTCAATATGTCACTCAGGGCACAGTAGGGACTTCAAAGTTTGTTGAAAGCAACTATATAAATATACTAGAGGCCCGGCACATGAAATTCGTGTGAAAGTAGGGTCCCTAGGCCTGGCCTGTGACCAGGACCATCTTTCCCAGCTGCCCACAGCTGGCCCTGCCCCCCACCGCCACTGAACCCCAGTTCCCCATTTTCCATTGGGTGATGGGAGCCTGCCGGCTGGGGAAAGGAACCGAGAGGTGTTCAGTGCACCTCATAGTGACTGGCCCAGTGGTCATTCTGGTCATTCCACCATTAGGGTCAATTTGCATATTACCCTTTTATTATATAGGACAGAGGCCTGGTGCACGGGTGGGGGCCGGCCGGCCTGCCCTGATGGGGTCCCCAGATTGGGGTGGAGGTCTCTGCTGGGGGGTGTGGCTGGCCAGGGCAAGGGGCCACGGGTGGTTTGCAGGCTGGCCCCATCCCCTGATAGGGGTGGGGGTCTCCACTGGGGGGGTGGGTCCAGCTGGGGAAGGAGCTGCTGGTGGTTTGCAGGCCACCCATGCCCCCCATTGGGTGGGGGTCCCCACTTGGGGGCGAGGGGCTGCAGTCATTCTGGTCTCTGGTTGTTCCGGTTGTTCTGCTGTTTCGGTAGCTGGGCTTTTATTATTTAGGATGATCAGTATTAATAAAGCAATTAGCATTAAACAAATAAAATAAATTAGTGGCATTACAACAAAGCAATAATCTTGGGCAGGAATTTTTTTAAGCTGTGACTTGTTGTGAGAGATAATCCATATCGTAAGGAACATTTTCTTGACAATTAGGAAATAAATAAAATGCCCTTAAAAATCTGGATGTCTGCAATGTGGAAGAATAATTTGATGAATTTTAGGTTGGTTTATTCGATTATAAAGGCCAATTAATTAAGCACTTTGGAGCAAGTTTGGTTATGCTGTAGTGTGTCCGCTCAGTCCGCTCTCTGGGCAGGACCGGCGCCCCCCACACGGCCACCATGTCAGGCAGCACGGCCAGGGCCGGGACACCTCCACGTTCTGTTCGCAGGAGCGGGCGGAGGAGGGAGAGCACGGCCGTGAGGCAGAGGTGTGACCTACGATGCGTCCTGGAGGCACCTGGAGGCACCTGGAGGAATCGGTGGGCCGCCCCCAGTGACAACAGAGGGTGCCTGGCTGGGAGGTCAGCAGGCTGAGTGACCCTCTGCGGTCAACACGATGGTGGCACATGGCACATGTCTGCCCAGCCCTGACTCAGTGCAGCTGTGCTCAGCTCTGAACCATGGTAACACATGCAGGGTGGGAACAGGGGCGGTGGGAACATGTGTGGGTGGGAACAGGGACTGTGGGAACATGTGTGGGTGGGAACAGGGGCCGTGGGAACACGTGTGGGTGGGAACAGAGGCTGTGGGAACACGTGTGGGTGGGAGCAGGGGCCAAGGAAACACATTCAGGGTGGGCACAGGGGCCGAGGGAACACATTCACGGTGGGAACAGGGGCTGAGGGAACACATGCAGGGTGGGAACAGGGGCCGAGGGAACACGTGTGGGTGGGAACAGGGGCCGAGGGAGCATGTGTGGGTGGGAACATGAGCTGTGGGAACATTTGTGGGTGGGAACAGAGGCCGTGAGAGCATGTGTGGGTGGGAACATGAGCTGTGGGAACATGTGTGGGTGGGAACAGAGGCTGTGGGAACACGTGTGGGTGGGAACAGAGGCTGTAGGAGCACGTGTGGGTGGGGACAGGGGCCGAGGGAACACGTGTGGGTGGGAACAGAGGCTGTGGGAGCAGGTGTGGGTGGGAACAGAGGCTGTGGGAGCACGTGTGGGTGGGAACAGAGGCTGTGGGAGCACGTGTGGGTGGGAACAGAGGCTGTGGGAACACGTGTGGGTGGGAACAGGAGCTGTGGGAACACGTGTGGGTGGAAACAGGAGCTGTGGGAACACGTGTGGGTGGGAACACAGGCTGTGGGAACACGTGTGGGTGGGAACAGAGGCTGTGGGAACATGTGTGGGTGGGAACAGGGGCCGTAAGAACATGTGTGGGTGGGAACAGAGGCTGTGGCAACATGTGTGGGTGGAAACAGGGCCGTAAGAACACATGTGGGTGGGAACAGAGGCTGTGGGAACACGTGTGGGTGGGAACAGGAGCTGTGGGAACACGTGTGGGTGGGAACAGGGGCCGTGGGAACACGTGTGGGTGGGAACAGGGGCCAAGGGAACACATTCAGGGTGGGAACAGGGGCCGAGGGAACACATTCAGGGTGGGAACAGGGGCTGAGGGAACACATGCAGGGTGGGAACAGGGGCCAAGGGAACACTTGTGGGTGGGAACAGAGGCCGTGGGAGCATGTGTGGGTGGGAACATGAGCTGTGGGAACATGTGTGGGTGGGAACAGAGGCTGTGGGAACACGTATGGGTGGGAACAGAGGCTGTGGGAGCACGTGTGGGTGGTAACAGGGGCCGAGGGAACACGTGTGGGTGGGAACAGAGGATGTGGGAACACGTGTGGGTGGAAACAGGGGCCGTGGGAACACGTGTGGGTGGGAACAGGGGCTGTGGGAGCACGTGTGGGTGGGAACAGAGGCTGTGGGAGCACGTGTGGGTGGGAACAGAGGCTGTGGGAACACGTGTGGGTGGGAACAGGAGCTGTGGGAGCACGTGTGGGTGGGAACAGGAGCTGTGGGAACACGTGTGAGTGGGAACAGAGGCTGTGGGAGCACGTGTGGGTGGGAACAGGAGCTGTGGGAACACGTGTGAGTGAGAACAGAGGCTGTGGGAGCACGTGTGGGTGGGAACAGGAGCTGTGGGAACACGTGTGAGTGGGAACAGAGGCTGTAGGAGCACGTGTGGGTGGGAACAGGGGCTGTGGGAGGACTGTGAGTGGGAACAGGAGCTGTGGGAGCACGTGTGGGTGGGAACAGGGGCCGAGGGAACACGTGTGGGTGGGAACAGAGGCTGTGGGAGGACTGTGAGTGGGAACAGGAGCTGTGGGAACACGTGTGGGTGGGAATAGGGGCCGTGGGAACACGTGTGGCTAGAAACAGGGGCCGTGGGGACACGTGTGGGTGGGAACAGAGGCTGTGGGAACACGTGTGGGTGGGAACAGAGGCTGTGGGAACACGTGTGGGTGGGAACAGGAGCTGTGGGAGCACATGTAGGTGGGAACAGAGGCTGTGGGAGCACGTGTGGGTGGGAACAGGGGCCGAGGGAACACGTGTGGGTGGGAAGAGAGGCTGTGGGAACACGTGTGGGTGGAAACAGGGGCCGTGGGAACACGTGTGGGTAGAAACAGGGGCCGTGGGGACACGTGTGGGTGGGAACAGAGGCTTTGGGAACACGTGTGGGTGGGAACAAAGGCTGTGGGAACATGTGTGGGTGGAAACAGGGGCCGTAAGAACACGTGTGGGTGGGAACAGAGGCTGTGGGAACACGTGTGGGTGGGAGCAGGGGCCAAGGAAACACATTCAGGGTGGGAACAGGGGCCGAGGGAACACATTCACGGTGGGAACAGGGGCTGAGGGAACACATGCAGGGTGGGAACAGGGGCCGAGGGAACACGTGTGGGTGGGAACAGGGGCCGAGGGAGCATGTGTGGGTGGGAACATGAGCTGTGGGAACATGTGTGGGTGGGAACAGAGGCCGTGAGAGCATGTGTGGGTGGGAACATGAGCTGTGGGAACATGTGTGGGTGGGAACAGAGGCTGTGGGAACACGTGTGGGTGGGAACAGAGGCTGTGGGAGCACGTGTGGGTGGGGACAGGGGCCGAGGGAACACGTGTGGGTGGGAACAGAGGCTGTGGGAGCAGGTGTGGGTGGGAACAGAGGCTGTGGGAGCACGTGTGGGTGGGAACAGAGGCTGTGGGAGCACGTGTGGGTGGGAACAGAGGCTGTGGGAACACGTGTGGGTGGGAACAGGAGCTGTGGGAACACGTGTGGGTGGAAACAGGAGCTGTGGGAACACGTGTGGGTGGGAACACAGGCTGTGGGAACACGTGTGGGTGGGAACAGAGGCTGTGGGAACATGTGTGGGTGGGAACAGGGGCCGTAAGAACATGTGTGGGTGGGAACAGAGGCTGTGGCAACATGTGTGGGTGGAAACAGGGCCGTAAGAACACATGTGGGTGGGAACAGAGGCTGTGGGAACACGTGTGGGTGGGAACAGGGGCCGTGGGAACACGTGTGGGTGGGAACAGGAGCTGTGGGAACACGTGTGGGTGGGAACAGGGGCCGTGGGAACACGTGTGGGTGGGAACAGGGGCCAAGGAAACACATTCAGGGTGGGAACAGGGGCCAAGGGAACACATTCAGGGTGGGAACAGGGGCCAAGGGAACACATTCAGGGTGGGAACAGGGGCTGAGGGAACACATGCAGGGTGGGAACAGGGGCCGAGGGAACACTTGGGGGTGGGAACAGAGGCCGTGGGAGCATGTGTGGGTGGGAACATGAGCTGTGGGAACATGTGTGGGTGGGAACAGAGGCTGTGGGAACACGTATGGGTGGGAACAGAGGCTGTGGGAGCACGTGTGGGTGGTAACAGGGGCCGAGGGAACACGTGTGGGTGGGAACAGAGGATGTGGGAACACGTGTGGGTGGAAACAGGGGCCGTGGGTACACGTGTGGGTGGGAACAGGGGCTGTGGGAGCACGTGTGGGTGGGAACAGAGGCTGTGGGAGCACGTGTGGGTGGGAACAGAGGCTGTGGGAACACGTGTGGGTGGGAACAGGAGCTGTGGGAGCACGTGTGGGTGGGAACAGGGGCTGTGGGAACACGTGTGGGTGGGAACAGGGGCTGTGGGAGCACGTGTGGGTGGGAACAGAAGCTGTGGGAACACGTGTGGGTGGGAACAGGAGCTGTGGGAGCACGTGTGGGTGGGAACAGGAGCTGTGGGAACACGTGTGAGTGGGAACAGAGGCTGTGGGAGCACGTGTGGGTGGGAACAGGAGCTGTGGGAACACGTGTGAGTGAGAACAGAGGCTGTGGGAGCACGTGTGGGTGGGAACAGGAGCTGTGGGAACACGTGTGAGTGGGAACAGAGGCTGTAGGAGCACGTGTGGGTGGGAACAGGGGCTGTGGGAGGACTGTGAGTGGGAAAAGGAGCTGTGGGAGCACGTGTGGGTGGGAACAGGGGCCGAGGGAACACGTGTGGGTGGGAACAGAGGCTGTGGGAGGACTGTGAGTGGGAACAGGAGCTGTGGGAACACGTGTGGGTGGGAACAGTGGCCGTGGGAACACGTGTGGCTAGAAACAGGGGCCGTGGTGACACATGTGGGTGGGAACAGAGGCTGTGGGAACACGTGTGGGTGGGAACAGAGGCTGTGGGAACACGTGTGGGTGGGAACAGGAGCTGTGGGAGCACATGTAGGTGGGAACAGAGGCTGTGGGAGCACGTGTGGGTGGGAACAGGGGCCGAGGGAACACGTGTGGGTGGGAAGAGAGGCTGTGGGAACACGTGTGGGTGGAAACAGGGGCCGTGGGAACACGTGTGGGTAGAAACAGGGGCCGTGGGGACACGTGTGGGTGGGAACAGAGGCTTTGGGAACACGTGTGGGTGGGAACAAAGGCTGTGGGAACATGTGTGGGTGGAAACAGGGGCCGTAAGAACACGTGTGGGTGGGAACAGAGGCTGTGGGAACACGTGTGGGTGGGAGCAGGGGCCAAGGAAACACATTCAGGGTGGGAACAGGGGCCGAGGGAACACATTCACGGTGGGAACAGGGGCTGAGGGAACACATGCAGGGTGGGAACAGGGGCCGAGGGAACACGTGTGGGTGGGAACAGGGGCCGAGGGAGCATGTGTGGGTGGGAACATGAGCTGTGGGAACATGTGTGGGTGGGAACAGAGGCCGTGAGAGCATGTGTGGGTGGGAACATGAGCTGTGGGAACATGTGTGGGTGGGAACAGAGGCTGTGGGAACACGTGTGGGTGGGAACAGAGGCTGTGGGAGCACGTGTGGGTGGGGACAGGGGCCGAGGGAACACGTGTGGGTGGGAACAGAGGCTGTGGGAGCAGGTGTGGGTGGGAACAGAGGCTGTGGGAGCACGTGTGGGTGGGAACAGAGGCTGTGGGAGCACGTGTGGGTGGGAACAGAGGCTGTGGGAACACGTGTGGGTGGGAACAGGAGCTGTGGGAACACATGTGGGTGGAAACAGGAGCTGTGGGAACACGTGTGGGTGGGAACACAGGCTGTGGGAACACGTGTGGGTGGGAACAGAGGCTGTGGGAACATGTGTGGGTGGGAACAGGGGCCGTAAGAACATGTGTGGGTGGGAACAGAGGCTGTGGCAACATGTGTGGGTGGAAACAGGGCCGTAAGAACACATGTGGGTGGGAACAGAGGCTGTGGGAACACGTGTGGGTGGGAACAGGAGCTGTGGGAACACGTGTGGGTGGGAACAGGGGCCGTGGGAACACGTGTGGGTGGGAACAGGGGCCAAGGAAACACATTCAGGGTGGGAACAGGGGCTGAGGGAACACATGCAGGGTGGGAACAGGGGCCGAGGGAACACTTGTGGGTGGGAACAGAGGCCGTGGGAGCATGTGTGGGTGGGAACATGAGCTGTGGGAACATGTGTGGGTGGGAACAGAGGCTGTGGGAACACGTATGGGTGGGAACAGAGGCTGTGGGAGCACGTGTGGGTGGTAACAGGGGCCGAGGGAACACGTGTGGGTGGGAACAGAGGATGTGGGAACACGTGTGGGTGGAAACAGGGGCCGTGGGAACACGTGTGGGTGGGAACAGGGGCTGTGGGAGCACGTGTGGGTGGGAACAGAGGCTGTGGGAGCACGTGTGGGTGGGAACAGAGGCTGTGGGAACACGTGTGGGTGGGAACAGGAGCTGTGGGAGCACGTGTGGGTGGGAACAGGGGCTGTGGGAACACGTGTGGGTGGGAACAGGGGCTGTGGGAGCACGTGTGGGTGGGAACAGAAGCTGTGGGAACACGTGTGGGTGGGAACAGGAGCTGTGGGAGCACGTGTGGGTGGGAACAGGAGCTGTGGGAACACGTGTGAGTGGGTACAGAGGCTGTGGGAGCACGTGTGGGTGGGAACAGGAGCTGTGGGAACACGTGTGAGTGAGAACAGAGGCTGTGGGAGCACGTGTGGGTGGGAACAGGAGCTGTGGGAACACGTGTGAGTGGGAACAGAGGCTGTAGGAGCACGTGTG
Organism: Cnephaeus nilssonii; assembly: GCF_951640355.1. Classification (NCBI taxonomy): domain Eukaryota; kingdom Metazoa; phylum Chordata; class Mammalia; order Chiroptera; family Vespertilionidae; genus Cnephaeus; species Cnephaeus nilssonii. Next base: position 55,070,099 of record NC_137089.1, on the reverse strand, counting down.
GGTGGGAACAGGGGCTGTGGGAGGACTGTGAGTGGGAACAGGAGCTGTGGGAGTACGTGTGGGTGGGAACAGGGGCCGAGGGAACACGTGTGGGTGGGAACAGAGGCTGTGGGAGGACTGTGAGTGGGAACAGGAGCTGTGGGAACACGTGTGGGTGGGAACAGGGGCCGTGGGAACACGTGTGGCTAGAAACAGGGGCCGTGGGAACACGTGTGGGTGGGAACAGAGGCTGTGGGAACACGTGTGGGTGGGAACAGAGGCTGTGGGAACACGTGTGGGTGGGAACAGGAGCTGTGGGAGCACATGTAGGTGGGAACAGAGGCTGTGGGAGCACGTGTGGGTGGGAACAGGGGCCGAGGGAACACGTGTGGGTGGGAAGAGAGGCTGTGGGAACACGTGTGGGTGGAAACAGGGGCCGTGGGAACACGTGTGGGTAGAAACAGGGGCCGTGGGGACACGTGTGGGTGGGAACAGAGGCTTTGGGAACACGTGTGGGTGGGAACAAAGGCTGTGGGAACATGTGTGGGTGGAAACAGGGGCCGTAAGAACACGTGTGGGTGGGAACAGGGGCCGTGGGAACACGTGTGGGTGGGAACAGGGGCCAAGGAAACACATTCAGGGTGGGAACAGGGGCCGAGGGAACACATTCACGGTGGGAACAGGGGCTGAGGGAACACATGCAGGGTGGGAACAGGGGCCGAGGGAACACGTGTGGGTGGGAACAGGGGCCGAGGGAGCATGTGTGGGTGGGAACATGAGCTGTGGGAACATGTGTGGGTGGGAACAGAGGCCGTGAGAGCATGTGTGGGTGGGAACATGAGCTGTGGGAACATGTGTGGGTGGGAACAGAGGCTGTGGGAACACGTGTGGGTGGGAACAGAGGCTGTGGGAGCACGTGTGGGTGGGGACAGGGGCCGAGGGAACACGTGTGAGTGAGAACAGAGGCTGTGGGAGCACGTGTGGGTGGGAACAGGAGCTGTGGGAACACGTGTGAGTGGGAACAGAGGCTGTAGGAGCACGTGTGGGTGGGAACAGGGGCTGTGGGAGGACTGTGAGTGGGAACAGGAGCTGTGGGAGCACGTGTGGGTGGGAACAGGGGCCGAGGGAACACGTGTGGGTGGGAACAGAGGCTGTGGGAGGACTGTGAGTGGGAACAGGAGCTGTGGGAACACGTGTGGGTGGGAACAGGGGCCGAGGGAACACGTGTGGGTGGGAACAGAGGCTGTGGGAGGACTTTGAGTGGGAATAGAGGCTGTGGGAGCACGTGTGGGTGGGAACAGGAGCTGTGGGAGCACGTGTGGGTGGGAACAGGAGCTGTGGGAGGACTGTGAGTGGGAACAGAGCTGTGGGAGCACGTGTGGGTGGGAACAGGGGCTGTGGGAGGACTGTGAGTGGGAACAGGAGCTGTGGGAGCACGTGTGGGTGGGAACAGGGGCCGAGGGAACACGTGTGGGTGGGAACAGAGGCTGTGGGAGCATGTGTGGGTGGGAACAGAGGCTGTGGGAGCACGTGTGGGTGGGAACAGGGGCTGTGGGAGCACGTGTTGGTGGGAACAGAGGCTGTGGGAGCATGTGTGGGTGGGAACAGAGGCTGTGGGAGCACGTGTGGGTGGGAACAGAGGCTGTGGGAGCACGTGTGGGTGGGAACAGAGGCTGTGGGAGCACGTGCAGGTGGAATAGGAGCCATCACAGCAGGTCTGCTCCACGCAGGGTCTGTGTCTCAGACTGAGCCAAGGTCACGGCCAGTGCGGGGACGGGGTTCAGGTCCGAGTCAGAGGGCCGTGGGGAGGACCCGGGGGGAAGGGTCTTCGCCAGCTGCGTGGTTCCCAGGCGCCGGCTGTGGGCTGATAGGCTCCATGGGCTGAGCCTTGCGGCGGGGCTCTCGGCCCTTCTCTTGCCTTGGGGTGCGCATCTGCCCAGAGGGTTGGACAGCGTCCCTGACGCGCGTGGGTCGCGGAAAGGCTGGGCGGCGGCAGGAGGGACCCCACGCGCACAGCTGACTGAGCCTCATACACGCGGCCCCACCAGGCCGGTGCTGGCTGTTTGCACGTGGCAGTCCTCCGGGCGGGCTGTGGGTGTGAGCTGCGCGCAGTCAGCAGGGAGAGGGAAGCGCGGGGGGCCTGGTCACCGAGGCGTTTCTGGGCCGTGGAACCCGCGCCGCCCCACCGGGCTGAGGGATGAGCGCGGCCTCACTGCTCCCCGGGCCCGTCTTCCTCTGCTCCGGGGCCGATCGCTTCGCAGGCGCACCCAGACCCACCGCAGTCCAGGGCGACGCCAGGGTCCCGCCATCTAATCCCCGCGGCACCTGCTTCTTGCTACGGAATCAGGAAATGTCAATAACTTAAACCGAACTAGTGGGGGAGGCGGTCTTAGTGAGTGAGTCTCTTAGTGTAAGGAGAGTCAGCAATGACACATTCTTTAAAATTGATTTCCACTGAACTGTGTCTTGAAATTAGGGAGATCGGTAATAAACCTTTGTCCACTTCTACCGCATCGGTTCGGGTAAACCGGCTGCAGGCGTAGCCCTCAGCTGCCTTCAGTTAGGAGAAAATGCCTACTATAACAGATGTTATAACGTCAAAAAATGAGCACAGGTGTGGCTGAACTTGGTCTAAGAAGGCGAGGCGGGCTGCGGGCTGGAGGCGTGTTACTTGGCCTGGTCTTCGGAGTGTGCGTTGTTGAGTGGAGCTGTCACCCACCTGTCACCGTGGCTGCCGTTGGGAGCAGCTCTTTAAGGAAGCGCCGTGGTAAAATGAGGGAGGGTTGCGGACGTTGGTAATTTGAGGTGCAGGTGAGACCGACGGGCGAGAAACTGCCGCGTGGCTGCTGGCGGAATCCGTGTGCAGGCCCGTCTCCCCGGGGGCGCATGGACGGCAGGCTCATCTCGGAGTTGTCTCCAGGTCGAACGCTAACTGGGGTCTCGTCCCTCGTAACCGTTGCTGACCTGCTCACTGTGCAGTGCCTCCCCACGCGTGTTTCAGAGACTCCGTCCTGCCCGGTTCCACCACTCTGTCTCTCTGGGAAAAGCGACCCGTTCAGCCATGCGATGGGCGAGTGCGGCCGGTCTCTTCCTGCTATAACCGCGTGTGCTTTGTGCTATTGGCTGAACACACATGAATGAAGAGATGAATGAAATGCTGTCTACTCTCAGAAAGCGTTGCCTTTCCGGGGAAATTGACGGAGAGAGTAAATAACTGCAATAACGTTACGCGCCAGCCAGTGTCAGGAGACCTGCAAACAGAGGCTGCCGGTGAGGGGCGGGGGCAGCACCCACCGGTGGGGAGTTAGAGTGACAGTCGCATTCTTTCGATTCCGTTGCACATTTATTGCAGGCGATCATGGGGAAGCCTGCCTTCCTCCGGGGGTCACCTGGCACTCGATCGAGGCGGGGAGGGCTCTGCGCCGCCACAGGAGGAGTCCAGGGTGGGCGCCACGCATCTGCCAGCCCGGGGTCAGCGTCCTGCCTGAGGCCGGATCCGCCTCTGTCGCTCATGGCGGGTGCCCCTCAGGCCGAAATCCCCCGCTCCTTCTCTGTCCTGTTTCCTAACGAGGTCAGGAGAGGAAGTGGGCAGAGGGAACAGGACATGGTCAGTGTGACGCGGCACCACTCAGTGGATGGTGGTCTGGCCAGGCCCTGCGGCTCCTGGAGAGGGAAGGGGCGGGCTGCGCCCGGATGGAAGTGACCTGCCCCGCAGGCTCCGGCTGGCGGCACGGGAGGACCCGCAGCTCCGCTTCCCCAGGCCGCCCGCTGTGCACTCCGGGTCAGCGCCGCCGGAGGCCGCCCGCCGCCTCACAGGCCCCACAGGACGCACCTGTCAGGGGGCTCACGCTCTGTCCCGTTTAATCGATGCTCCTGAGGCTCAGAGAAGGGAGGGCACCTGCCCCAGTTTGCACAGCCTGAGCACTCAGGAGGGGAAGTTTGAAAGGGGTCTTGTGAAGTCATATTGGTTCTGCCCTCGAGACAAAGCTCATCACCCCCACCCCCTTTTTTGTACAATAAACTACAGACTCAGTGCTCAGTATATTATTCAGGATGTTGGTTATGACATAGAAGATTTTCAATTTCTACTTCTTGTACAGAAAACAACAAGATTTAGTGGATATAATAATATAATGGCTAAAATGCATGGTTACTAAACGTATTTATTTCTGCTTAACGTATGAATTACACAGAGGTATTCTGATATATGATGTCTAACTAGTTAGAATGGCACATTCACTGTTAGATGAGCAGACTGTTCCGACATTTCGTCACAGGAGCTCCTCACGTTAATGCTCCCAACGCCCCGTCTGCATGCAGAGAGTCTCCGTGTCCCCGCACAGGCTGCACGCGGCACGCTCTCCTCGCTGCCCCGGGCTGGCGGCCCATGCAGTCCTCGCACCCCGCCTCCGTGTCACTTCCAGGCAGAGGGACGGTCCAGGTGCAGGACAGCGAGGGTCCGCTCGGGAGGTCAATCCTCCGCTTGCACTGGGGGCCCGTGGTGGGACCCTCAGGTGACAACCGACTATTAGAAACGGTTCTATGGGCCCCAGATGATCAAACCCAAGAGGGTCCCTCAAAGCCAAGCAGGGCCTGGGAGGGGAGAGGCTGGAGGGTGGGAGCGTGGGAACCGAGCTTTGAGCTCCTCGCCCGCCCACGGCCGCGTGCAGTCAGGGGTCGCCGCCCAGGGACCTCCGGGTGCTGCTGGGCTGAGGCCAAAAGACCCCTTGTTTCGAGGTTGTGTGGGCTTGTTTTGGAGGCTCCCCTCTGAGGGCGGGGCGTTGGAGACTCGGTCCTCCCCGCTTCCCTTGTATCCGATACATGTCACTTTTATTTGGGGTCATTTTCCAGCTTTATTGCTTTTCTGTCTTTGAACTCATTTATTTTTATTCTATATACATAATACAATATATATGTATTTATCTGTATATATATTTATGATTTAAATACTATTTGTTTCTCCCATATTTCCTTTGATTTATTTTGAATTTTGTTTTTAATTAGTAGTTTTATTCATTTTCTGCTTACCAATATGAATATGCAAAGTTATGCATTTTCTGCTGGCCATTGTTTTTATCATATCCAATCAGTTCAGTTCGGTGACTATTGAATAATCACGTTTGGGGGAATTTCTCAGTCCCAGGAGTTCATGCTAAGACAGTGCCCCAAGCACACTCCCTCCTCCTGTGCCAGGGCTCCTGGGATGTCCTGCTTCTGATTTGTTAATAATTTCTGGTTTTGGTTACTGGAGAACTTTTAAAACAATGTTTACATTCTGAAATACATGGAAGTATTTTTGTGGTTTAATTGATCAGTTTTCAGGGGTTGTCCACTGGTACGTGAAAACTAGACACACAGAGCTGGCCTGCTCACAGGATACACATGGCGTTTCCATCTTCATTCTCAAGGTGCTAGTGGTGTTGCCCACATTTCCGTATTCCTTGACTTGTTCACTCGACCCATTGTAGACTGAACAAGGTCATGTTAAATCTTCTATTTGTGGTTTCTATTTCAGTTAATTACATGTCCTGGAGTTTGCTTTCTTTTTTTTAAAATATATTTTTATTGATTTCAGAGAAGAAGGGAGAGGGAGAGAGACAGAAGCATCAATGATGAGAGAGAATCATGGATCGGCTGCCTCCTGCACGCCCACAACCCAGGCATGTGCCCTGACTGGGAAGTGAACCCTGACCTGGTTCCACTGAGCCCTGCTGTGGGCTGTAGTTTGTTTTCTTCATGGAACTCGCTGCTTTGTAATTTGACACAGAGGTTCTCAGCTTCCTGTTACTTCGAAGGTTTAAATTGCTTTCTTCTTAATTCCAAACACGCCGTTCAGTCTTCGGTTCCTTGCACACGATCCCTGTTCTCTGTTCCAAAGGAGGGTGCACTGTGTGTACTAGTGTTTCCTCTTTCCCGTCGCCTCGTTCCCTGCTCCTTTCCCGCCAGTGAGGGCAGCTTCCACCACCCACTGCCCGTACGTTCCCGGACGTGTTCCTCGAGAGTGGTGGCAGCTTCCGAGGACGAGCCAGGCCCGCTCACTTGCGTCGGGATAGCCCGGTGAACCCGAGGGAGCAATCCTGTCAAGACAAAGCAATCTGGTTTCCGGCCCCGGCAGCGGCTGTGACAGACAGGCCGCGCTCAGCACTGACTCAGCCAGGCGCCGCCGGGAAATGTCTGCCTCCTCCCTGCACGTCGCTAAGGAGACTGTCTTCGCGTCTCTGTTGAACGGTCAGAGGCTTGGCACGGTTCCATTTTCCAATGTCCTTTACCCGTTTGACTTGTCAGTTTTTTTTTATAATACTGATTGGGAGTTTCAGATGCAGATTATCACATAATATCATAAAAACCCGATTTTTAACGTACATTTGAATATAAGAATTACTTTAGATAAGACGGGTTCCAAGTGATTCATATGTGTTTAGCTCAATATTAAAACGTACAATGCC